>NW_027509198.1:812500-1405000 GCF_051911475.1 Siphateles boraxobius | reverse complement strand
AAGTGCCACCGCCTGACGTCGCTGAACTCGTCCATTCAACTGGCGGAGGACCAGATGGTGGCTTGCCCAGGGGGCGGCGGAACCCTCCTAGCTGTCTCTCTCTCCTCCACTTTATTTTCTCCCCCTCCCTCTACTGTTTACACTCATCCGGTCTCTCTCCCTAGGTCCCGTCCTCCAGGTCCTGCTCGAGTCCTGTCCCGGGGTTGGGGTGGACCAGGTCCAGAATAGTTGGCATTATTCAGGTACAGTGTGTTAATGGGGATGTGGTGAAATATGTCTGTAATGTCTGCTGTTATTCAATTTCGGGGACAAAAGTAGAGTGTAGAGGTGGCAGTTATCCGCGCCTAAGACATCCAATAATTTTGGGAACAAATTGGCCTGCTTTTACTGAATTACTGGGATATTTTAGTGCGGATGTCTCTTGTGGGAAGAAAAAGCAGGAAAAGGGGTGGCTGTGCAGGTGGGAGAGGCTGAACCGGGACCTCCGAGAGTTAAACCAGGGGAACAGAGCACAATGGAGAGGCTGATCCTGTGTGATAATTTTTCCTTGAAACAATCTCAGGATGAGTCTTTAAAAAATGCTTTTGAACAGGTCCGTTCTATCGACGATCAACCTCTACAGCCTGCTCATCCACTTTCCTATCCATATTTTGCTATTTTAAAAGACCGGTTGTATTGATGTACAGAGTGACCCAAGACACTCAGACCAAACAAAATACAACCCAGTTATTAGTACCAAAAAGCCATGGTGAAATGCTTTTCCAGGTGGCTGATTGTAATCTCATGGCTGGACATTTAGGACAAGCAACGACACTAAATCGTCTCATGACCCGATTCCCTGGCATTCACGAGACCGTGCGCAGGTGGTGTACGGCTTGTCGTGAGTGTCAGCTGGTAAATCCACTGGCCTCCCCAAAAGCCCCTTTGGGCCCTCTTCCTCTATTGTAGGTCCCCTTCGAAAGACTTGGGATGGACCTCATCGGGCCATTAGAACGATGGCATCTATGCCAAGAGTGTTGCGGACGTTTAATCTCCTGAGTGGGGATCCCGAAAGAGATCCTCACTGATCAGGGCACAGTGTTTATGTCACATAAATTATGCAAACTTTACGAATTATTGGGCATTAAAACAGTTTACACCAGCGTCTATCACCCACAAACTGACGGCCTGGTGGAACGACTTAATCGCACATTAAAATCCAAGATTCGGAAGTTCGTTCCCCCTTCGAGCCTTCAGAGAGTTGCAATAAAATTCAGTATGTGTTGGACCTGAGAACAAAACTCCACACTTTGAGGCGGCTATCTATGGAGAATTTGTTACAGGCCCAGGACAAACAGAGCTGACTATACAACAGGGGAACCAGACTGCGAGAATTTGCATCAGGAGATAAAGTCCTTGTATTGAGTTCTAAATAACTTGCGAAGTGGCAAGGACCCTTTGAGGTCACACAGCGAATTGGAGATCTCAGTTATGAAGTAGTTCGGTCGGATAGGAGTGGAGCGCGTCAAATTTATCACCTCAACCTCCTTAAAAAAATGGAGCGAGGTGGAGTCAGTGAGGCTGGTGATGACAGAAAGTGGAGAAGAGGATCTCGGGTCAGAAGTGAGCACAAGGTTTAATCTTTTGCTCTCCCAGCTCACTGGTGTGACCAGGTAGAGTTTGCCGAAGTGTTCTCACCCCTAACTGGTCGAACGAATATCATTCAGCACCATATTGAGACTGAGCCGGGCGTGATAAAGCACAGCCGGCCGAATTATTTACCTGAACACAAGAAAAAGGTGGTTCAGACCGAATAAGAGGCAATGCTCGATATTGGAGTAATAGAAGAATCCAACAGTGACTGGGCGAGCCCGATAGTTTTAGTGCCTAAAACGGACGGATCTGTCCGATTCTGCACGAATTACTGCAAAGTAAATGCTGTGTTGAAATTCGCCTTATCGCCTGTATCCAAAGAAAAGACAGCTTTCACAACGCCATTTAGATTACACCAATTCGTTACCCTTACTTTCGGGTTGTTTGGGGCACAGGGCACCTTTCAGCGCCTCATGGACCGAATTCTCCGGCCGCATGCTGCATTTGCCGTCATACGGACCATGTGTGCGGTTGGGCATGTGGAGGTTGGACAACTTGTCTGAGACCCAAGGCCAAAAACGAGGTGAGGCAGTTCCTGGGGCTGGCGGGATATTATCGAAGGTTTGTGCCTAATTATTCAGACCTCACCAGCCCGCTGACTGACCTCACTAAAAATAAAAGTGCCAGATCCGGTCCAGCCACCTCTGTGTGGCGGGCCGCTCTTACATCCCCCTGCCTTTTCTCTCCCCTTCTTGTTGCAGACTGACGCGTCGGACAGGGGGCTTGGAGCGGTCCTGTCCCAGGAGATAGAGGGAGAGGAGTGGGCGGTGCACATTAGTCGTAAGCCCTCTAAGAGAGAGACGATGTACAGCACCAACGAGAAGGAGTGTCTGGCCATCAGATGGGCCGTCCTCACCCTCCGCTATTATCTCCTGGGATGGGAATACACCCACTGTTTGGACCATGTGCCCCTGCAGTGGCTCCATCGCATGAAGGATACCAATGCGCAGATCACCCGTTGGTTATCTGGCACTACAACCCTTTAAATTTCAGGTGGTCCAGATGATGGGGGTATGTGGTGAGGGGGGCGTCGTTTAGCGAGGTCTGTGACAGCCTGTGTATTATTTCAGTAATTGGCATGGAGACACTGGATAAAGCCACCGGGAAACGAGACCAAGGGAGAGATAGACGAACTGAGGACACGTGCCAAGCTGTGTGTGAATGCTGTGAAGTGAAGTATCATTTATTGTCTTAGACTGAGTATATTGAAGCGCTGTAACACGTGACTTTTGTTTTGATTGTGAAAAAAGAGAATAAAGCAGTCTTAGTGTATGAGTCTTAGTTAAAGGGATAGTTCGGCCAAAAATGATATTTAACCCATGCATTACTCACCCTCAAGCCGTTCGAGATGCATATGTCAATCTTGTTTCAGACGAACACATTTTCAGTTATTTTAGAAAATGTCTTAGACCCTTCAGTGGATATAATGTGAAGCAATGGGGTCCGCCTCCTTCAAGTCCCAAAATGTGCATACATCCTTCAAAAAAGTAATCCATCCGGCTCCAGGGGCATAAACGAAGGCCTTCTGATGGCAATCCGTGCGGTTTTGTCGTAAAAATATACATATTTAAAACTTTATAAATGAAAATATCTGACTTCCGGCAACGATCGACGTGCGTTCACGGATGATGGAAGTCGGCGTAGGAGGTATGACGTAGCGTAGGAACCGTCGTGACGTAGAACGAACGCGCTAGCGCAGCCAGAGAGCAGAGCAAAACAAAACTCCACTCAGGATTTCCGTGAAGAGTTATTTGATTTAGCTATACTTAAGTAAGTTTTTTATTAGGCTTAAAATGGTTCGGTCATGTATCTAGCCTGGATGCTTAAACTTATTTAAAACTGTAAGGTTACACGCGCGGGCTTCAAAGGAAGATGCACAAGTAACATTTCACAGATTCCCAGTACATGATTCTGAGCGATTGCAGTTATGGCTGCTCGCTATTTGTTGGGATATAAATACACCAAAGCAAAAACTCTTGCGATATCAGATGTGCAGTGAACATTTCAGCCCAGAAGATTACGAGGCAAAGATGGGAAATACAAAACAACTTCTGAAATCGTCAGCCGTGCCTGTGCCTGTACCTGTGCTGCTTTTCCAGCAAAATCCGGTATGTATTGAGTACTCTGTACTGTTGGGTGTATTGTATTGTGTACTGATTGCGATGCTACATGTAAGGAATAATGTATATGCAGCAGGTTTTTTATATAAGTCCATACAGTCTTGTATCATACTTTATGGGCTTATTTCACGATAACAATCGTCTGTCTGATTACATCATAAGTAAGTTAAGGGACATTAAATATTGATTTAAAAAACTTAAGTATAGCTAAATCAAATAACTCTTCACGGAAATCCTGAGTGGAGTTTTGTTTTGCTCTGCTCTCTGGCTGCGCTGGCGCGTTCGTTCTACGTCACGACGGTTCCTACGCTACGTCATACCTCGTACGCCGACTTCCATCACCTGTGAACGCGCATCGATCGTTGCCGGAAGTCAGATATTTAGTTTTAAATATGTATATTTTTATGACAAAACTGCACGGATTACCATCAGAAGGCCTTCGTTTATCCCCCTGGTGCCGGATGGATTACTTTTGTGAAGGATGTATGCACATTTTGGGACTTGAAGGAGGTGGACCCCATTGCTTCACATTATATCCACTGAAGGGTCTAAGACATTTTCTAAAATAACTGAAAATGTGTTCGTCTGAAACAAGATTGACATATGCATCTCGAACGGCTTGAGGTTGAGTAATGCATGGGTTAAATATCATTTTTGGCCGAACTATCCCTTTAAGATGACCCTGTCCTTTTCTTTCCTTTTTATTTGAACTTGTAACACTCGGGGTTTCACAGTTTCCCCTATTGAATCCAGTCACACAGCAGCTCTTCTGCCACTCAGTCCGGCTGAGGGAGTGTGTTCCTGACGTCACTGCAAATCCTCTATATGTGTATAACTGCCAGATGTGAGGAATCATACTCACGGATCGGATGTCCTCGATTCTCCCTCGCAGCCCGTTGAGGGTCTCCTCCCTCTCGGCCTGGTTCTCCGGGTAGGGGAACGTCTGTGTGTGGAAGCTGAAGTACGTGGAAAACAAGACACACATTTCTGTACGATACAACAGTCCAGACCCTAGAAGTTCAAAATGTTTCATCTGGATCAGATTTATATAGATTTGGAAATCCGGTGTTTTACTATCCAGGATCAAGGAATCCATTTTAATTTTGTGCTGATTTTTCAAAGTAAAATCGGACTGTATCACCCTAATCCAGATACACACCTTTTCCATATTACCAAATCTGGATTAGCAGTACTCACTATATAAAGAACAGCCGCTGGAAGAGTCAGTATGGGTCACTTTAAGAGTTTTATTTGAGGAGAAATAAAACCACAAACAAACATCCCTTCATTTTTAATTTCCTTTAAACAATCACACCCCTACAGAGGCACTAAAGAGACATGATGATGGAAAAAATCTGAGATGGAAGAAAAATTATACAATTCAACGTTTTTGTGTTCTCTCGTAAAAGTTGAGTTGAAAGTGAAAGCGAAGTTTCTCGAGGGAACGTAAAAGTATTTTTCCTCCCATCTCATATCTGTCCTCTCATCACCATGTCCCTTTAGCGCTTCCATAGCCCGTCATGTGACCCACATCAAAAACAAACAAATAAACATTCAATAAGGGATGCAGTTGTTAGAAAAAACGTCTGATGATTGTGTCAATGTTATTTATATACAGTGATTAAAAAAACACTTAAAATTAAATATATTATTTTTGTTTCATATTGACAGCTGTTTATTTTATGGACCAAAATATCTATTTTTTTACTTTACTGTACTGAAAGGCTGAATATGAAGCCTGTAGTCGACTTTATTACTTTAACAGTTAAAGAGGAACATAAAAAAAATAAACGTGTAATCCTCCTTTTTTTGGATCAAAGTTATCCCAATCTTACTAACACAAACTGATGATCTGATCCAAATAAAAACCAAAATTGTATTTTGTGATCTAATCCGATTTAAGAATACTTATTTTTTTAACAACCCATTTTCAAGATTTGATCCAACCCGATCAGAACTCCTGAACAACTGCGCCCATGTTTACTTTAACTGAGCTGACTGTGAAAGCGCAGGGTTTAAACATTTGGTGAATCTTTTTTTACGGAATGAACATAAAAAACTTTAAATGAACATACAAATTTTGGGTGACACGATTAAATGTGTATGCATTTTTCCTTTTGCTGATGACTGGATTAGGAAGATTAAGAATGCTTTTTCAGAGATCACTTCATGAGAGACACTCAAAAAGAGCATGAACTAAAAAAACTATACTGACTATAGAAATTCTTATGAGCTTTTAAGATCTTATTAATGTTTTCAATGACTTTTCTAGAATCCAATAGATCTGGAAATCAGACTCCCTGGTATATGTCCATGTTTTCCAGGAACCCTGACCTTTGACCTTTCTCCAAAACCCCCACATCCCGATCACCTACCAATCACAGATCTTCTTCACCTTCTGCCCGATCTGTTCTCCCCAGAACGAGATTAAAAACACAGTCCACTGCACCTCCTCGCCCTGGGAAAAATAATCATATTTCTCATCAACTTTCACAAAAAATCTAAGTTGTACTGTACATGTTATTTGTATATTCAAATAAAATCTCATAACATTATTTAATGCAGTTGTAATTTTTCAGTTAAAATTATTTAATTTGACTGGTAACAGCCCTATAGTGTCTTATTATTCTAATTAAATTTATTGATCAAATTTAAGACTTTAAAATGAAAGATGAAGCATATATTTAAAACAATCAGGGAAAAATGCCTTTTATAAAGGTTAAAATATCATAAACATGCAGATTTAAATATGTCAAAGCTGACTGAACATTGATCAGAATATTGCTTCAGTATAAATTATATTTACAACACAAAATCCAAATTTTTTTACTCCGACAAGTGAATGACCGATTCCCTTGTCAGAAGGACAAGCACAGGAAAGGGCTTAATATCGAGCCCTGATGTTCATACAGTGTATTAAACCTGATATATGACCCTGGATCACAAAAACATTCGTAAAGTCACACGGGTATATAAAGCCAACAATACATTGTATGGGTCAAAATTATAGATTTTTTTTTCATACAAAAAATCATTAGGATATTAAGTAAATATCATGTTCCATGAAGATGTTTTGTAAAATTCCTACTGTATATATATTTTTTTGTGAGTGGATGCAGCAAAATCGTGAACATAAATGCACAACTTAAATGGCCAAATATTGTCGAATCCTAACAAACCACACATCAATGGAAAGCTTATTTATTCAGCTTTCAGATGATGTATACATCTCAATTATCAATTTTAAAAAGAAAAATTGACCCTTGTGACTGGGTTTGTGGTCCAGGGTCACATATAATCTCACATATTATGCATTCAATCCAACTTACACTGTATGTACATATACATTATCAATTGAAAAAATATAAATATATTATTTTGTTTGATATTGACAGCTGTTTATTTTACTGGAAAATATCTATTTTTTAGTTTACTGTACTGAGAGGCCTGTAGTCTGCCTCTACTTTATTATTTTAACGGTTAAACTAATCAGGAGAAAAATAAAAATATAAACATGTTTATATGACATGATACTGCTGTATTTGACCAGTTTTAAAGTCATTACATTTTTGTTCCTGAAATTCGCTGGAATCAAGATAATTCAGATTTTATTTTAAATCAAAGTTATGCAATCTTACTAACACAAACTGACGATCAAGATGGTATTTTGTGATCTAATCTGATTTCAGATTGCTTTTTTTCTTTCTTTTAACGACCCATTTTCAAGATTTGATCCAACCCGATCAGAACTCCTGAACAACTGCGCTTGGGTTACTTTAACTGTGCTGACTGTGAATGCATATACATTCTCAATTAGGTCAAGCAAGGTGAATCTAATAATATTATGAATGATTTAGGGCTCACAGAATCGGGATGCTCCAGTTTTTCCTCCATCTCATGGAAGTCCACGATGATGTACCCTCGACACGCGCGCCACAGCAGCCTCTCGAAGGCCGGCACTTTCCACGGGTGGACCACACCGGCCACGAAGCTGAGCCGCACGTCCTGCCTGTTCTCCGCCAGAGCCACGGGCTCGAACGACACCAGCGGGGCCTGACACACACACACACACACACTCTCAGACTGGGCGGGGCACACGAGGGAGTGTGTGTGAGAGGAGCAGAACACACCTGTGAGGCTGTGAGAGAGTGAGTCTGTTTGAGGACGCCTCGGTACTGGCACAGCTGAGTGAACTGAGAGCGCAGACTGTCTCTGTTCCTGGACACCTGCACACAACCACACGCTTGAGACACCACAACTGCTGCAACACTTCAGGAATGTGCGGGATTTAAGAGCGGGAAAACTAATAACAGGGAAATACAGTCAAATTATTCAGACACCATTTTTTACTAGTGTGTGCAGGACACATTCATTTATGTAAGTGAGGAAAGCAAAATGGATGATTCGGACACTTTGAGCTGATCATGTTTTGCTGAAGTGTTTTTTCTTTAATTGCTAATGCACATTTTTACAGCACAGACTGAACAACATGAAGCATTGCTTGGTGATTGGTTGAGCTAAACTGGTATTATCTAATTGTGTAGTTAAATTTAACAGCTGACAGATATTCAACATAATTCATGTGTGAGACAGTCTAACAGAAGGATGAACAAAACCAGTGAAATATCAATTTAATAACTCTGAGATGTTGTCATATTTTATTACCATTTTCTAAACTATAGCGAATAAACTGTGATAATGTGAGAAATGATGAAGGTGTTTGAATAAATGTTTTGTTTTGACTGTATGTAGTCTTGGCACAGTGAAAAAGGCAGGGCTCATTTGAATAGTCATAGAACCACGCATACTAAATGAGGCAAGGGTGTCGAGTTACATTCAAAATATTTTTAGGCATGACGAAATTTTTTCCAAAGGATTTTTTTTTATGTCATTTTGGTGATTAAAGATGAGTTTTAAGGGATAAAATTACTGACGACGGGGGAAAAAAACTTTTAAAAAAGTTTTAAAGATTCATATAAATAAAGTGATTGTCTCCTAAAAGAAGCGATTCTGCGAGTCTTCAGTAGGGGTTGCGCAGACTAGTTGCGCAGACTTTAATGCTCGGCCATGACGCTTTAAGCTTGACATCGATGTTGACTTTAATCACATAAATGTCGACTTTAAAAAGTCTAAAGTCGTTCAGTTATTCCAGTCTCACTTCCAGCTAAACCTGTACCCATTTGTACCCATTGTAAACCTGTACCCATTGTAAACCTGTACCCATTTGTACCCATTGTAAACATGTACCCATTTGTAACTCATTTGTGTAATGCCAGACTATGGTCATGTAAAAGAGTTTGTGGTGTTCATCTTTTAGGTTTTAACGGACACCATTGTAAGTCCACAACACCGTAAGTGCATATGAAGTGTGCCATTGGGACAGGGCCCATGAAAGTTTTTTGATGGAAGTAAGCCTATTGTAGCAGACGCCAAAACAAAATTAGGAAGCTTTAAAACAGCATAATAAGAGGCAAGCAGGTTCAGTTTTGTTTTGATGTTTCTGTTAAACACAGAGTTCAGACCTCCCGGAGCTCTCGGGCCAAGCGCTCGCTGTCCTCCTCGATGGTGAGCAGCTCTCGGGGCTGCGGGGCCGGGGGGGTCGGGGTCGGGGCCTGCAGCGTCTGAGACAGGCTGCGCACTATCTCCTGCTCCAGAAACACTGAAACACAGAAGATGAGTGTTTAATAACCTCTAATTCAGCATGAAACTGCAGACACAACCCATTTAACTTCTGTAAAACTGCACTGAACTCTGTGTAGAGCATCACAACTAGTTGAACCAGCGCTAGTTTATCAGCTCAGAGCAATACTAGACAGCTCAGCGTGAGCTCAGAACAGCTTTACTCGCGGCCCGACCTCGATCACATGACACTGTTTCTACAGCGCTGGGAGATCCAGGGAGAAAGCGTTTGCAGCCACTGCAGTATTAATAACATGAATGCGATCTAGTGGGAAGCATTCAAATTCAGCGCAGGATTATGTCATAGACCATCAGATCAAACAGCGTTGGCGTGACATTGGGCCATGAACGAACGAAAAGTTAAAGTAATGACAGTTAAAGAAGTTTTTTCAATCCACAAATCACCAGCATTCACCATGGAAATGTATGTAGTAACGCTAACTGTAACCATGGTATTGTGGCAGAAATCTTTTTCTTTTTTTTACATTTTTCATCTCGGGGTTCGTAGTATAACCTTATGAGAGTGATATTCAAGCACTTTTTACTTCACACTTTTTCTAGAACTTCAAAGCTCTAAATTATATCCAATTTTAATGTTATTTTTAATGTGATGATTTGTAAAACTAAAAGTTTAAAGCTGTAAGAAAACTAAACTAAAGCTAACAGTGTGGCAAACAAGCACTTTTAAAAAAAAAAGACCACTATAACCAGTAGATGGCAGCAGAGGAGCATGTATTAACCATTTACACTTATTAACCAAGTCAAAGTCTCATGACAAACAAAAACTTTTCTTCATATTGTGACTGAATTACACAGAAAACAATTAAAGAGCTTTCCTTTTATAATCACTGAAGCTGGCGATCAGTTCAGTGAGGTACTAGAGCAGAGAAGCGCAACTTCGGTCCTGGAGGGCCACTGTCCTGCAGAGTTTGACTCCAACCCTAATTAAACACACCTGAACAAGCTAATCAACGTTTTCAGGATTACTAGAAAAGGGTTTTTTGTCAAGGTTGGAGCTAAACTCTGCAGGACAGTGGTCCTCCAGGACCGAAGTTGCCCATCCCTGTACTAGAGGAACAATGGTACATTTAATAAGAGTACAAGATTTACATCTACAAAAATCAGGTTTTTGCATGTTACTGTTGTTAATAAAACGTAATTTGATCTGCATCTCAATTCAAGCTCAGTGCATTACTGTCAAATTTACAATAAACAAACAAACAAACAAACAAACATGTACTATTATTGGTAACTGCACTTATTAATGCAAAACAATAATAATTTTATGATTAAATTAACTTGAATTCTTACTAAACTTTTGGGCGATTGGGTAACACTGGTTTCCAGCTGTGCGGGCTAAGAGACGCCAGCTGATAACAGATCGCTCAGAGGCAGAAGCAGCGTTTAGATGAAAGGTTTCCAGACACAAACAGCGTTCTCTGTGTGTGCACTGACGACTCTTGAGCAATAGCAGATCAAGCTCTACGGTTGACAGACTCACCAAAGGTTTTCTCCAGCTCCTCGCATCTCCTCACTTCATTCACAAACTTCCTCTGGAACGCGTTGACATTCGGATTCAGCTGAGATCAAGATTACAAACATCATCAAACATCTTTGTGACATCAGCAGGCCGGTGTAAAGACACTTTATAAGACATGAAAATGAATCACAGGCTTTCTTAAAGGGCTCATATGATGCTTTCTAATGTTTTTTTCTCCTTAAATCTGTTTGTGCATGTTTATGATCTACAAAGTTACAAAGCTTATCAATTTGTTGTATCAAACAGAGAACACTGATCCAGACCTGACTAAAACGCATCGATCCAGGTCCAAATATTACTTCCTCAAACAGCCATTACACAAAGTAAAATATTAGCATAATGCCGCCATATATAGGTTCAATGTATGCAAAGAAAGAACACAAGGCTTCAGTGAATATTAGTGTCGGAGACACTGTATTTGGATGCGAAAGCAAAACTGCTTTGTTTGGCCTAGTGAAAATGGATGAACTTTATTTATAAAGCTGTTCCTAAACAGCAGTACAACCCAAAAGTTATTATTATTAAATGTGAGTAAACAAATGCTTTAGAAGTTTTAGAAGCAGAAGCTTGCGATTATGGTAATGACACACACTTGAGGTGTTTGGCAAATCACAGCGCACTGGGTCAGCTGGCCAATCAGAGCACTCTGAGGTTTCAGAAGGCAGGACTTGTAGAAATAAGAGCATTTCAGACAGACTGGCAATAGAGGTGCTGCAAAATGTACAGTATGTGAAAAATAATGTGTTTTTAGAGCATTAAAGCATGTTGACCTGTTCTATCAAACCTAATAAACAAGATAATGAACTTTTAAAATGGCATCATACGTCCCTTTAGGAATGACAGAGAAAAGCGATCAGAAATGCTCTCACGTCTCTGAACTCCACTATTCCCAGCTCTCCCAGTTCACTGACACAGTTGTAGGCGGATCCGGACTGGAGGAAGAGCTGCACCAGACAGACCTCTTCACTGCGAAACAGAGAGCCCATGACCTGCAACACACATCTGGACACATCAGCTGAGACACACATCTGGACACATCAGCTGAGACACACATCTGGACACATCAGCTGAGACACACATCTGGACACATCAGCTGAGACACACATCTGGACACATCAGCTGAGACACACATCTGGACACATCAGCTGAGACACACATCTGGACACATTAGCTGAAACACACATCTGGACACATCAGCTGAAACACACATCTGGACACATTAGCTGAAACACAAGCACACATCTGGACACATCAGCTGAAACACACATCTGGACATATCAGCTGAGACACACATCTGGACACATCAGCTGAGACACACATCTGGACACATCAGCTGAGACACACATCTGGACACATTAGCTGAAACACACATCTGGACACATCAGCTGAGACACACATCTGGACACATCAGCTGAGACACACATCTGGACACAATAGCTGAAACACAAGCACACATCTGGACACATCAGCTGAAACACACATCTGGACACATCAGCTCAGACACACATCTGGACACATCAGCTGAGACACACATCTGGACACATTAGCTGAAACACACATCTGGACACATCAGCTGAGACACACATCTGGACACATCAGCTGAGACACACATCTGGACACAATAGCTGAAACACAAGCACACATCTGGACACATCAGCTGAGACACACATCTGGACACATTAGCTGAAACACACATCTGGACACATCAGCTGAGACACACATCTGGACATATCAGCTGAGACACACATCTGGACACATCAGCTGAGACACACATCTGGACATATCAGCTGAGACACACATCTGGACACATCAGCTGAGACACACATCTGGACACATCAGCTGAGACACACATCTGGACACATCAGCTGAGACACACATCTGGACACATCAGCTGAGACACACATCTGGACACATCAGCTGAGACACACATCTGGACACATCAGCTGAGACACACATCTGGACACAATAGCTGAAACACAAGCACACATCTGGACACATCAGCTGAAACACACATCTGGACATATCAGCTGAGACACACATCTGGACACATCAGCTGAGACACACATCTGGACACATCAGCTGAGACACACATCTGGACACATCAGCTGAGACACACATCTGGACACAATAGCTGAAACACAAGCACACATCTGGACACATCAGCTGAAACACACATCTGGACACATCAGCTCAGACACACATCTGGACACATCAGCTGAAACACACATCTGGACACATCAGCTCAGACACACACATCTGGACACATCAGCTCAGACACATCTGGACACATCAGCTCAGACACACACATCTGGACACATCAGCTGAAACACACATCTGGACACATCAGCTCAGACACACACATCTGGACACATCAGCTGAAACACACATCTGGACACATCAGCTCAGACACACACATCTGGACACATCAGCTCAGACACACATCTGGACACATCAGCTCAGACACACATCTGGACACATCAGCTGAGACACATCTGGACACATCAGCTCAGACACATCTGGACACTAGGGATGGCGAAAACTAAAAATTTTCTTGACCGACCACCGAGCCTCATTAGCCGGTTGAAACCGGTTAACCGATTAGTTTAAAAAATATGCCACGCTATTTGAAATAACAGCCATTTCGAGCCGCGCCTGCAATTTCGCAACTCTGTTGCATCTCTCTCTGACTCCCGCTCACACTCACACTCACACACACACACACACACACACACACACACTGCCCCGGCGCCGCGCTTCCACTCACGTTACTTTTTTAAAATCCCCTACAGCGCGAAACATGAGTCCCGCAAACGCGGTGCCGAGGAGCTTGTATGTAATCGGAGGACAAATGGCTCTTTAGTTTTGAAATGGTTTGGGTACAAGGTGATCGCGTTGAAAATAAAGGCGTTAGTCTAGCGTTAGAGCTCATTTGAAACATTGCCGCGGCTTATTTAAGAAAATGACAGCTCCGAAGAGACTCCGCTTAGTTTGAGGTAACGTTAGTGCTAACAATAATAAAGAAAGATGATGATCATCATCACCTTATCTGTTACCACTGAAATGTAGATGTAATGTATTTCTACAGTATTACTACTGTATTTAAGCACTGTATCACACAAGTTGCAACTTACTGTATCATTCTTTTTGGTGAAATGGTCCCACACACTACGTTTCTTTGCACGCTTCATCCTGTCGTCTGCCCTTGCTCTAACCTCGAGTGTTTTAGCCTGTAGCCTTTACTTTTCGCAAACCTTGTGAGTGCGCGAACCCAAAAGCTGTGACCTCGCGCCAAATGTTTTTATTGGTTTATTAAGTAGCGAGTTATGAAAAATTGAGTGTGAGGGATTTGTTCACATCAGCTCAGACACACGTCTGGACACATCAGCTCAGACACACGTCTGGACACATCAGCTCAGACACACGTCTGGACACATCAGCTCAGACACACACATCTGGACACATCAGCTCAGACACACGTCTGGACACATCAGCTCAGACACACGTCTGGACACATCAGCTCAGACACACGTCTGGACACATCAGCTCAGACACACGTCTGGACACATCAGCTCGCTCAGACACACGTCTGGACACATCAGCTCGCTCAGACACACGTCTGGACACATCAGCTCGCTCAGACACACGTCTGGACACATCAGCTCGCTCAGACACACGTCTGGACACATCAGCTCGCTCAGACACACGTCTGGACACATCAGCTCGCTCAGACACACGTCTGGACACATCAGCTCGCTCAGACACACGTCTGGACACATCAGCTCGCTCAGACACACGTCTGGACACATCAGCTCGCTCAGACACACATCTGGACACATCAGCTCAGACACACGTCTGGACACATCAGCTCAGAAACACGTCTGGACACAATCTCAGACACACGTCTGGACACATCAGCTCAGAAACACGTCTGGACACATAATCTCAGACACACGTCTGGACACATAATCTCAGACACACATCTGGACACATCAGCTCAGAAACACGTCTGGACACATAATCTCAGACACACGTCTGGACACATCAGCTCAGACACACGTCTGGACACATCAGCTCAGACACACGTCTGGACACATCAGCTCAGACACACATCTGGACACATCAGCTCAGACACACGTCTGGACACATCAGCTCAGACACACGTCTGGACACATCAGCTCAGACACACGTCTGGACACATCAGCTCAGACACACATCTGGACACATCAGCTCAGACACACGTCTGGACACATCAGCTCAGACACACGTCTGGACACATCAGCTCAGACACACGTCTGGACACATCAGCTCAGACACACATCTGGACACATCAGCTGAGACACACATCTGGACACATCAGCTGAGACACACATCTGGACACATTAGCTGAAACACACATCTGGACACATCAGCTGAAACACACATCTGGACACATTAGCTGAAACACAAGCACACATCTGGACACATCAGCTGAAACACACATCTGGACATATCAGCTGAGACACACATCTGGACACATCAGCTGAGACACAGATCTGGACACATCAGCTGAGACACACATCTGGACACATTAGCTGAAACACACATCTGGACACATCAGCTGAGACACACATCTGGACACATCAGCTGAGACACACATCTGGACACAATAGCTGAAACACAAGCACACATCTGGACACATCAGCTGAAACACACATCTGGACACATCAGCTCAGACACACATCTGGACACATCAGCTGAGACACACATCTGGACACATTAGCTGAAACACACATCTGGACACATCAGCTGAGACACACATCTGGACACATCAGCTGAGACACACATCTGGACACAATAGCTGAAACACAAGCACACATCTGGACACATCAGCTGAGACACACATCTGGACACATTAGCTGAAACACACATCTGGACACATCAGCTGAGACACACATCTGGACATATCAGCTGAGACACACATCTGGACACATCAGCTGAGACACACATCTGGACATATCAGCTGAGACACACATCTGGACACATCAGCTGAGACACACATCTGGACACATCAGCTGAGACACACATCTGGACACATCAGCTGAGACAGACATCTGGACACATCAGCTGAGACACACATCTCGACACATCAGCTGAGACACACATCTGGACACAATAGCTGAAACACAAGCACACATCTGGACACATCAGCTGAAACACACATCTGGACATATCAGCTGAGACACACATCTGGACACATCAGCTGAGACACACATCTGGACACATCAGCTGAGACACACATCTGGACACATCAGCTGAGACACACATCTGGACACAATAGCTGAAACACAAGCACACATCTGGACACATCAGCTGAAACACACATCTGGACACATCAGCTCAGACACACATCTGGACACATCAGCTGAAACACACATCTGGACACATCAGCTCAGACACATCTGGACACATCAGCTCAGACACACACATCTGGACACATCAGCTGAAACACACATCTGGACACATCAGCTCAGACACACACATCTGGACACATCAGCTGAAACACACATCTGGACACATCAGCTCAGACACACACATCTGGACACATCAGCTCAGACACACATCTGGACACATCAGCTCAGACACACATCTGGACACATCAGCTGAGACACATCTGGACACATCAGCTCAGACACATCTGGACACTAGGGATGGCGAAAACTAAAAATTTTCTTGACCGACCACCGAGCCTCATTAGCCGGTTGAAACCGGTTAACCGATTAGTTTAAAAAATATGCCACGCTATTTGAAATAACAGCCATTTCGAGCCGCGCCTGCAATTTCGCAACTCTGTTGCATCTCTCTCTGACTCCCGCTCACACTCACACTCACACACACACACACACACACACACACACACACACTGCCCCGGCGCCGCGCTTCCACTCACGTTACTTTTTTAAAATCCCCTACAGCGCGAAACATGAGTCCCGCAAACGCGGTGCCGAGGAGCTTGTATGTAATCGGAGGACAAATGGCTCTTTAGTTTTGAAATGGTTTGGGTACAAGGTGATCGCGTTGAAAATAAAGGCGTTAGTCTAGCGTTAGAGCTCATTTGAAACATTGCCGCGGCTTATTTAAGAAAATGACAGCTCCGAAGAGACTCCGCTTAGTTTGAGGTAACGTTAGTGCTAACAATAATAAAGAAAGATGATGATCATCATCACCTTATCTGTTACCACTGAAATGTAGATGTAATGTATTTCTACAGTATTACTACTGTATTTAAGCACTGTATCACACAAGTTGCAACTTACTGTATCATTCTTTTTGGTGAAATGGTCCCACACACTACGTTTCTTTGCACGCTTCATCCTGTCGTCTGCCCTTGCTCTAACCTCGAGTGTTTTAGCCTGTAGCCTTTACTTTTCGCAAACCTTGTGAGTGCGCGAACCCAAAAGCTGTGACCTCGCGCCAAATGTTTTTATTGGTTTATTAAGTAGCGAGTTATGAAAAATTGAGTGTGAGGGATTTGTTCACATCAGCTCAGACACACGTCTGGACTCTGGACACATCAGCTCAGACACACGTCTGGACACATCAGCTCAGACACACGTCTGGACACATCAGCTCAGACACACGTCTGGACACATCAGCTCAGACACACACATCTGGACACATCAGCTCAGACACACGTCTGGACACATCAGCTCAGACACACGTCTGGACACATCAGCTCAGACACACGTCTGGACACATCAGCTCAGACACACGTCTGGACACATCAGCTCAGACACACGTCTGGACACATCAGCTCGCTCAGACACACGTCTGGACACATCAGCTCGCTCAGACACACGTCTGGACACATCAGCTCGCTCAGACACACGTCTGGACACATCAGCTCGCTCAGACACACGTCTGGACACATCAGCTCGCTCAGACACACGTCTGGACACATCAGCTCGCTCAGACACACGTCTGGACACATCAGCTCGCTCAGACACACGTCTGGACACATCAGCTCGCTCAGACACACGTCTGGACACATCAGCTCGCTCAGACACACGTCTGGACACATCAGCTCGCTCAGACACACGTCTGGACACATCAGCTCGCTCAGACACACGTCTGGACACATCAGCTCAGAAACACGTCTGGACACATAATCTCAGACACACGTCTGGACACATCAGCTCAGAAACACGTCTGGACACATAATCTCAGACACACGTCTGGACACATAATCTCAGACACACGTCTGGACACATCAGCTCAGAAACACGTCTGGACACATAATCTCAGACACACGTCTGGACACATCAGCTCAGACACACGTCTGGACACATCAGCTCAGACACACGTCTGGACACATCAGCTCAGACACACGTCTGGACACATCAGCTCAGACACACGTCTGGACACATCAGCTCAGACACACGTCTGGACACATCAGCTCAGACACACGTCTGGACACATCAGCTCAGACACACGTCTGGACACATCAGCTCAGACACACGTCTGGACACATCAGCTCAGACACACGTCTGGACACATCAGCTCAGACACACGTCTGGACACATCAGCTCAGACACACGTCTGGACACATCAGCTCAGACACACGTCTGGACACATCAGCTCAGACACACGTCTGGACACATCAGCTCAGACACACATCTGGACACATCAGCTCAGACACACGTCTGGACACATCAGCTCAGACACACGTCTGGACACATCAGCTCAGACACACGTCTGGACACATCAGCTCAGACACACGTCTGGACACATCAGCTCAGACACACGTCTGGACACATCAGCTCAGACACACATCTGGACACATCAGCTGAGACACACGTCTGGACACATCAGCTCAGACACACGTCTGGACACATCAGCTCAGACACACATCTGGACACATCAGCTGAGACACACGTCTGGACACATCAGCTCAGACACACGTCTGGACACATCAGCTCAGACACACATCTGGACACATCAGCTCAGACACACATCTGGACACATCAGCTCAGACACACATCTGGACACATCAGCTCAGACACACATCTGGACACATCAGCTCAGACACACGTCTGGACACATCAGCTCAGACACACGTCTGGACACATCAGCTCAGACACACATCTGGACACATCAGCTCAGACACACATCTGGACACATCAGCTCAGACACACGTCTGGACACATCAGCTCAGACACACATCTGGACACATCAGCTAAGACACACGTCTGGACACATCAGCTCAGAAACACGTCTGGACACATAAGCTCAGAAACACGTCTGGACACATGAGCTCAGACACACACATCTGGACACATCAGCTCAGACACACGTCTGGGCACATCAGCTCAGACACACATCTGGGCACATCAGCTCAGACACACGTCTGGACACATCAGCTCAGACACACATCTGGACACATCAGCTCAGACACACGTCTGGACACATCAGCTCAGACACACATCTGGACACATCAGCTCAGACACACACGTCTGGACACATCAGCTCAGACACACGTCTGGACACATCAGCTCAGACACACATCTGGACACATCAGCTCAGACACACATCTGGACACATCAGCTCAGACACACGTCTGGACACATCAGCTCAGACACACGTCTGGACAAATCAGCGCTTCCTCTTCTGCTCTGAGTCAGTGAGCTTGTGATAAGAAGTGTGTTCCTCTTTCAGGGATTTTTACTGTTTCATAATGGCACCTTTAGTAAAGCAGAGGGGTTACAAACTAAAGCCTTCGGAAAGATCAGAAAAATTCCAGAATACATTGGAATTTTTGTAATCTCGACCGTAATCTATATGGTAAAACAGCCAGATAATGATTTCAAGCAGTGACATGCAGCGAGAGATGTTACACTTCCTCTAAAACTACTTAAAAAATTGCACTTTGGCATAATTATTATTATAAACACTCTTAAAAATAGAGGTGGTTTTCAAATTTTTTGGTTCCCAAAGAAAGTTCCAGCGATCATTCTTAAAAGAAACCCTTTTTTTTATCAAGGGGATAAACAAACATTTTCCACTCTAATGAAGCTTTAGTGCAATGCAAATTTAACATGGATGTTAAAGTTTCTCAATGGAACCATCGATGCCAATAAAGAACTTTTAATTTTAGATTAAAATTGAGAGACTACATGGAATATGTGACCTTTTATAAATTAATTTGAAGCACCACAAACTACACACACACACACACACACACAAACACACTCAGACACACACACTCAGACACACACACTCAGACACACACACTATGGTCGCACGGACCGCAGGACTATTTTTGTGAATGTGAATTCACAAAAAGTGAATGCAAAATAGTGAATAACTTTAAGGAAAGGTAACCTGTTGCAGGACGTAAAGTATCCATTCATATACATTCATGTAATTTTTCCATCTATAATCTTGATGTTAACTGGAAAAAGGTGGTGTTTGTCAACTACTCAACTTGTACATTTAGCCCACACTTATGGCTTCTACACCGTTCATATATTCATATTTCATAAACACCTGGTTTCTGTTTGATATTAGAGGTGACATATGGATCATGTGATGTCCTTCTGATCACGTGCATCATCACAGGTTTTGACAGAAAATACAAATCAGGGCTACAGTTCCTGTTTCTGGAGGAATTCTGCTGCATTATACGAGGAACTATTCCAACGAGGACCGGCTTTAAAAACCCTCAGTTTATACTGTATCATTTATATTGGCTCGGAGTTACTTTACACTCTCTTCATTCCACAATAAAGTTTCATTTTCGTTTTCCTGAAAGTATAACGCCTCGTGAAAAGCAGTTTTCATCAGATGTGATTGATTAAGATCAGATTAAAGCTTAGATGACGTTGAAAACTCGAAACTGTTGTGTATTCACAGAATCTGTATCAAACAATGTCACGAGCACAGAAAACACCAGTGCAATCAATGTGATCTGCAAACTTACCGGGCGATAAAACACCGACACAGGAGCAACGACACGAACAAAGATGGGCTTTTATCCCTTGGCGATGAAGGTCTTGTAACAGGACGCACAGTGTGTCTTCATGAAGGAATATGCTAAAGTTATAACAGCTGTACTGAGAGTGAATCACATTCTCCAACTTCCCGTTTCTGCAGACGGTCACGTTACTGAAGCTCATCACGTGACTTCACGAGCGCGTACAGCTGATTTTATTTGACAGAGGTTATTAATTTATGCTATTGTAATTTATATGAACATTTGAATTGTGTCTTATCGGAATGTAAGGATTATGTGTTATTTGCGAAATAAAATTAAACGTTTATATTCCTTTAGCGGGCGCTGTGCCGCGCATTGAACCTCCTACAAATATCTCGACGTCTTTTTCTTTCTCGCGTTTATTTTTTTATGAATAATCTTTAATATTTCTTTTAAATCTCTACATCAGTCCGTATTCTCTAACGACTGTGGTTAGTGTGTCCGAGTAGCCGCCATTATCACGTGACCAGTGACCACTCTGTGCCTCATCATCAGTCTGACGCTTTATCTTATAAACCTGTTTCTTCTGAAGTCTGTTTCATTCTCAGTCTGTAGTCTGTAATTTATTCCTGTGATCAAAGCATCATAACGCCAGTCTTCAGTGTCACATGATCCTTCAGAATCATTCTACGATCATTTCTTATTATAAATGCTGAAACCCGTTTTTGCTGATTTATTTGCAGTTTTTTATTTTGTGGAAATCATGATACAATGCCATTCAAAAGTTTGGATAAAGTAAGATTTAAAAAAAGACAAAAAAGAAAGAAATGAATACATATAAAATAAATGCTGAAATAAAAAAGCAATAACTAAATCAGCATATTATCACCTGAAAAATATTGCAAGAGTTAGATGCTTTGTTTCCAGTCAAGACTTAGAAAAACTTGTGCATGCTTTCATCACCAGTAGGGTGGATTATTGTAATGGACTTCTCACTGGCCTTCCCAAAAAGACCATAAGACAGTTGCAGCTCATACAGAACGCTGCTGCTAGGATTCTGAGCAGAACCAGAAAATATGAACACATCACACCAGTCCTCAGGTCTTTACACTGGCTGCCAGTTACATTTAGGATTGATTTTAAAGTATTATTACTGGTATATACATCATTCAATGGCCTAGGACCTCAATACATTGCAGATATGCTCACTGAATATAAACCCAACAGATCACTCAGATCATTAGGATCACATCGGCTAGAAATACCAAGGGTTCACTCTAAGCATGGCGAGTCTGCTTTTAGCTACTATGCCAGCCGCAGCTGGAACCAGCTTCCAGAAGAGATCAGATGTGCTCCTACAGTAGTCACATTCAAATCCAGACTCAAAACACATCTGTTTAGCTGTGCATTTACTGAATGAGCACTGTGCCACTGTTCGTCCGACTGTTTGCACTGTATTTTATTTTATGTTTTAATTATTCTGATTTCTGTATTTTATCTTTTATTCTAAACTGTTTTAATTATTCTGATTTCTTTTGATTATTTTAATTTCTTCTATGTAAAGCACTTTGAATTACTATTGTGTATGAAATGTGCTATATAAATAAACTTGCCTTGCCTTGGCTTGCCTAAATGCATTAAATATATTGCTGTAATATGCAAATTACACATGCAGCATATTGTTTACATGTTATATATGCCATAGATTCTTAGTATGGATTGTACATATACAAATGAAATGTAAAATGTGTTTTCGATAAATATATGACATATAAATGTAATTTATTGTCAGGTGAGGTAAGGAGACTAGATGCCCTATTGGCCGCTGTGGCGCAAGAAATGCCATCTTAAACCGGTCATACTCCTATTTGCGTTGCAAAGCAGCAGTAGATGCAAGAGCACTGTGCAGCATATTCCTGCTCAAATCGGCGGACCATCACTCGGGGATTACTTTTCACAAGTAAGATTTAACATTTAACATTACCGTAGGCTTCTATTGGTTGTATTTTGTGAACAAAATATTCAATGTGTCCTGTATCGTAGCTACGTGTATGACCTTTGCAAAAAAAAAAAAAAACCCGCGTGAAAATCAGTTCAGTATTCAGTGAGATATAATTAATTAAATGCGCTGGTAGCTCATTGCACCTGCCAAACAGATTACACTGAGCGGAGCGGGTGACCGGTTTAAGATGGCGGCCCCACGGCTCGTCCGCGACAATAGGCAGTAGCGGTCGATAGGGCGTCTATCTATACGATGTCTATGGGTATGAGGACTCAAGGATGCAGAGGTTAGTCCCTGTGACCCGGTGTTCCCTAGTCTGTCTTATTAGCCATATATGTTTGAACCAAAATCTGATTCAGAAGAAGAAGAGGAAGAATTGTACCTAGGCTCGTCCACAAGTCCATCAATCAGAATCAGAATCAGAATCAGAAAGAGCTTTATTGCCAAGTGTGCTTGCACACACAAGGAATTTGTTTTGGTACTGAGGCTTCCAGTGGACATATACAAATACAACATGAAACATGAAACATAACACAAATTATAAGAATAAAGAATAAAAATATAAATATATGAGAATAAAACTATCACAGTTGGGTTTAGTCAGAATAGACATTTCCAGGTTTACACATTATGAACATATTTACAGTGTTTTGAATATTATAAATAAATAAATCTACATATAAGTATCACCTGAGTTGTAGGATATTGCACTAAACAGTGGGAGTATTGCACTTAAAGGCATATGCCTTGGGAGGAGTGTTAACTGTTCAGGAGGGAAATGGTAATGTGTTTCATGTTGTGAATCGTGGATCAGTTGTGTCGTCATCAGAGCTCATACAGCCGCTCTGGAGAAGCTCTCGAACGGGGGGACCAAGATGGCCGAGTAGGTAGACGCTTACTGTCGAGCTGTGCAACCGAAAACTTTGAATACGGTTAAAAACAAACTTTCTGTTCGGACCTTATAATCATTTATAGTGCTTAACGCTAAAGGAACTTTGTGAAGAGGATTAACCTTTGAGATGTCGACCCGCGACAATAAAAGACCGTTGAAAAACCCAAAAGCAAAGTTGACAATGCCAACAGGTGATGCTAGCCACGCCGCCTCAGGAAGAAACCCTCTAATTGATAACATTCATGACTACACGACTGGCTCGGTGACTTTGCCAGTAATGGAGGATCTTATGGAAGAATTTCCTCCTCTGTCTCTATCACCCAGACAATCTCCAGCTCCTAAAAAACCGATGCTTTCTTCCAAGGTAGAAGACGTAGATGTCGTCGCTTCCCTGTCGAAACTAATAAATGAAAGAATGGATGAGCTGGCGTTGCAGCTAGATGGTGTTAAAAAAACTGTGGACTTCGCGTGTGAGGAAATAAAAGATGTGAAAAAACGAGTGGGCAGTCTAGAAAACAGGATGACTAAAGAGGAGAGTCGCATGGTCACACACCAACAACAGATCTGCGACCTGGAACGGTACTCTCGGAGGTGGAATCTGAGGCTCCTTCGTGTCAAAGAAGATGAAAAGAACGATGTCCGCCAGATTGCCATCGAGATCTGTCAAGCCGTTTTACCTGAATGCAAAAACCGCATTCGTGACACTGTTGACACTGTGCATCGCAACGGCGCTAAGCTCCCTAACAGCAGCAAGCCCAGACCGATTCTCATTCAATTCATCTCAAGGGTGACCAGAGATAGCCTATGGAAAGCTGCAAGGACGTCACAATTTCTCAAAGACAACCACTGGAAGCTTGCAGAGGATCTCTCAAAAGAAGATAGAGAACGACGGAACAAGTTATGGCCATTCATCGAAAAGGCGCGCAGCGAGGGCAAGAAAGCTTACTACGTTGGATGTCGTGGATTTGTTAACGGGACAGAAATCTTCCCATCTTCAGGATAATCAAAGGTGGTAGCTTACATAGGCTATGTTCGCCCTGAATTGCTCTATGTCATTACAATGTTAGGCTACTATCTTCACAATGTTACTGTGAAACTTAAAATAGGGATTTTTTTTTTATAGTGATTATAACTTTGCTTCCTACCTAGCACTATTTTGTAGCCTACATAAGCTGAGATTCTAAGTTTTGTTTACCTTGTTTTTGCCAAATTATTAGTGAATGCTGCAAAGCTCGATCCCTTTCTGAGGTAGATCATTTAAATACTTTCCTTGCCTTACACATAATACAAATTAGTTCATATTTGTTATACGTTGTTATGTCACTTTCTATTATTTCACTTAATGCCAGGGGGTTGAGACAAATTTGTAAACGTAAAGCCTTATTTTTGTATGCAAAAAACTTTAAATCTGATTTTTCTTTCTTTCAAGAAAGCCATTCAGTAGCTGCTGATGTAAACTTTTGGAAGTCCCAATGGGGTAATGATGCATGGTATTCACATGGATCAGAGAGGTCAGCTGGGGTCACAACTTTGAAAGGTTCTTTTAATGGCACTATTCTAAAATCAGATTGTGATTCTTTAGGCCACTATATTTGTTTACTAATTGATCATAACCATTCTATCTTTATTGTTATTAATATTTATGGTTACAATACCAAGCCTGAAAATGATAAATTAATTGATTCTATAGATGTAAGGTTAACTTTTTGGCTCTCCAAATACCCTAGCTCATTTATCTTAATTGGAGGTGATTTTAATATTACTTTAAATAATTCAATTGATAGGTGGCCCCACGTCCTAAATTCCAGAGATAATTTAAAAATTAAAACTTTTATGGAAAAATTTAATGTAGTTGACATTTGGCGAGAAAAGTTTCCTAATAATATATCCTATACTTGGAGTAACAGCTCAGGTTCAAGGAAATCTCGAATAGATTTTTATCTAATTTCTAATAATATACCGAAAGACAGTGTAACAGTCAATATCCTTACAACACCACTTACTGATCATCAGGCAATCTATATTAAGTTCCAACTCTCTGCTCATAATAACAATAGATCCTCATATTGGAAATTGAACAGCTCGCTCTTAGGACATAGTGCAGTAAAATTAGAAATTAAGCGGTTAATAAAGCTATATTGGGATAAGGGTAGGAAAAATAACCTGTATTCTGCTAATTGGGAACTTTTTAAATTTGAAGCAGGCAAATTTAATATGGAGCTAAAATGAATAAACTTAAGGCAGCAGCAGAAGAAGCTAATTATTCAAATCTCTTCAATATGTCAACTACCACCAGATGGAGTATCAGAGGAGGATAAATTACATCTGAGAGAACTATAGTGTCAACTCAATGAATTATATCGT
Source organism: Siphateles boraxobius (assembly GCF_051911475.1). NCBI lineage: Eukaryota > Metazoa > Chordata > Actinopteri > Cypriniformes > Leuciscidae > Siphateles > Siphateles boraxobius. The sequence goes on along the minus strand of NW_027509198.1, from coordinate 1,378,822 downwards.
GGAAAAGCTGAAGGAGCTTTTGTTAGGTCGAGAAAAAGATGGATAGAGGAAGGGGAACAAAACTCCGCTTATTTCTTCCGCTTAGAAAAGCACAGATCCAAGACAAATACTATTCATCAGTTGAATATAAACGGCACTGTCACTAATGATGCCCAAAGCATCTCCCAATTTTGTTATGTCTTTTATTCAAAGTTATATGAGTCTAACTACAATGCAGATACAGCGACTAAATTTATCAACTCTATAAATAATGTAAAAATGATAGATAACACTGATAGGGATTATTGTGACAGTCCACTTACGAAAGAAGAGGTTATTAGAGCTATTGCTCTTCTTAAAAATAATAAATCACCTGGCAACGATGGACTGGTATCAGAATTCTATAAATCATTTTTTGATCTACTAGCACCTTTCATGTTACAAGTATTTGTCGAAAGTATTGAAAGGAGTACTCTTCCATCGAGTCTCACGCAAGGCCTCATTACTCTAATCCCAAAGCCTAATAAGGATCCGCTTTTTATTGACAATTGGAGACCAATATGTCTTTTAAACAATGACTATAAAATCATGGCTTTAGTGTTGGCCAGAAGAATAAAAGAGGTATTAGATGATATTATAGACGAAACTCAATCTGGTTTCATGAAGAATAGGCATATCTCTAACAATCTCAGACTTGTTTTTGACATTTTGGATTACTCAGATCTGATACAATTCATATTTCTCTCTCTTAAAAAATTTGGCTTTGGTGATATGTTCCGTAATGCTGTCTTGGCCCTATATTCAAATGCTAATAGCTCCGTTAGAATGAAAAATGGCACAACGTCAAGATTTAATCTTAAACGTGGGATCCGACAAGGATGCCCAATCAGCCCTTATCTGTTTTTACTTTGCATGCAAATTCTTGCCTCTCATATTTCTAATAGCATCATGAAAGGTATTAGCATAGCAGGTAAAGAAATACTCATCATACAAGTAGCTGATGATACGACAATTTTTCTTAAGAATGCCAGTCAGGTGCCTATTGCCTTAAAAATTATTGAAGAATTTTCCACAGCTTCTGGCTTGACCTTAAATTTAAGCAAATGTCAATTATTACCTGTCAAAGATTGTAAGGATCAGAATATTTGTAAGATTCCCAACCGAGAGGAAGCGAATTATTTAGGCTTAATCATTTGTAAAGATGAAAAGAGAAGAATCCTATTAAATTTTCCACCGCTTATTAAATTAACACAAACCAAATTAAATCAATGGTTGCAGAGAGACCTAACAGTAAGAGGGAGAGTCTTGCTCTCAAAAGCAGAAGGCTTGTCTCGACTAACATATGCAGCTATTTCTGTCCATGTAGACAACAAAACTTGTAAGGATATTGATTGTATGCTATTTAACTTTATTTGGAATAATAGAACACATTACATCAGGAAAAATGTCATAATGAATAGATATGAACATGGTGGGCTAAATGTGTTAGTGTTACGTGTGGGTTTTGTTGTGTCTTGTATATCACGTGATTCCTTGTTTGTCATGTGACCCTGCCATGTGTCTTGTCTTTTGTTGTTGTTGCTCAGTGTCCACAGGTGTTCCTCGTCCATGTTTATTAGTCTCCCCAGGTGTTTCTTATTAACCACGCCCCTTGTTATCTTGTTTAGCTTGTTTGTCTGTGTATTTAAACCCCTGTGTTTCAGTTGTTGGCTGTCGGTTGTTGTTTTATGTTACTCCTGTCCTGCTCTGAGTTCCCTGGATTCCCTGGTTTTGTATTTGTTTAATTAAATGTGCTTGCGATTGGATTCACTCTCCGTTTCATTCCTGACTGGTTGTAACAGAACAACCGACCAAATATGAATCCAGCAGCACAGATCTCGCCTGATCTACACAGGCTAGACCGGGAGTTCGCTGGACAGATCGCGGCCTTGGCCCTTGAAAGCCTTGATCTGTTCCAGTATACGTGGGGATTTGTTGCTCTTGCTGCCTCCTGCTCCCTGGATGACGAGGCAATTAAAGTCTGTTACCGGCTGGGTGCTAAGGAGGTTAACCCAAGGGAACTCCCCAATCTCTCCGGTCTGGGCTGGAGAGAGGCGCTCTCCAGATGTTTGGAGAGCTTCATCCCGTGTCACGCCAGGCCTTCACCGCTGGTCCCTGTTCCGGTGGTCCCAGTTCCGGTGGTCCCGAATCCGGTGGTCCCGAATCCGTTGGTCCGGAGACGGAGGAGGAGGAGAAGAATTACCTCCTCAACGACGTGTCCGGTGGTTCCTGAGCCAGAGACCGTCCAGCCAGAGCCTCACGTCAGCCACGTCCAGCCAGAGCCTCACGTCAGGCACGTCCAGCCAGAGCCTCACGTCAGCCACGTCCAGCCAGAGCCTCACGTCAGCCACGTCCAGCCAGAGCCTCACGTCAGCCACGTCCAGCCAGAGCCTCACGTCAGCCACGTCCAGCCAGAGCCTCACGTCAGCCACGTCCAGCCAGAGCCTCATGTCAGCCACGTCCAGCCAGAGCCTCACGTCAGCCACGTCCAGCCAGAGCCTCACGTCAGCCACGTCCAGCCAGAGCCTCACGTCAGCCACGTCCAGCCAGAGCCTCACGTCAGCCACGTCCAGCCAGAGCCTCACGTCAGCCACGTCCAGCCAGAGCTTCACGTCAGCCACGTCCAGCCTGAGCCAGTCTTCGAGCAAGAGCCAGAGCTTCACGTCAGCCACGTCCAGCCAGAGCCAGTCTTCGAGCAAGAGCCAGAGCTTCACGTCAGCCACGTCCAGCCAGAGCCAGTCTTCGAGCAAGAGCCAGAGCTTCACGTCAGCCACGTCCAGCCAGAGCCAGTCTTCGAGCAAGAGCCAGAGCTTCACGTCAGCCACGTCCAGCCAGAGCCAGTCTTCGAGCAAGAGCCTGAGCCAGTCTTCGAGCAAGAGCCTGAGCCAGTCTTCGAGCAAGAGCCTGAGCCCGTCTCCTGTTCGCCAGAACCGGAGCCAATCACCTGCACGCCAGAGACTGAACACGCCGCACTTGAGTCTGCTCTGGAGGACACAGCGCTCATCGTGGTGTCCATGGCTGTTTTGTGTGTGTGTGGGCAGCACACACATCAGCGACAGCCCATGAACCCAGCCCAGAGACACCTTCGCCACTGGTCCCGTCCAGCCCAGAGTTTCCTTCGCCGCTGGTCCCGTCCAGCCCAGAGTTTCCATCCCCACTGGTCCTGCCCAGCACAAAGCCCTCTTCCCTGCTGATCATGCTCAGCCCAGAGCCCGTTGATCCTGCGCCAGAGCCCACTGAACCAGAGACTGTCCACGTCACGTCTGCCGATCCAGAGGCTGCCGATCCAGAGACTGTTCAAGTCACGTCTGCCGATCCAGAGACTGTTCAAGTCACGTCTGCCGATCCAGAGACTGTTCAAGTCACGTCTGCCGATCCAGAGACTGTTCAAGTCACGTCTGCCGATCCAGAGACTGTTCAAGTCACGTCTGCCGATCCAGAGGCTGTTCAAGTCACGTCTGCCGATCCAGAGGCTGTTCAAGTCACGTCTGCCGATCCAGAGGCTGTTCAAGTCACGTCTGCCGATCCAGAGACTGATCAAGTCACGTCTGCCGATCCAGAGACTGATCAAGTCACGTCTGCCGATCCAGAGACTGATCAAGTCACGTCTGCCGATCCAGAGACTGATCAAGTCACGTCTGCCGATCCAGAGACTGATCAAGTCACGTCTACCGATCCAGAGACTTTTCATGTCACTTCCTCCGAGCCAGTGTCTACGGACAAGATGGCCGCCTCCGAGTCAGAGTCTGTTCCTGTTCCCGAGCCTGTGTTGTCTGTTCCCGAGCCAGTGAGTGTGTTGTCTGTTCCCGAGCCAGTGAGTGTGTTTGTTCTCGAACCAGTGTGTTTGTTGTCTGTTCCCGAGCCAGTGTGTGTGTTGTCTGTTCCCGACCCAGTGTGTGTGTTGTCTGTTCCCGAGCCAGAGCCAGTGTGTGTGTTGTCCGTTCCCGAGCCAGTGTGTGTGTTGTCCGTTCCCGAGCCAGTGTATGTGTTGTCTATTCCTGAGCCCGAGCCAGTTTGTGTGTTGTCTGTTCCCGAGCCAGTTTGTGTGCTGTCTGTTCCCGAGCCAGTGTGTGTGTTATCTGTTCCCGAGCCAGTGTGTGTGTTGTCTGTTCCCGAGCCAGTGAGTGTGTTGTCTGTTCCCGAGCCAGTGTATGTGTTGTCTATTCCTGAGCACGAACAAGTGTGTGTGTTGTCTGTTCCCGAGCCAGTGAGTGTGTTGTCTGTTCCCGAGCCAGTGAGTGTGTTGTCTGTTCCCGAGCCAGTGAGTGTGTTGTCTGTTCCCGAGCCAGTGTGTGTGTTGTCTGATCCCGAGCCAGTGTGTGTGTTGTCTGATCCCGAGCCAGTGTGTGTGTTGTCTGTTCCCGAGCCAGAGTCTGTGTTGTCTGTTCCTGAGCCAGAGTCAGTGTGTGTGTTGTCTGCTGTTCCTGAGCCGGTGTCTGCTGTTCCTGAGCCGGTGTCTGCGCCGCCCTGGCCGCCCGAAGGGTCTTCGCCGCCCTGGCCGCCCGATGGACTGTCCTCTCCGCCCTGGCCGCCCGATGGACTGTCCTCTCCGCCCTGGCCGCCCGATGGACTGTCTTCTCCTCCGTGGCCGCCCGATTGACTGTCTTCTTCGCCCTGGCCGCCGATAGACTGTCTTCTTCGCCCTGGCCGCCCGAACGACTGTCTTCTCCACCGTGGCCATCCGAGGGCTCATCTCTGCCCTGGTCCCCTTCGCAACCTTCTCTGCCCTGGTCCTGTTCCCCTGCTAGGACTTGGCCCTCCTACCCTCCCCCAAGACCACCTCCGCTTCACCACCCTCCTGAACTTTAGTGTTTTTGTTTCAAGGGGCGTCGGGAGCCGCCCATAGGGGGGGGGCTATGTTACGTGTGGGTTTTGTTGTGTCTTGTATATCACGTGATTCCTTGTTTGTCATGTGACCCTGCCATGTGTCTTGTCTTTTGTTGTTGTTGCTCAGTGTCCACAGGTGTTCCTCGTCCATGTTTATTAGTCTCCCCAGGTGTTTCTTATTAACCACGCCCCTTGTTATCTTGTTTAGCTTGTTTGTCTGTGTATTTAAACCCCTGTGTTTCAGTTGTTGGCTGTCGGTTGTTGTTTTATGTTACTCCTGTCCTGCTCTGAGTTCCCTGGATTCCCTGGTTTTGTATTTGTTTAATTAAATGTGCTTGCGATTGGATTCACTCTCCGTTTCATTCCTGACTGGTTGTAACAGTTAGACTTTGCTACCCTAAACAATACCTTTAAAATCAACTGGGCCAAACAATTTTTTAAAAATCCTGTTTTATTTGGAACTTTGTTCCTAACTTTATATTTTCTAGATTTGGTGGTTTGAGTTTCATATTAGGGTGTAATTACAATGCAGACAAAATACCGGAAAAGCTCTCTTTATTTCATAAACAAGTTTTGTTAGCATGGATCCTCATATATAAGCACAATTTTTCTCCCCATAAATATATTATATGGAACAACCGAGATATTCTGTATAAGAATAAGTCATTGTTTTTTCTAACTGGATTGAGAAACAGATTATTTTAGTGTTTCAACTGTTCAATAGTGATGGACAACTTATGTCGTATACAGAATTTTTAAACACTTATAAGTTTCCAGCCACACCGAAAGAATATGCAATAGTATATGATGCTATACCTTCTGGTGTCAAAATTCTATTTAGAAGTGTTGATTTTAATCTCTCTTCAGTTCCTTTCTATAATCCAATCGATTCAGATATAGGTAAAATTTGTCTGACCTCTTCTAGAAATAACAATAAATATGTACGTTCTTTGTTTCAGAAAGAAGTGATATGTGTCCCACATGTTGTTTCATACTGGAATTCTTTTGTAAATGATATTAACTGGAAAAAAGTATGGACAATTCCCCAAAAGTTTTTTGTCACAAACAAGGTCAAAGAAATTTCTTTTAAAATTATTCATAAGTACTACCCTGCTAACCACTATATGACGAAATTCAAAAGGGACATTGATGTGAACTGTTCTTTTTGCGGAAATCACCCTGAGACCACCCAGCACCTTTTTTGGATCTGCACACACTCCACAACCTTCTGGAAGGACTTCTGCAGCTTTATTATGAAAGAACTTTACAAGGACTTTACTTTGAAGTGGGAAAATGTTGTATTTTGTTTTTTTAGAAAACAAAGTAAAGAAGATATATTCTTTATTATAAATGTACTAATTGTGCAAGCTAAATTCTATATCCACAAGTGCAAATATATAAAACAAAATCCGGCCTTTAAACATTTTCATTGTGATATGTTATCATATATAAAACTAATTAGTGGTTCGTTGAACAAAAAGGCTATGAAAACTAGAAATATTTGTATAACTTAAAATTTATTTGAATGTATGTGATGCCTATCCCCTGGGCAAGGGTAATATTAAGTTTTATGTTTTGTATACTTTGTATACTGTTGTTTACGTTTGAGCAAAAAAAAAAAAAAAAAAGAGAAGCTCTCGAACCACTCTCGCGATACACTGATGCCATACTTCAATCACGTTGTTGCTCAAGTCTCAAGGCTCAAGTCGAACAGAGTTTCTGACCGGCATGCACAGCTTCGAGTCAGCCGCTGATCCGTCTTTGCACAGCTGCATGAAGTCCAACAAGACTAATGACTTTCAGGCAGTGTTTCACATGAAGGTTCCCCATATAACTGGTTTCAGACAGGCTTCTGACGCAGCGTGAAGGTTTAATAATGACCTATAACAAAATAGGGCAAGCTTTAGTGACAACTAAGCAAATATTTAATTGTTACACTGTAAAAGTATTATCGTGATTTTAACAGTAAAAGACTGTTAATAAACAGTAAAACTGTTAATTGGTTAACAGAAAGTTTCTGTACTCTATACGGTGAATAACTAGGATAGATCTAACTGTACTTTTTAGAACAAAAGAACAAGTCATTGTATAATTTACAATAAATTTACAGTAGAAATGTACAGTAAAAAAAATGTAAATTGACATTCCCACAATTCCCTGCTGTTCTCCTTGTACCCCTTCATCATCCCCCAGATACAAATTGTCTTGTGACAGCACACAATTACACAAATTACTAGAGACATTGCGTTTGTATTTTGCGGTGCGCATCCTTTTCCAGTTCTACAGACACTCTCAGCCCCTAAGTCCCCCTGTGGTGAAAATCCAGCTTTTATGTTGTTTATATGTCTATGTGGTGTTTTTAATATGCTTTAAGACAAACCATTTGTAAATTCATAAGTCGACAGCATTGCTGAGTATTTTCTCCTTAAAACTGCAGTGAACCAAAGACCGTCTCAAAAACACGCTTTGAAATCGCTGGTGTTTGCAGTCGCCCCATAACTACTGTGATTGGCTACATCGTCTTTCTTAGGCATACATGAGTTCATAGTTGTTATAGGAAGGGTGTGCCATTTGAAAAACTGGAACAGCAGTGCAATTTCACAAAGCCTTCATTATAATGCACAGAAGGAAAAAAAACATTAGCCTGTAACTTGCAATGTGCCTGAAAGGATTGTTAGGTAAATTAAGCTGGTCTTTAGGCTAACGCACGAACGACCCAACATTTCAAAAAGTGAATTATTATCCATAGCAGGAGGGCCAGGTCTTCAGGTAGAGGAATGAATTATGAATTAAATGATTTATGATATTTTTATTATTTCATACCACCATAGTATGAGAAAGGAAACGAAAAGGATGTATTGGTATCAGTAACATGACAAGACACACGTATAGTTACAGAAGGTGTTATTGGTCATGCAGTTGTATGATAACTTAATAACACTGCAACAGGCTTATGTGTCTGCCGTGTTATTGTTATGTATTTATGTGTGTGTATGAAGCTTTCATTTTCTTCACTCTATTGCAAAGCATTATATTAGACTTTTTGCTACCCTTTATTTCAGAAAAATAATCTGTTCCTCGTTATTTTGAAGTGACAAAATCGAATGAAGTGACATAAAGAATGCGCCTGGAGTCTGTTGCTATAGTAATGAACGCCTGGAGTCTGTTGCCATAGTAATGAACATCAGGAGTCTGTTGCTATAGTAATGAAAGCCTGGAGTCTGTTGCTATAGTAATGAACGCCTGGAGTCTGTTGCTATAGTAATGAACGTCTGCAGTCTGTTGCTATAGTAATGAACATCAGGAGTCTGTTGCTATAGTAATGAACGTCTGGTGTCTGTTCCTATAGTAATGAATGTCTGCAGTCTTTTGCTATAGTAATGAACATCAGGAGTCTGTTGCTATAGTAATGAACGTCTGGTGTCTGTTGCTATAGTAATGAACATCAGGAGTCTGTTGCTATAGTAATGAACGTCTGGTGTCTGTTCCTATAGTAATGAATGTCTGCAGTCTTTTGCTATAGTAATGAACGTCTGGAGTTTGTTGCTATAGTAATGAACATCAGGAGTCTGTTGCTATAGTAATGAACGCCTGGAGTCTGTTGCTATAGTAATGAACGCCTGGAGTCTGTTGCCATAGTAATGAACGTCTGCAGTCTGTTGCTATAGTAATGAACATCTGGAGTCTGTTGCTATAGTAATGAACGTCTGGAGTCTGTTGCTATAGTAATGAACGTCTGGAGTCTGTTGCTATAGTAATGAACGCCTGGAGTCTGTTGCCATAGTAATGAACGTCTGCAGTCTGTTGCTATAGTAATGAACATCAGTGGTCTGTTGCTATAGTAATGAACATCTGGAGTCTGTTACTATAGTAATGAACGTCTGGAGTTTGTTGCTATAGTAATGAACATCAGGAGTCTGTTGCTATAGTAATGAACATCAGGAGTCTGTTGCTATAGTAATGAACATCAGGAGTCTGTTGCTATAGTAATGAATGTCTGGTGTCTGTTGCTATAGTAATGAACATCAGGAGTCTGTTGCTATAGTAATGAACGTCTGGTGTCTGTTGCTATAGTAATGAACATCAGGAGTCTGTTGCTATAGTAATGAAAATCAGGAGTCTGTTGCTATAGTAATGAATGTCTGCAGTCTTTTGCTATAGTAATGAACGTCTGGAGTTTGTTGCTATAGTAATGAACATCAGGAGTCTGTTGCTATAGTAATGAACATCAGGAGTCTGTTGCTATAGTAATGAACATCAGGAGTCTGTTGCTATAGTAATGAATGTCTGGAGTCTGTTGCTATAGTAATGAACGCCTGGAGTCTGGAGTCTGTTGCTATAGTAATCAATGTCGGTAACACTTTATTTTAAGGATCAGAAATTAGACACAAATTAATGACTAATAACTGCATTTGTAAGTAGCTAGTTATGTGCTTGTATGCCATTACAAGCTATTTATAAGGCCTTTATTGGCTGTTGTCTTATTTTTGTCTTATAGCCCCTTTATACTTGTTTCAGTCCTAACAATGTACTAATTAGCTAAAAATAAAACAAACTAATAGCTTGTACTGTGCCAATTACACACTTTATAAGTTCCAAGTACACTGTGTGAATGTGTAGCTTATAAGTAGGAAATAAATATAGAATGGGCATTTCAACAGACATTTAAATTGGCCGAGCAACACTGTCTTTCTAGCAGTTGTTATATACTAACAAATGATTTATAACTGAAATATTCCCTTTATTAATAGGTAACAAGCATATTTACCACTAATAAATGCAATTTTACTTCAGATTATGTTCCCTATTCTAAAGTAAACATTTGCTGTTTTCCAATAAGAAAAGAGACACGTCATATTGCAGTGAACAACTCAGTGTTTATTGTTTTTATGGTTCAAGAGAACAAACTGATGTGACACATCTTGAATATTCACAATCAACACAGTATATAAAAACACGTTTTTCTTTAAATAGAAATTTAAAGTTAAAGAGCCCTTTCAGGTCATTTTCAACACTGCTCAAAAAGTTACCAGCCAACACCAATTTGAAGGACAAGTTTGGTATTTTACACTTAAGGCCCTGTTTTAAGATAGTTTCTGATGAAATAGAACGGTTAAGATTGAAATCTGGACACATGCTGCTGGTCCGAGAATTTCGGTTTCTGTGCTTGCAAAAAAAAAATATTTTTTTTTAAAATAAAATATTATTAACATCCAACTATATTTTTTCTTTAATCTAAAACAATTATCTAAACATTAACTTTTACTGAACAGATCTTTCTTGAACAAAATCTTGCAGCAACACATAATTACTTCAATACTTCATCAAAATTGGCAATAGATGCCCTCGAGCTTTGAGATCTTCAATGGATCTTTTAATTTCAGGATTCACACTACTGGCACATCTTTTTGCAAAAGCAAGCAATGTTTCCATAGCTGGATCGAACACAAGGGTGCTGTAGGTCTTGGGGTCTGCAATCTGAAGCTCTGCTATTGGTGCTGTTGCTGCAATGGTGCCTCTGTCAAATTGTGGCGATGGAATGCCTCTGACATGGTGCGAACTTTCCTGAAGGTTTTGAGGACTTGATGGTAGCGGCTGATGACCTCCTCTGTATAATATAATATGTAGTTTATTATATTTATTATCAAAAGGAAATGTCTGTTTTATTTAGTAGTCATTTATTTGTTCAGTTTAATGTTGAGAATGCAACCCTTTGTGGTGCATTATTAGATGTCATTCAAATGTTAGAATAATTACAACTCAAAGATTCAAACATGTTTATTCGAATATCATACAGCAAGTGCATTTAAAGTGGCTCAATATTTTCCAAGTCTCATAAAAATTAATACAAGTTAAATAATAATAATAATAACAACAATAATAATAATAATAATAATAATAATAATAATGAAAGGATATAGTCACACACATTTCTATTGTGAAAAACATGTTACATGAAAAAATACTTTATAGTTTTTCGCCAATTATAAACTGGAAAAGTAATACAATAGTATTGATAAAATAACTGTAATCTTTGTATTTAACTTTTTTATTATTATTCATTTTATTTTAATCTGTAAAAATGGGTTTAATGACACAAAAAGTACTTAGAAACTATTATATTTGTCCTGAACAAAACACATATATAATAAATATTAGAATTTTATTATAAAAATAATTATTATTTAAAAAAATAGTGTTTTTTTATTAATATCATCTGTCTTTAAACTATGCATTTGCTTTGAAAGTATTACATTTTTTAATATTTTTAGTGTTGTGAAGCTTGTATACTTATTTTAATTATTTTATCCTCTGCTAGGGTGTGTCGGGATAAATGCCACAGTAAATCATACACCAAGAGCATCCGAAGTGGCTCGATATTTTCCAAGTCTCATCTAAGCCTCCAGACATGGATGCATTTTATTTACAGGTAAGAATATATCATTATGTGTTTGTTGCATAATGAGGATTGTTTTAATAGTGTTATAATAACTATTTGTTATTATGTAAGAATTATTTGTGTTAAGAGGAAAATATTTTGTAGTATATTATTCAAGCAGATAATATCAGAACTTATACTTGTTAGCCATGGTAATAATATAACATTGAGAGTGAACTGAGTATTAAGATATGTGTTATGATCCTGTTGTTGTTTTTTTCTTCTTCTTCTGTGTTTGCTTTTAAACTGTAGATTTTCACAAGGACTCAGGTTGCGGCAAGTGGACATGCTACAGGAAGGCATCACTGGAAGCTCTTCTACACTGACTAAACTTGCTTATCGTCTGCGTGGAGTCTGCAAATCTGCAATTAAAAGAATGAAAAGAAGAGGTGACCTGAAAATTAGAAAAAGACATGAAATTGTTTTTATTGATGAGAGCAAATTTGGCCACAAAAGAAAGGTAATATATTTTCAGTTACATCTGTTCACACTTGATAATAAAGATGAATGATACAATAAATTCTTAAATTCTGTAATTTTTAGTACAACCGAGGAAGACAGAGCAACAGGGCATCATGGGTGTTTGGAATGCTTGGTGTCAAAGAGGAGTTCAGAAGACCCATTCTGAAAGTTGTCAATCAGCGTTCAGCTCAACACCTCATGCCAATTCTCCAGAAGCATGTGAGACAAGGAAGCACGGTTGTGTCAGATGGGTGGAGAGCCTATAACGGTCTCAGAGATGCTGGATATAACCATCTAACTGTGAACCATAAAGAGTTTTTTGTTGATCCTCAGACAGGTGCTCACACACAGAACATTGAGAGATTGTGGGGAGTTTGCAAGGCAACAGTGTGGAGATTTAGGGGGAACCGCACAGAAAGCAGGCTCAAAGACCACTTAAAAGTAATTGAGTGGACGTACTGGCGTGGTGACATACATAAAAATGGCCCCCTGGGAATGATTTTGCATGACATCAGGAGGAAGTATCCATGTGTGAAAAAATGTAGATGTTCAGTTTATTCTGTGACCATCGTCATCTTTGTGTTAAAAACAAATTTGTCAATAAACTGTTTGGCAATTGATTGTGAATATTCAAGATGTGTCACATCAGTTTGTTCTCTTGAACCATAAAAACAATAAACACTGAGTTGTTCACTGCAATATGACGTGTCTCTTTTCTTATTGGAAAACAGCAAATGTTTACTTTAGAATAGGGAACATAATCTGAAGTAATATTGCATTTATTAGTGGTAAATATGCTTGTTACCTATTAATAAAGGGAATATTTCAGTTATAAATCATTTGTTAGTATATAACAACTGCTAGAAAGACAGTGTTGCTCGGCCAATTTAAATGTCTGTTGAAATGCCCATTCTATATTTATTTCCTACTTATAAGCTACACATTCACACAGTGTACTTGGAACTTATAAAGTGTGTAATTGGCACAGTACAAGCTATTAGTTTGTTTTATTTTTAGCTAATTAGTACACTGTTAGGACAGAAACAAGTATAAAGGGGCTATAAGACAAAAATAAGACAACAGCCAATAAAGGCCTTATAAATAGCTTGTAATGGCATACAAGCACATAACTAGCTACTTACAAATGCAGTTATTAGTCATTAATTTCTGTCTAATTTCTGATCCTTAAAATAAAGTGTTACCTGAATGTCTGCAGTCTGTTGCTATAGTAATGAATGTCTGCAGTCTGTTGCTATAGTAATGAACGCCTGGAGTCTGTTGCTATAGTAATGAACGCCTGGAGTCTTTTGTTATAGTAATGAACGTCTGGAGTCTTTTGTTATAGTAATGAACGGCTGGAGTCTGTTGCTATAGTAATGAACATCAGGAGTCTGTTTCTATAGTAATGAACGTCTGGTGTCTGTTCCTATAGTAATGAATGTCTGCAGTCTTTTGCTATAGTAATGGACGTCTGGAGTATGTTGCTATAGTAATGAACGTCTGGAGTTTGTTGCTATAGTAATGAACATCAGGAGTCTGTTGCTATAGTAATGAACGTCTGGAGTCTGTTGCTATAGTAATGAACGCCTGCAGTCTGTTGCTATAGTAATGAACGTCTGGAGTCTGTTCCTAAAGTAATGAATGCCTGGAATCTGTTGCTATGGTAATGAACGCCTGGAGTCTGTTGCTATAGTAATGAATGTCTGCAGTCTGTTGCTATAGTAATGAACGCCTGGAGTCTGTTGCTATAGTAATGAATGCCTGGAGTCTGTTGTTATAGTAATGAACGCCTTGAGTCTGTTGCTATAGTAATGAACATCTGGAGTATGTTGCTATAGTAATGAACGCATGGAGTCTGTTGCTATAGTAATGAACGTCTGCAGTCTGTTGCGGTATAGTAATGAACGTCTAAAGTCTGTTGTTATAGTAATGAACATCTGCAGTCTGTTGCTATAGTAATGAACACCTGGAGTCTGTTGCTATAGTTATAAACATCTGGAGTCTTTTGCTATAGTAATGAACGCCTGGAGTCCGTTGCTATAGTAATGAACACCTGGAGTCTGTTGCTATAGTAATGAACGTCTGCAGTCTGTTGCTATAGTAATGAACGCCTGGAGTCTGTTGCTATAGTAATGAATGTCTGGAGTCTGTTACTATAGTAATGAACGTCTGCAGTCTGTTTTTATAGTAAAGAACGCGCCTGGAGTCTGTTGCTATAGTAATGAACATCTGGAGTCTGTTGCTATATTAATGAACATCAGGAGTCTGTTGCTATAGTAATGAACGCCTGGAGTCTGTTGCTATAGTAATGAACGCCTGGAGTCTGTTGCTACATTAATGAACATCAGGAGTCTGTTGCTATAGTAATGAACGTCTGGAGTCTGTTGCTATAGTAATGAACGCCTGAAGTCTGTTGCTATAGTAATGAACGTCTGTTGCTATAGTAATGAACGTCTGGAGTCTGTTGCTGTAGTAATGAACGTCTGGAGTCTGTTGATGTAGTAATGAACGTCTGGAGTCTGTTGATGTAGTAATGAACGTCTGGAGTCTGTTGATGTAGTAGAGAACATCTGGAGTCTGTTGCTATAGTAATGAACGTCTGGAGTCTGTTGATGTAGTAATGAACATCTGGAGTCTGTTGCTATAGTAATGAACGTCTGCAGTCTGTTGCTATAGTAATGAACATCAGGAGTCTGTTGCTATAGTAATGAACGTCTGTTGCTATAGTAATGAACGTCTGGAGTCTGTTGCTGTAGTAATGAACGTCTGGAGTCTGTTGATGTAGTAATGAACATCTGGAGTCTGTTGCTATAGTAATGAACGTCTGCAGTCTGTTGCTATAGTAATGAACATCAGGAGTCTGTTGCTATAGTAATGAACGTCTGGAGTCTGTTGCTATAGTAATGAACGTCTGGAGTCTGTTGCTATAGTAATGAACGCCTGGAGTCTGTTGCCATAGTAATGAACGTCTGCAGTCTGTTGCTATAGTAATGAACATCAGTGGTCTGTTGCTATAGTAATGAACATCTGGAGTCTGTTGCTATAGTAATGAACGTCTGCAGTCTGTTGCTATAGTAATGAACATCAGGAGTCTGTTGCTATAGTAATGAACGTCTGGAGTCTGTTGCTGTAGTAATGAACGTCAGGAGTCTGTTGCTATATTAATGAACATCAGGAGTCTGTTGCTATAGTAATGAACATCTGGAGTATGTTGCTATAGTAATGAACGCCTGGAGTCTGTTGCTACATTAATGAACATCAGGAGTCTGTTGCTATAGTAATGGACATCTGGAGTCTGTTGCTATAGTAATGAACGCCTGGAGTCTGTTGCTATAGTAATGAACGTCTGTTGCTATAGTAATGAACATCTGGAGTCTGTTGCTGTAGTAATGAACGTCTGGTGTCTGTTGCTGTAGTAATGAACATCTGGAGTCTGTTGCTATAGTAATGAACGTCTGCAGTCTGTTGCTATAGTAATGAACACCAGGAGTCTGTTGCTATAGTAATGAAAGTCTGGAGTCTGTTGCTATAGTAATGAACGTCTGGAGTCTGTTGCTATAGTAATGAACGCCTGGAGTCTGTTGCTATAGTAATGAACGTCTGCAGTCTGTTGCTATAGTAATGAACATCAGTGGTCTGTTGCTATAGTAATGAACATCTGGAGTCCTTTGCTATAGTAATGAACGTCTGCAGTCTGTTGCTATAGTAATGAACATCAGGAGTCTGTTGCTATAGTAATGAACGTCTGGAGTCTGTTGCTGTAGTAATGAACGTCTGCAGTCTGTTGCTATGGTAATGCCCCCTGGAGTCTGTTGCTATAGTAACGAACGTCTGTAGTCTGTTGCTATAGTAATGAACATCAGGAGTCTGTTGCTATAGTAATGAACGTTTGGAGTCTGTTGCTATAGTAATGTACGCCTGGAGACTGTTGCTATAGTAATGAACGTCTGCAGTCTGTTGCTATAGTAATGAACATCAGGAGTCTGTTGCTATAGTAATGAACGTCTGGAGTCTGTTGCTATAGTAATGAACGCATGGAGTCTGTTGCTATTGTAATGAACGCCTGCAGTCTGTTGCTATAGTAATGAACGTCTGGAGTCTGTTGCTATAGTAATGAATGTCTGCAGTCTGTTGCTATAGTAATGAACATCAGGAGTCTGTTGCTATAGTAATGAACGTCTGGAGTCTGTTGCTATAGTAATGAACGCCTGGAGTCTGTTGCTATAGTAATGAACGTCTGCAGTCTGTTACTATAGTAATGAACGTCTGCAGTCTGTTGCTATAGTAATGAACATCAGGAGTCTGTTGCTGTAGTAATGAACATCTGGAGTCTGTTGCTGTAGTAATGAATGCCTGGAGTCTTTTGCTATAGTAATGAACGCCTGGAGTCTGTTGCTATAGTGATTAACGTCTGGAGTCTGTTGCTATAGTAATGAACGTCTGGAGCTTTTTGCTATAGTAATGAACGTCTGCAGTCTGTTGCTATAGTAATGAACGTCTGGAGTCTGTTGCTATAGTAATGAACACCTGGAGTCTGTTGCTATAGAAATGAACATCTGGAGTCTGTTGCTAGTCTGTTGCTAGAGTAATGAACGCCTGGAGTGTGTTGCTATAGTAATGAACGTCTGGAGTCTGTTGCTATAGTACTGAACGTCTGCAGTCTTTTGCTATAGTAAAGAATGCTCCTGGAGTCTGTTGCTATAGTAATGAACGTCTGGAGTCTGTTGCTATAGTAATGAATGCCTGGAGTCTGTTGCTATAGTAATGAACATCAGGAGTCTGTTGCTATAGTAATGAACATCTGGAGTCTTTTGCTATAGTAATGAACGCCTGGAGTCTGTTGCTATAGTAATGAACATCTGCAGTCTGTTGCTATAGTAATGAACGTCTGCAGTCTGTTGCTATAGTAATGAACGCCTGGAGTCCGTTGCTATAGTAATGAACACCTGGAGTCTGTTGCTATAGTAATGAACGTCTGCAGTCTGTTGCTATAGTAATGAACGCCTGGAGTCTGTTGCTATAGTAATGAATGTCTGGAGTCTGTTACTATAGTAATGAACGTCTGCAGTCTGTTTTTATAGTAAAGAACGCGCCTGGAGTCTGTTGCTATAGTAATGAACATCTGGAGTCTGTTGCTATATTAATGAACATCAGGAGTCTGTTGCTATAGTAATGAACGCCTGGAGTCTGTTGCTATAGTAATGAACGCCTGGAGTCTGTTGCTACATTAATGAACATCAGGAGTCTGTTGCTATAGTAATGAACGTCTGGAGTCTGTTGCTATAGTAATGAACGCCTGAAGTCTGTTGCTATAGTAATGAACGTCTGTTGCTATAGTAATGAACGTCTGGAGTCTGTTGCTGTAGTAATGAACGTCTGGAGTCTATTGATGTAGTAATGAACGTCTGTTGCTATAGTAATGAACGTCTGGAGTCTGTTGCTGTAGTAATGAACGTCTGGAGTCTGTTGATGTAGTAATGAACATCAGGAGTTTGTTGCTATAGTAATGAACGTCTGGAGTCTGTTGCTATAGTAATGAACGTCTGGAGTCTGTTGCTATAGTAATGAACGCCTGGAGTCTGTTGCCATAGTAATGAACGTCTGCAGTCTGTTGCTATAGTAATGAACATCAGGAGTCTGTTGCTATAGTAATGAACGTCTGGAGTCTGTTGCTGTAGTAATGAACGTCAGGAGTCTGTTGCTATATTAATGAACATCAGGAGTCTGTTGCTATAGTAATGAACATCTGGAGTATGTTGCTATAGTAATGAACGCCTGGAGTCTGTTGCTATATTAATGAACATCAGGAGTCTGTTGCTATAGTAATGAACATCTGGAGTCTGTTGCTATAGTAATGAACGCCTGGAGTCTGTTGCTATAGTAATGAACGTCTGTTGCTATAGTAATGAACATCTGGAGTCTGTTGCTGTAGTAATGAACGTCTGGTGTCTGTTGCTGTAGTAATGAACATCTGGAGTCTGTTGCTATAGTAATGAACGTCTGCAGTCTGTTGCTATAGTAATGAACATCAGGAGTCTGTTGCTATAGTAATGAAAGTCTGGAGTCTGTTGCTATAGTAATGAACGTCTGGAGTCTGTTGCTATAGTAATGAACGCCTGGAGTCTGTTGCTACAGTAATGAACGTCTGCAGTCTGTTGCTATAGTAATGAACATCAGTGGTCTGTTGCTATAGTAATGAACATCTGGAGTCCTTTGCTATAGTAATGAACGTCTGCAGTCTGTTGCTATAGTAATGAACATCAGGAGTCTGTTGCTATAGTAATGAACGTCTGGAGTCTGTTGCTGTAGTAATGAACGTCTGCAGTCTGTTGCTATGGTAATGCCCCCTGGAGTCTGTTGCTATAGTAACGAACGTCTGTAGTCTGTTGCTATAGTAATGAACATCAGGAGTCTGTTGCTATAGTAATGAACGTTTGGAGTCTGTTGCTATAGTAATGTACGCCTGGAGACTGTTGCTATAGTAATGAACGTCTGCAGTCTGTTGCTATAGTAATGAACATCAGGAGTCTGTTGCTATAGTAATGAACGTCTGGAGTCTGTTGCTATAGTAATGAACGCATGGAGTCTGTTGCTATTGTAATGAACGTCTGCAGTCTGTTGCTATAGTAATGAACGTCTGGAGTCTGTTGCTATAGTAATGAACGTCTGCAGTCTGTTGCTATAGTAATGAACATCAGGAGTCTGTTGCTATAGTAATGAACGTCTGGAGTCTGTTGCTATAGTAATGAACGCCTGGAGTCTGTTGCTATAGTAATGAACGTCTGCAGTCTGTTACTATAGTAATGAACATCAGGAGTCTGTTGCTGTAGTAATGAACATCTGGAGTCTGTTGCTGTAGTAATGAATGCCTGGAATCTTTTGCTATAGTAATGAACGCCTGGAATCTGTTGCTATAGTGATTAACGTCTGGAGTCTGTTGCTATAGTAATGAACGTCTGGAGCTTTTTGCTATAGTAATGAACGTCTGCAGTCTGTTGCTATAATAATGAACGTCTGGAGTCTGTTGCTATAGTAATGAACACCTGGAGTCTGTTGCTATAGAAATGAACATCTGGAGTCTGTTGCTAGTCTGTTGCTATAGTAATGAACGCCTGGAGTGTGTTGCTATAGTAATGAACGTCTGGAGTCTGTTGCTATAGTACTGAACGTCTGCAGTCTTTTGCTATAGTAAAGAATGCTCCTGGAGTCTGTTGCTATAGTAATGAACGTCTGGAGTCTGTTGCTATAGTAATGAATGCCTGGAGTCTGTTGCTATAGTAATGAACATCAGGAGTCTGTTGCTATAGTAATGAACATCTGGAGTCTTTTGCTATAGTAATGAACGCCTGGAGTCTGTTGCTATAGTAATGAACATCTGCAGTCTGTTGCTATAGTAATGAACGTCTGCAGTCTGTTGCTATAGTAATGAACGTCTGGAGTCTGTTGCTATAGTAATGAACGTCTGGAGTCTGTTGCTATAGTAATGAACGTCTGGAGTCTGTTGCTATTGTAATGAACGTCTGGAGTCTGTTGTTAAAGTAATGAATGCCTGGAGTCTGTTGCTATAGTAATGAACATCAGGAGTCTGTTGCTATAGTAATGAACATCAGGAGTCTGTTGCTATATTAATGAATGCCTGGAGTCTGTTGCTATTGTAATGAACATCAGGAGTCTGTTGCTATAGTAATGAACGTCTGCAGTCTGTTGCTATAGTAATGAACGGCTGCAGTCTGTTGCTATAGTAATGAACGCCTGCAGTCTGTTGCTATAGTAATGAACGTCTGCAGTCTGTTGCTATAGTAATGAACATCTGGAGTCTGTTGCTGTAGTAATGAACATCTGGAGTCTGTTGTAATAGTAATGAATGCCTGGAGTCTTTTGCTATAGTAATGAACGTCTGGAGTCTGTTGCTATAGTGATTAACGTCTGGATTCTGTTGCTATAGTACTGAACGTCTGGAGTCTGAACGTCTGGAGTCTGTTGCTATAGTAATGAACGTCTGGAGTTTTTTGCTATAGTAATGAACGTCTGCAGTCTGTTGCTATAGTAATGAACGTCTGGAGTCTGTTGCTATAGTAATGAATGCCTGGAGTCTGTTGCTATAGAAATTAACATCTGGAGTCTGTTGCTAGTCTGTTGCTATAGTAATGAACGCCTGGAGTGTGTTGCTATAGTAATGAACGTCTGGAGTCTGTTGCTATAGTAATGAACGTCTGCAGTCTTTTGCTATAGTAAAGAATGCGCCTGGAGTCTGTTGCTATAGTAATGAACGTCTGGAGTCTGTTGCTATAGTAATGAATGCCTGGAGTCTGTTACTATAGTAATGAACATCAGGAGTCTGTTGCTATAGTAATGAACATCTGGAGTCTTTTGCTATAGTAATGAACGCCTGGAGTCTGTTGCTATAGTAATGAACATCTGCAGTCTGTTGCTATAGTAATGAACGTCTGCAGTCTGTTGCTATAGTAATGAACTTCTGGAGTCTGTTGCTGTAGTAATGAACGTCTGGAGTCTGTTGCTATAGTAATGAACGTCTGGAGTCTGTTGCTATAGTAATGAATGCCTGGAGTCTATTGCTATAGTAATGAACATCAGGAGTCTGTTGCTTTAGTAATGAACATCAGGAGTCTGTTGCTATAGTAATGAATGCCTGGAGTCTGTTGCTATAATAATGAACATCAGAAGTCTGTTGCTATAGTAATGAACATCAGGAGTCTGTTGCTATAGTAATGAATGCCTGGAGTCTGTTGCTATAGTAATGAACATCAGGAGTCTGTTGCTATAGTAATGAACGTCTGCAGTCTGTTGCTATAGTTATGAACGTCTGCAGTCTGTTTCTATAGTAATGAACGCCTGCAGTCTGTTGCTATAGTAATGAACGTCTGCAGTCTGTTGCTATAGTAATGAACGTCTGCAGTCTGTTGCTGTAGTAATGAACGCCTGGAGTCTGTTGCTATAGTGATTAACGTCTGGAGTCTGTTGCTATAGTAATGAACGTCTGGAGCTTTTTGCTATAGTAATGAACGTCTGCAGTCTGTTGCTATAGTAATGAACGTCTGGAGTCTGTTGATATAGTAATGAACACCTGGAGTCTGTTGCTATAGAAATGAACATCTGGAGTCTGTTGCTAGTCTGTTGCTATAGTAATAAACGCCTGGAGTGTGTTGCTATAGTAATGAACGTCTGGAGTCTGTTGGTATAGTACTGAACTTCTGCAGTCTTTTGCTATAGTAAAGAATGCTCATGGAGTCTGTTGCTATAGTAATGAACGTCTGGAGTCTGTTGCTATAGTAATGAATGCCTGTAGTCTGTTGCTATAGTAATGAACATCAGGAGTCTGTTGCTATAGTAATGAACATCTGGAGTCTTTTGCTATAGTAATGAACGCCTGGAGTCTGTTGCTATAGTAATGAACATCTGCAGTCTGTTGCTATAGTAATGAACGTCTGCAGTCTGTTGCTATAGTAATGAACGTCTGGAGTCTGTTGCTGTAGTAATGAACGTCTGGAGTCTGTTGCTATAGTAATGAACGTCTGGAATCTGTTGCTATTGTAATGAACGTCTGGAGTTTGTTGTTATAGTAATGAATGCCTGGAGTCTGTTGCTATAGTAATGAACATCAGGAGTCTGTTGCTATAGTAATGAACATCAGGAGTCTGTTGCTATAGTAATGAATGCCTGGAGTCTGTTGCTATTGTAATGAACATCAGGAGTCTGTTGCTATAGTAATGAACGTCTGCAGTCTGTTGCTATAGTAATGAACGTCTGCAGTCTGTTGCTATAGTAATGAACGCCTGCAGTCTGTTGCTATAGTAATGAACGTCTGCAGTCTGTTGCTATAGTAATGAACGTCTGGAGTCTGTTGCTGTAGTAATGAACATCTGGAGTCTGTTGTAATAGTAATGAATGCCTGGAGTCTTTTGCTATAGTGATTAACGTCTGGAGTCTGTTGCTATAGTAATGAACGTCTGGAGTTTTTTGCTATAGTAATGAACGTCTGCAGTCTGTTCCTATAGTAATGAACGTCTGGAGTCTGTTGCTATAGTAATGAACGCCTGGAGTCTGTTGCTATAGAAATGAACATCTGGAGTCTGTTGCTAGTCTGTTGCTATAGTAATGAACGTCTGGAGTTTTTTGCTATAGTAATGAACGTCTGCAGTCTGTTCCTATAGTAATGAACGTCTGGAGTCTGTTGCTATAGTAATGAACGCCTGGAGTCTGTTGCTATAGAAATGAACATCTGGAGTCTGTTGTAATAGTAATGAACGCCTGGAGTCTGTTGCTATAGTAATGAACATCTGCAGTCTGTTGCTATAGTAATGAACATCAGGAGTCTGTTGCTATAGTAATGAACATCTGGAGTCTTTTGCTATAGTAATGAACGTCTGCAGTCTGTTGCTATAGTAATGAACGCCTGGAGTCTGTTGCTATAGTAATGAACATCTGCAGTCTGTTGCTATAGTAATGAACGTCTGCAGTCTGTTGCTATAGTAATGAACGTCTGGAGTCTGTTGCTGTAGTAATGAACGTCTGGAGTCTGTTGCTATAGTAATGAACGTCTGGAGTCTGTTGCTATAGTAATGAATGCCTGGAGTCTGTTGCTATAGTAATGAACATCAGGAGTCTGTTGCTATAGTAATGAACATCAGGAGTCTGTTGCTATAGTAATGAATGCCTGGAGTCTGTTGCTACAGTAATGAACATCAGGAGTCTGTTGCTATAGTAATGAACATCAGGAGTCTGTTGCTATAGTAATGAATGCCTGGAGTCTGTTGCTATAGTAATGAACATCAGGAGTCTGTTGCTATAGTAATGAACGTCTGCAGTCTGTTGCTATAGTTATGAACATGTGCAGTCTGTTGCTATAGTAATGAACGCCTGCGGTCTGTTGCTATAGTAATGAACGTCTGCGGTCTGTTGCTATAGTAATGAACGTCTGCAGTCTGTTGCTGTAGTAATGAACGTCTGGAGTCTGTTGCTATAGTAATGAACGCCTGGAGTCTTTTGTTATAGTAATAAACGTCTGGAGTCTGTTGCTATAGTAATGAACATCAGGACTCTGTTGCTATAGTAATGAACGTCTGGTGTCTGTTCCTATAGTAATGAATGTCTGCAGTCTTTTGCTATAGTAATGGACGTCTGGAGTATGTTGCTATAGTAATGAACGTCTGGAGTTTGTTGCTATAGTAATTAACATCAGGAGTCTGTTGCTATAGTAATGAACGTCTGGAGTCTGTTCCTAAAGTAATGAATGTCTGGAGTCTGTTGCTATAGTAATGAACGCCTGGAGTCTGTTGCTATAGTAATGAATGTCTGCAGTCTGTTGCTATAGTAATGAATGTCTGCAGTCTGTTGCTATAGTAATGAACATCTGGAGTCTGTTGTAATAGTAATGAATGCCTGTAGTCTTTTGCTATAGTAATGAACGTCTGGAGTCTGTTGCTATAGTGATTAACGTCTGGAGTCTGTTGCTATAGTAATGAACGTCTGGACTCTGAACGTCTGGAGTCTGTTGCTATAGTAATGAACATCTGGAGTCTGTTGTAATAGTAATGAATGCCTGGAGTCTTTTGCTATAGTAATGAACGTCTGGAGTCTGTTGCTATAGTGATTAACGTCTGGAGTCTGTTGCTATAGTAATGAACGTCTGGAGTCTGAACGTCTGGAGTCTGTTGCTATAGTAATGAACGTCTGGAGTTTTTTGCTATAGTAATGAACGTCTGCAGTCTGTTGCTATAGTAATGAACGTCTGGAGTCTGTTGCTATAGTAATGAACGCCTGGAGTCTGTTGCTATAGAAATGAACATCTGGAGTCTGTTGCTAGTCTGTTGCTATAGTAATGAACGCCTGGAGTGTGTTGCTATAGTAATGAACGTCTGGAGTCTGTTGCTATAGTAATGAACGTCTGCAGTCTTTTGCTATAGTAAAGAATGCGCCTGGAGTCTGTTCCTATAGTAATGAACGTCTGGAGTCTGTTGCTATAGTAATGAATGCCTGGAGTCTGTTGCTATAGTAATGAACATCAGGAGTCTGTTGCTATAGTAATGAACATCTGCAGTCTGTTGCTATAGTAATGAACGTCTGCAGTCTGTTGCTATAGTAATGAACGTCTGGAGTCTGTTCCTAAAGTAATGAATGTCTGGAGTCTGTTGCTATAGTAATGAACGCCTGGAGTCTGTTGCTATAGTAATGAATGTCTGCAGTCTGTTGCTATAGTAATGAATGTCTGCTGTCTGTTGCTATGGTAATGAACATCTGGAGTCTGTTGTAATAGTAATGAATGCCTGGAGTCTTTTGCTATAGTAATGAACGTCTGGAGTCTGTTGCTATAGTGATTAACGTCTGGAGTCTGTTGCTATAGTATTGAACGTCTGGAGTCTGAACGTCTGCAGTCTGTTGCTGTAGTAATGAACGTCTGGAGTCTGTTGCTATAGTAATGAACGCCTGGAGTCTTTTGTTATAGTAATGAACGTCTGGAGTCTGTTGCTATAGTAATGAACATCAGGACTCTGTTGCTATAGTAATGAACGTCTGGTGTCTGTTCCTATAGTAATGAATGTCTGCAGTCTTTTGCTATAGTAATGAACGTCTGGAGTATGTTGCTATAGTAATGAACGTCTGGAGTTTGTTGCTATAGTAATGAACATCAGGAGTCTGTTGCTATAGTAATGAACGTCTGGAGTCTGTTCCTAAAGTAATGAATGTCTGGAGTCTGTTGCTATAGTAATGAACGCCTGGAGTCTGTTGCTATAGTAATGAATGGTTGGAGTCTGTTGCTATAGTAATGAATGTCTGCAGTCTGTTGCTATAGTAATGAACATCTGGAGTCTGTTGTAATAGTAATGAATGCCTGTAGTCTTTTGCTATAGTAATGAACGTCTGGAGTCTGTTGCTATAGTGATTAATGCTGGAGTCTGTTGCTATAGTAATGAACGTCTGGAGTCTGAACGTCTGGAGTCTGTTGCTATAGTAATGAACGTCTGGAGTTTTTTGCTATAGTAATGAACGTCTGCAGTCTGTTGCTATAGTAATGAACGTCTGGAGTCTGTTGCTATAGTAATGAACGCCTGGAGTCTGTTGCTATAGAAATGAACATCTGGAGTCTGTTGCTAGTCTGTTGCTATAGTAATGAACGCCTGGAGTGTGTTGCTATAGTAATGAACGTCTGGAGTCTGTTGCTATAGTAATGAACGTCTGCAGTCTTTTGCTATAGTAAAGAATGCGCCTGGAGTCTGTTCCTATAGTAATGAACGTCTGGAGTCTGTTGCTATAGTAATGAATGCCTGGAGTCTGTTGCTATAGTAATGAACATCAGGAGTCTGTTGCTATAGTAATGAACATCTGCAGTCTGTTGCTATAGTAATGAACGCCTGCAGTCTGTTGCTATAGTAATGAACGTCTGGAGTCTGTTCCTAAAGTAATGAATGTCTGGAGTCTGTTGCTATAGTAATGAACGCCTGTAGTCTGTTGCTATAGTAATGAATGTCTGCAGTCTGTTGCTATAGTAATGAATGTCTGCTGTCTGAACGTCTGGAGTCTGTTCCTAAAGTAATGAATGTCTGGAGTCTGTTGCTATAGTAATGAACGCCTGTAGTCTGTTGCTATAGTAATGAATGTCTGGAGTCTGTTGCTATAGTAATGAACGTCTGGAGTCTGAACGTCTGGAGTCTGTTGCTATAGTAATGAACGTCTGGAGTTTTTTGCTATAGTAATGAACGTCTGCAGTCTGTTGCTATAGTAATGAACGTCTGGAGTCTGTTGCTATAGTAATGAACGTCTGGAAATGAACGTCTGGAGTCTGTTGCTATAGTAATGAACGCCTGGAGTCTGTTGCTATAGAAATGAACATCTGGAGTCTGTTGCTAGTCTGTTGCTATAGTAATGAACGCCTGGAGTGTGTTGCTATAGTAATGAACGTCTGGAGTCTATTGCTATAGTAATGAAGGTCTGCAGTCTTTTGCTATAGTAAAGAATGCGCCTGGAGTCTGTTGCTATAGTAATGAACGTCTGGAGTCTGTTGCTATAGTAATGAATGCCTGGAGTCTGTTGCTATAGTAATGAACATCAGGAGTCTGTTGCTATAGTAATGAACATCTGCAGTCTGTTGCTATAGTAATGAACGTCTGCAGTCTGTTGCTATAGTAATGAACGTCTGGAGTCTGTTGCTGTAGTAATTAACGCCTGGAGTCTGTTGCTATAGTAATGAACGTCTGGAGTCTGTTGCTATAGTAATGAATGCGTGGAGTCTGTTGCTATAGTAATGAACATCAGGAGTCTGTTGCTATAGTAATGAACATCAGGAGTCTGTTGCTATAGTAATGAATGCCTGGAGTCTGTTGCTATAGTATTGAACATCAGGAGTCTGTTGCTATAGTAATGAACGTCTGCAGTCTGTTGCTATAGTTATGATTGTCTGCAGTCTGTTGCTATAGTAATGAACGCCTGCAGTCGGTTGCTATAGTAATGAACTTCTGCAGTCTGTTGCTATAGTAATGAACGTCTGCAGTCTGTTGCTATAGTAATGAACGTCTGGAGTCTGTTACTATAGTAATAAACGTAAAAAATCAAGAAAAAAAGTAAATTAAAAACTTAATGTAATTGATAATTTTTGTAATTATGTAATTATTCTAGTGAAATATGGAAAAGTTTGGCTCAGTTATGCTCAGTGCCAGTGTGTCAATGAGGTAAAATGAGCCGCTGACACGAGAGACTAGTTTAGTCAAGCGTTTAATTGCAATTACATATAAAACATCAACAAGAAGCACACAAGCTCCACCCGGGTCTGCGCTCACGCTCAACGTCACAAACCCGTCACGATCCACGTCACACTCCACATACTGCTGCAGCTCTACACTTATCAGCATATTGCTCTCTTTGTTTTATAGTATCCTACTAGTTGAAGTCATAAGTTAAGTACACCTTGCAGACAATTTTATGTAGCTTCTGCAGGGCAGTACCAAAAAAAAACTTTAAATGAAATAATAATAACAATTTCAATCAATCATCTTGTTCAAAAGTTTACACCCCTGACTCTTAATGAATTGTGTCTCCTTGAGCATCAGTGGATGTTTGCAGCTTTTGATCATCCAGGTGAAAACGCAGTAATAAAAATTGAGTATCAAGCGTATCTTAACTGGATATATTTCATGTTATCTTTACATGAAATATGTTTCGTAAATTCAGCTGATATCAGTTTTGTATCTATCTTTTCGTAAATATCTTTTCGAAATAGTTTCGTAAATATCTTTACATGAAATAAGAAATAAAGTTATTATTATTTCTTTGGGTCTATTAGTAAACAAACACCATGTGACTTGAACATATTTATATTTAAAGTTCCTCTTATCTTTTTGTGGAATAAACAATCCCAAGCAGTTTATTTTACTACAAAGGAAAAGTATTACATTTTTTTAAATGCATGCTATTTAGTATTGAAAACAATTTCATTAAAAATCAAAGTGAATCATTCTGAATTTGAAAAAAAAGCTTTTTGCCAGAAGCCAACCAACACTACAAAATAACTGTCCAACACTCCAAACTCTGCCCAGTTGGTGGCGCTAATGCACCAAAACCGGTTTTACAAACATCAGTAAACCTTTTTTTTTTTTTTTTTTTTTTTTTTTTTTTCATCAGTAAACCTTACAACAACAAAAACAGCACAGGTGTAACCTCGTTTATATAATGTTTCAGAACAGTGCTTTTGCTGTTAAACATTAAAAGTCTTCTGATGAAAAAGTAGATGATGACGCGGAATATATTTTGCTACAGTCTAAACTGATTTCTGCTAAAGATTGAATCGTAGCACGTGACACACATCAGTCAGGATCGCACAGGTGAGTCTTAACAGCGATCTCAAACTGAAAGTGTTTAAAGACTTCTGGATTCTGTTCCTGTAGGACAAGAGCGTCTGAACTACTGCAAGTAAGCTTTAATACTTACACCATTACAGTTATCTGGTGGAATATGAGCGGATTTCACGTGAGTTAGTGTGATAATGAATATTTTAAGTTATAACTAAAGTTAAAACTTATACCTGTTTGAAAAGTAGAACAAACTACCAAAGTAGAACAAACAACAACAAAAAAGCCAGGAATTACTCAAACAAACCGTTTTATGGACATTAATTTTGTAGAAATTACATAATGATCTATAAAGAGGTTTATTTCCAGTTTTAGGATGTCGTTTTGTGATGATGCGAAATATGTGGACCAGTGTTTCCTAACCCTGCTCCTGGAGGCACACCAACAGTGCACATTTGGGAAGTCTCCCTTATTGGACCCATATATTTCTGATCAAGGCCGTTCCTCAATACCAATACGCAAACTTCGGACTTGCGTCCTTGATAGTTCAGACTTGCCAAGTTCGACTCAGGAGAACCGAACTCCCGAGGACGAGAGGACGCGAGTCCGGATATTCTGCAAACGGAACCGCTGCATTTTTGATCGCGTCACTCAGCTCGCTCTGGCTACTCCGGTTATCTCTTTATGTATGTTTTAGGCAACAATACAACGAAATATGGTATACAACTCTGCCTCTTTTCGTCAACAATAAAACAGAATATGTTATAAAACACCACCCTGCCTTTTTTCATTTAAAAAACTCTTAAATATATTAATGGCCACACAAATGTGGTTCAGGCAACGCGTACATTGATTATCTTCACTGCATATATTTATAACAACACGAAATATAAAACAACTCTATTTTTTTTTATTTTTCAGTTTAAAAATATGAGACATTGATCATTAAAAATGACATTTAACAAACAGAGACAGGGTTTTGTCATTTTATTTTATTATACATGTATATGCAGTGAAGAGAATGTATAGTGAAATAAATATAAAAAATATTCTATATATTTTAAAATATATTAAAATTACACAACCCTGTCTCTTTTTGCTAAATGTCAATTTTAATGATCAATAATATCCAGTATAAAAGTATAAGTAGCCTATAAGAAGCGATACAATGAGAAATAAAGCAAACAATTCAGTCAAACATTAGTCAGCTCTCTAATAGGCTACAAAGTTAAAGTTAAATACTGCGGTCAAGTGGGCCGCGCGTTGAAAATACACGGTCAAATCAGCCTCACATTTTTTTTAGTATGCACGTAATTGTGGACTTACTGAGTGCTGAAAAAGGTAAAAATTTGATTTTAAAGGGGAACTAGGCAACTATTTAAACTTAATAAAACTGTTTAGAAATCATTTGGAAGGTTAAATAACCTTTTCGGTGAAAATGGTGACTTTCCCCGCTCCCCCCAATGTTCCCAGGCTGAAAACCAACCTTGAATGACCCTTTTGAAGTCATTTTACTGTATAGTTTTGGAGAAAAGTAAAGGCAAACTCACCACAAACATCAAAGTGCATTTTAGCACTTACACCATGTCCTGTTTTCAAACACTCAAAAGAATATTTCTATTATAGGTTTGTTAATTCTTTCATTTGATTCCTGTTCAGAGTGACCTTGGCTACTGTATTTATGTTCATTTCATTTTACTGTATAACTTTGGAGAAATGTAAAGGCAAACTCACAATAAACATCAAAATGCATTCTATCACTTACACCGTATCCCATGTTTAAACACTCATAAGAATATTTCTATTATAGGTTTGCTCATTCCTTCATTTGATTCCTGTTCAGAGTGACCCTGACTATTATAATCAAGTCATTTTACTGTATAGTTTTGGTGAAAAATAAAGGCAAATTCACCCCAAGCACCAAAGTGCATTAAAGCACTTACACCATAAACTATAATAGCAGAGAGGGACAAAAATCACTAGCCTACCTCAACGCGGTTCCACAACGGGTTTTCGTTCAGAGCCAGCGTATTTATGAGTGTTTAAAAATGGGACATAGTGTAATTGCTAGAATGCACTGATGATTGGGGTGAGTTTGCCTTTACCTTTCTCCAAAACTATACAGTAAAATTATATGAAAATGATAACAGTAATAGTCAGGGTCACTCTTAACTGGAATTAATTGAAAGAACGAGCAAACCTATGAAGGAACACTTTTTGAGTGTTTGAAAATGGGACATGGTAAGTGCTAGAATGCATTTTGATGTTTGTGGTGAGTTTGCCTTCCATTTTCTCCAAAACTATACAGTAAAATTACATGAAAATTATAACAGCAATAGTTAGGGTCACTCTGAACAGAAATATATTGAAAAAATGAGCAAACCTATGATAGAATTTTTTTATGAGTGTTTGAACATGGGACATGTTGTAAGTGCTAGAATGCACTTTGATGATTGGGGTGAGTTTGCCTTTACTTTTCTCCAAAACTATACAGTAAAATGGCATGAAAATGATAACAGTAATAGCCAGGGTCACTCTTATGATTGTTTGAAATGGGACATGATGTAAGGGCTAGAAATTGAAGTAAAATGGCAAAACTGTGCCCTTATATATACTGTATAAAATGTGTGTGTGTGTGTGTGTGTGTGTGTGTGTGTGTGTGTGTGTGTGTGTGTGTGTGTTTTGAGTATGATATTTCATACATCGGGTATGAATGTATATTTCATAGATCAGGTTTTTATAGTTCATATATGCAATTCAATAATAATTGACAGATTAAAAGCCACTAAAAGCCTGTTGTATCATATTTGTCATTTACATTAACATGAAAAATTTAAGTAAATAAATAAATAAACATTAATACATGATTTATAATAATTAATGTATACTTTATATATGTACAAACATTAAAATCAACAATATTAC
This sequence comes from Siphateles boraxobius, assembly GCF_051911475.1. Lineage (NCBI taxonomy): Eukaryota > Metazoa > Chordata > Actinopteri > Cypriniformes > Leuciscidae > Siphateles > Siphateles boraxobius. The sequence goes on along the minus strand of NW_027509198.1, from coordinate 1,348,351 downwards.
ACATGCAAAATAAAGGTATGATAATTAACATTAGCATTACATTTCATTTACAGTTATAAATAAACTATAATAATTAATTTATAATATATATATATATATATATATATATACTGTATATATATACTGTATATATATATATATATAAACATTAAAATTAACAATAAAAATGCACAAAAAAACTGATGTATGATAATTAACATTAATATGAACATAATTATGCAATTATGTAATATTATGTAATAATTAATGTAACTCATATATAGGCCTACAAACGTAAAAAATAAAATTAAAGTCATGTTTTTTAGAAAAATCATAAAATTGTATTATACGTGTCCTAATAAGATGGAAAATAGCAGAAAATAGAGTCTAAAAATACATTTTTACCTCTACCAGCACCTATACCGTGAGTATACAATTAGACGTACATACTAAAAAAATGTGTGGCTGGCTTGACTGTGTATTTTCAACATGCGGTCCACTTGACCGCAGTAGTTAACTAGCCTAAATATATAAAGTTAGGAAACTTCACTTTGCCCTCAGCCAAAGCGATTTGCCATGGAACAAACTATAGATTACTGAGACCAAAGATTGACTTATACACAAGACAAATTATATGTCATGTTTAACCACTAGACTAGAGACATCAGAGCCAGCGGCAAACACCAGGAGGACTAGCTGAGGAAAAGCTGTTCCAGTCGGGGTTAATGAGCGCTGAACGCCCGGTGATCGCCTGGATCTCACAACTCCGAAAACGTCAGATACATTTTTCAAATATGCATTTATAGATAGTGCCATCTTTATAAATAAACCACAGATTTGAGCTTTAAACAACTACATTTTCGCCTGAAATACTCTAAAAATTACATTTCGTGACATAATAACAGTAGTATTTTGATATTACACAGGTTTTCTCTTCTGCTATTGATGCTTGCTGGTTGGTGCGAGATGCATTCTGGGATACCTGGCTGTCTCAAGTCACCTCCAGTGTTGCCAGATCTCGCAGGACAAATAAGCATCCAGGCCTGTGAAAACAAGCCTAAAACAAGCGACTTTTGGATTTCAAACTGTGGGTACAGATTGTCAATTTACATCCATGTTGACAGATTGCCGTACTACGGAGCCCGGGAAGTCACCTGTGTGAAAAAAAAAAAGAATCCGTGGCGACGGTTTTGCAATCAGTCCCCTCAGTTTACAAACCGTACTCACGATTTCTTAAACTGTTTCCTCGGTTTAATAAATCGTACCCACAAGTTCCTTATCCGCGCTCTCAGATTTGTAAACCGTGCCTTCAGTTTTTGCAATCTGTAGCCACAAATTCATAAACCGTGCCCACGCTTTCGCAATCCGTTCCCACGGGTTAGTAATCTGTACTCACGGATTTGTGGCCTCTCCCCCAGTCTGTGCCGGATGATTCAACAAGGCCTCCTGTTTAGGTGCGGGATGCATTGCATTATGTTTAAACTTCATTTTTTAAAATGGATAATTTCTTGAATTTTCTAAAGAATGACATTTAGCCTAAGTCCATTTTTTGGGCAGAAAAGGCTCAGTAAAATAGAGTAAGCAAAAAAAGACTTCACATATAAAAAATTAATATAACACAAACACAAGTTTAGGTTAAATAAAAATAGAAAATTCATAAATTATTTTATGATTAACATATTACTGTCTTAAGTGAACTCCTTTATAGTTATAAATGCAAATAATAATATTTACAATAATTATCATCATTATTATTATTACATTTAGGCTACACATTTAGAAGACGCTTTTATCCAAAAAAGGAACAAAGCAATTCGTCAAATGTCAGTCTTAATACAGGTTAGACAATAATAATATAGGGCTAAGATTATCACAAATAAACATTTGACGCATATCCAAGTAAGGAAAATGCAAGTGTTCACGCCGGTCTCCATCAGTCCCGACTCGCGCGTATTTTTATTTAAACATCACTCACTGACATTTTCCTAACCAGAAAAAAACAGATTGCCCTGCTCTGCCTCTGATTGGCTAGTACTTGTTGCCATCTGGGTCAGAGCCAATTAGAAGCAGGATGTGGGTGGGAAAAAACTCTGCTGTCTCCTGTGTGTATGGGGAAAGGGGAGGCACAGAGGGAACAGGCAAGACAAACTCCTACGTTTAAATAACTTATAGAAAATATCAGCTTGAAAACTTATTATGGAGCTGGGAACAAGCCCAAATAAGCATCTACACTAGAAACAAGCCCCAAAAAAAAAAAAACGCGACTACCAATATTTGTAAGCGACTTTACCGAAAAACAAGCCCAAAGTTGCTTATAATAGGCGGACTTGGCAACACTGGTCACCTCTCGATGCATCCTTGGTAAAAGGGCGGATCAAGAACACATTCGGGGATTTGAACTGGAGTGCTTCTCAATATCCCTTCTCGTGTCCTCTTTCCTCCGTCCTCCATCCTATGAGCCGGACACCGATCGAGCTCAGCCATCGAAGACATCTCAATTCTCTAATTGCACCGCGAGGAGTCGAGGAGTGACGAGGCTTTCAGAGGATTCATGAGCGAGGATACACGAGTGTATTCTATGCGGAAGTGTTTTATCGACTAAACGTGATGCACGTATCAATTCTCCTCCCCCTTCACATCGGTCACAATGATTTTAATTTATACTTTACCTTTGCAGTTTAAATAAACCACACATCTCACATATTTCAACAGGGTATCTTGCTTTATTATTATTTATTATGAATTTCTTAAATAACCAAACTAATACAACATAAGGGCAGATCCTTTGAGCGTAGCTGATAACACTATGAAGTTACGCTCGAGTGATCAAGTATTCCAATGTATAAAAAAGCTTTCATTCGATTCCTCCATCCTCATTGTCTTTCCTTGCAGCCTTCCCTCGTATCCTACAGGAGGGGAGCTGAGATGCGAGGAAAGGAAAGGAGGATGCACAAATAAGAATTGAGAAGCACCCCTGGACTTGGCTAGATGTGAACTTTGAATTGGAACAGTTCTTGGGCAGCGACCGATGACGTTTCACCAGTCCACAAGAACACAAGTACAGACAAGAACGCATATTGAGAAACGGCTTGGAGTCTCTACTAATGAGTTGATTGTTGGTGTGCCGCAGAACAGGGTTGGGGAACACTATTGTGGACTATCCAGTCTTTCCCGTTAGTTTGAATCAGAGCCAGTGTCACGAGATGTTTGTTTCTGAAAGCAGAGCATAGATGAGAGGAGTGTAAAACCTGGATCAGACACACACACATGATCAAACGCGTATATCGCGGGATTCACACACTCGTGCGCTGTGTTGCTCATAAACTGGATGTAGGCTAATTTAAGTTCTTTTTATATAAAGTTGCTTTTATATGAAAACAAATATGATGAACAAGACATTAAAAGTACTTGTTATTTAATCCCATTTGAAAGGTGTGTTTATCAATATTTTTTGCTTTAATACAGACATTTTCATATATTTTAAAGAAATATGAAAACAATCACATATACCATAGAGAGATCGCACTGTCAGACAGATTATAACCTGCCCTACACATAAAAACATGATATCAGCCTGTTTAAAATCAAACATTTTAAACATGGGCGTCGGAACAAACAAAAAAAAAACTTTTAACTTTTAAAACTTTTAAATGCAACACACAAAACTGAAAATTGAATGCAAAATTATCAGACTAGCAAACACGGTCACAGACCGTAAAATAGCAAGGGTGAATCAAAAACTTTAAAATGCATTAAATAAGCACAAATCCAAAACTTTAAACACATTTAAAATGATATTGTAAAAAACTGAAACATGAATTCAAAGTTATCCAAATCACACAGGAAAAATCATGTTTTCTGCTCATATTTTCTGATGTTTTTCCCTTTGCTCTTGTTTCCACGTTCTGCACTTGCTTCTCCAAATGTTTGACGAGAAAATTAAGTCGTGATCATGAGAAAGCAAGAAAGAAAAAACTAATGGTTTGGTCTCTTAGAGCTTCTATAAGATTAATGGAAAATTAGAATTAAACTGATGGACGAGTGTCTGTGAACCATTAAAAATACTGTAATAACCAAATTGGACCAGAGGCAGAGAAGAGCACACCAGAATAAGCAGTAACACACAGTTCATTATTGTTAAAAACACAGCACAATCCTTCTATCTGTGGTTCACTTTCAGTCGATAACGTCGGACGTAGTCGACGTCGACTGAATGGGATCACGCCAGGGAGCCTATTGTCTTCGAGTATTATTGAACGAGCCAATACACATTGGCGTGCGAGATCTGCATCTCACACTCCGCCCCGCAGCGCGGGTATAAATACGGAAATGGATGCACGCACCATTTACCTTTCGCTTCGGAGCCGAGCTTCATGTCTGGATCTGAAGAGTGTTGTTGTACAACGAGCGAGTGTGTCGGCGCTTCTTTGGGAAGTCTCTCCTGGTGTCGGTGTTTGCAGCGCGAGTGCAGCGGTGATCGCGAGCTTCAAGCTCTCAACTGCTGTTCTCACAGCAACCAAGTTTCTGTTTGTGTTTGTTTGTCTGACGGTCGGTTGAGGGCGAGAAAGTGAGTGCTTCACTAACACAGGGTGCACCATTCCTGTGTTGGTGTTGCCGCGGTCATTCCCCTGTGTGCTCCGGCACTGGTGAGAGTTTTTCACGTCCTAAAAGAGCAACACGGGTGCGTTTGCGTCTTTTTCAAGATGTCATTCCGCCCGTGCGTTTCTGGGTGCGGTCGTTCCCTGTCTCTCTCTGATGGTCACAATTGTTGCATCACGTGTTTGGGCTTACAGCACGCTGAGGCAGCTTTTGTGGACAGCTCATGTTTTCACTGTGGGAACATGACTGTCGCAGTGTTGAGGGCGAGACTCGCCTTCGTTCGCGGAGAGCGAGTCGCCATTACCACGCCCCACCCTGCACGGGTGCTGTGTGGGATGGGTGACCGGAGGGTAGTGTTGGATGTCCCGCCCGGTAACCATTCCCTGTGGGCTCCTCACCCCTCCCTTCCACTGCTGCCATTGGAGCCTCCGGTGTTGTCCGCTGGTCCATCTGTAATGGGTCGGCCAGTGGTTTCACTCGGGACTCCCCTGGAGGACAGGACGTCGATTGCAGCATCGGAGGGTGAGCTGACTTCTGGAGATGACGACTCGGCTGCGTTGTCTCCCTCTGGGAGTTCAATGGTGCCCGAGCCGGATCCAGAATTATCAGCTATGCTGAAACGGACCGCCGAGGCTGTCGGGCTCGAGTGGAACCCTCCACCGTGTCCTGTTCTCGGGGAATTGGTATCTCGGGGCGGGCCGTGCTGGTTCTCAGCCCGCCGCCCCAGTGCCCTTCTTTCCCGAAGTGCATGAAGAGCTTACTTGGTCGTGGACGGCACCTTTTACTGCTGAAAACGACTTAAGTAGTTCTTCCTCCCTCGCTACCCTTGTCTGAGGAGCGGTGAAGGGTTATGAGGCTATCCCTCCAGTGGAGCGGTCTGTTGCGACTCACTTATGTCCAACGGCCGCTGCATCCTGGATGGGGGATCCTTGTTTCCCCTCGCGGGCCTGTGAGTTCGCGTCAGGATTGGCGGTCAGAGCTTACAGAGATTGCGGGCAAGCCGCTTCCTCCTTGCATGCCTTGGCGTTGTTGCAGGTCTACCAGGCCAAGACACTCAGGGACATGCACGAGGGTAGTTTAGACCGGGCGCTCATGAGTGAGCTCTGCACTGCCGTTGACCTCGCCCTCCGGGCAACGAGTGTCGCGGCATGTGCGGTCGGTCTAGCGATGTCCACCTTGGTGGTCCAGGAACGCCATCGTTGGCTCAGCCTGGTTGAGATGGCGGATGCGGACAAGGTTCGGTTCCTGGACTCCCCAATTTCCCAGGTTGGGTTGTTCGGCGACGTGGTGGAGAGCTGCGCCCAACAGTTCTCTGCCACCCAGGTTCCACCTGTCCCGGCGGCCCGCTGTTGCCTCCACCCTGCCGCCGGTGATAGTCCCTCCGCCCGTTCGTCGCCGAGGGCGTCCCCCTGCCGCTGCCTCCGGTTCCGCGGGGTCTCCGCAACAGCCTTCACCCAGGCCCCAGCGTAGAACCAGCAGCAGGCAGGCTGCCCGGTCTGTCTCAGTCACTGCCCAGCCAGGGGGCGAGTGTCAGAAGCATTCCTGAGACAGGCCACCCAGGGATGGGGGGACTAGCTCTTCACACGGTCACCGTTCCACCATTGGCTCTCCGGAGTCCAGTGGCACCCAAATTGTCGAAGGAGCGAATTTCTCCATCCCTGGGTCCCAAGAGGGCGAGGCCGATGGTCTGCGACCCTGTGGAACAGCCTTGCTCCCCCCAGCCCCCTCTTGTTCGCCAGCCGGCAACACGATGCGTTCGAGGACCCGGTCATCCGCCTTCTCACCCATCCTCTGTTGCCCCGTGGAGTCAGGTAAGTGCAGCTCGGCTCACTCAGACCCCGCTTCGGGCCGCCCACGGGCCTTCCGAGCCGGGTCCCTGTCCTCCACCTCGCTGCCCCACCCCGGGTGTGCCTGTGGTGCCTCTGGTCCCCCTGGTCCGGTTCGTCGAGGCCTGGAAGGTGCTCTCCAACCCGTCCAGCTGGCTCCTCCGTACCATCAGGCTCGGCTACAAGATTCAGTTCCGCCGGAGTCCGCCCAGGTACAGTGGCATTCGCCACACTTCTGTGTCGAGCGAATCTGCTCCTGTCATGCGCGCGGAGATCGCTGTCCTACTGGCGAAGGACGCGATAGAGCCGGTGTCTGTAGCCCGAGATGAAGACCGGCTTTTACAGCCCATACTTCATTGTACGCAAGAAAGGTGGTGGGTTACGACCAATCTTGGACCTGCGAGTCCTGAACCGGGCCCTCCACAAGCTCCCGTTCAGAATGCTAACGCAGAAACGCATCTTCCAATGTGTCCGTCCCCAAGATTGGTTTGCAGCGATAGACCTGAAGGATGCGTACTTTCATGTCTCCATCCTGCCGCGACACAGGCCATTCCTGCGTTTCGCGTTCGAGGGTCAGGCGTATCAGTACAAAGTCCTACCCTTCGGGCTGGCCCTGTCACCCCGTGTCTTTACGAAGCTCGCGGAGGCAGCCCTCGCTCCCATGAGAGAGCGCGGCATTCGCATTCTCAACTATCTCGACGACTGGCTCATACTGGCGCAGTCTCGGGAGCAGTTATGCGAACACAGGGATTTGCTGCTCCAGCACATCAGCCAGTTGGGTCTTCAGGTCAACTGGGAGAAGAGCAAACTCGCCCCCGTGCAGAGGATCTCTTTTCTCGGTTTGGAGCTGGACTCGGTCCAACACACGGCGCGCCTCACAGAGATTCGCGCCCGGTCGGTGCTGAACTGCCTGAATCTCATCAAGAGCAGTACAGTGGTTTATCTGAAACAATTTCAGAGGCTCCTGGGGCATATGGCAGCCGCAGCCGCAGTTACGCCGCTCGGCCTGCTTCATATGAGACCACTCCAGCACTGGCTTCGCGACCGAGTCCCGTGGTGGGCGTGGCAGAGAGGCATGCTCCGTGTGAAAATCACCCCGGCCTGCCTCCAAACCCTCAGCCCGTGGTCGGACCTTTCGTTTCTCCGGGCCGGTGTGTCCCTAGAACAAGTGTCCAGGCATGCTGTGGTTTCCACAGACGCCTCCAAAACCGGCTGGGGGGCCACGTACAACGGGCATGCAGTAGCTGGCACCTGGACGGGGTCCCACCTGCATTGGCACATCAACTGCCTCGAGTTGTTAGCAGTGCTCCTTGCTTTGAGACGCCTCAAGACGACGCTGCTCGGCAAGCATGTACTGGTCCGTACGGACAGCACGGCGACCGTTGCGTACATCAACCACCAAGGTGGTCTACGTTCCCGTCGCATGTCACAACTCGCCCGCCACCTCCTCCTATGGAGTCAGAAGCATCTGAGGTCGCTTCGTGCCGTTCACATCCCTGGCCTGCTCAATCGTGCCGCCGACGAGCTCTCACGACAGATTGTGGCCTCCGGGGAATGGCGACTCCATCCCCAGGCGGTCCAGCTGATTTGGGACCACTTCGGGGCAGCACAGATAGATCTGTTTGCCTCTCCGGACTCGTCCCATTGCCAGTTGTTTTATTCCCGCACCGAGGGGACCCTCGGCACGGATGCACTGGCTCACAGCTGGCCCCGGGGCCTCCGCAAGTATGTGCCTGATGCCTGATGGCACAACTACTGTGCAAAATCAGGGAGGAAGAGGAGCATGTTTTGCTAGTTGCCCCTTATTGGCCCAACCGAACCTGGTTCCCCGAACTTTTTCTCCTCTCGACAGCTCCTCCCTGACCTGCTCTCTCAGGGACGGGGCACCATATGGCACCCGCGTCCAGACTGTTGGAGACTCCATGTGTGGTCCCTGGACGGGACGCGGAGGTTCTAGGTAATCTACCACAGGCAGTCGTAGATACCATCACTTCAGCGAGAGCCCCCTCTACGAGGCTTGCTTACTCCCTGAAGTGGAACCTGTTCGTTGAGTGGTGTGCTTCTCACAGAGAAGACCCCCGAAGGTGTTTGATCATTTCTGTGCTTTCTAAGAGGCTTTGGAGCGTCGGCTGTCCCCCTCCACCCTCAAAGTGTATGTTGCCGCTATTGCCGCACATCACGATGCAGTAGACGGGAAATCCCTGGGGAAGCACGATCTGATCGTCAGGTTCCTGAGGGGAGCGAGGAGATTGAATCCGCCTCGCCCCCCATCTATACCCTCTTGGGACTTATCTCTGGTGCTAACCGCACTGCAGAGACCGCCCTTCGAGCCTTTGCAGGTAGCAGAGTTAAAAATTCTGTCCCAAAAGACAGTCCTCCTGCTTGCTTTGGCCTCCATCAAGAGGGTAGGGGACCTGCACGCATTTTCGGTCAGCGAGTCGTGCCTGGAATTCGGGCCGGCTAACTCTCACGTTGTCCTGAGACCTCGGCCTGGATATGTGCCCAAGGTTCCTACCACCCCCTTTCGGGATCAGGTGGTGAACCTGCAAGCGCTGCCCCCGTAGGAGGCAGACCCAGCCCTGGCTTTTCTCTGCCCCGTTCGCGCTCTGCGCTTATACGTGGACAGAACGCAAAGCTTTAGGACCTCAGAGCAGCTCTTCGTCTGTTACGGAGATCAGCGGAAGGGAAAGGCTGTCTCCAAGCAGAGGTTGGCCCACTGGATAGTGGATGCCATCATCTTGGCGTATGAGTCCCAAGGTGAACCCTGTCCCCCAGGACTACGAGCTCACTCCACAAGGAGTGTTGGCGCTTCTTGGGCGTTGGCGCAGGGTGCCTCGCTGACAGATGTCTGTAGAGCTGCGGGCTGGGCGACACCTAATACGTTTGCTAGGTTCTATAGCCTACGTGTCGAACCGGTCGCTTCCCGTGTGCTCTCTTCTTAGAGAAGCCAGTAACACCGTGAGCCCCGGTTCAGTGTCGGCTTGCTGCGCCATTCCCCTCCTACGGACCGGATACGTGCGCCATTTCTGCTCCAGTTGAATTCCCTTATCCGGAACCTGTTGAGCTCCTCCGCACCCCTCCAACGTCGGACGTGGCGGAACGTCCGGTGTTATGCCTACCACTCGAATGCAGTGTGGAACCCGTGTTAGGCTGGGTCCATATGTTGCGGTCCCTATGGCGACCCCATATGTGTATTCTACCACGATATGGCTCCCCAAGGTGAGCCCGTGTCTTTCCGTCACTGTAAATCGGTGTTGTCTCCCCCCTCGCTAGGCTGGAGCCACCCCAGTGATACTCCATATGTTGTACTGCCCGGTCCTCCGCCCAGTTCATATGCGTATTTCCCCCCCCTGTTTTCGGGGTTGGTTGGGCTTCCGCAGCGTCCCTTCCTTCCGATGTTGGGCACGCTTTCCCAGTGTTACCAAGTCTAACTGAGTGGGTCTTGTGGAACAGCAGCGACTTCCTGGCCTAAGCCCTGTCCTCTTCCGCTAAAACGTCGGGAGGATCAGAAGGCTTTTGTCTAGGCACTGGAAGGTGGCAGTGTTAGTGGCGTGTTCAAAGGGTGATCCCATTCAGTCGACGTCGACTACGTCCGACGTTATCGACTGAAAGGGAACGTCCTGGTTGCGTATGCAACCCACCGTTCCCTGAAGGAGGGAACGGAGGACGTAGTCCCCTTGCCACTACCGCTGGACCACCGCTGACTCCGAGTTACGCTCGGCTCCTCAGCGAAAAGCAAATGGTGCGTGCATCCACTTCCGTATTTATACCCGCGCTGCGGGGCGGAGTGTGAGATGCAGATCTCGCATGCCAATGTGTATTGGCTCGTTCAATAATACTCGAAGACAATAGGCTCCCTGGCGTGATCCCATTCAGTCGACGTCGACTACGTCCTCCGTTCCCTCCTTCAGGGAACGGTGGGTTGCATACGCAACCAGGACGTTCTGTAAGCAACAAAAGGGGTGAGAGTTGTTTTAAACCCTTGTTGGATTTGGAAGCAGAAGAAGGTCCTCATTAGAAGAGAAAGTGCACTCATCAGTCAAGCCCTTAGAAAAGGTGAATCCATCGACGCAGTCGCTCTGGCCAACCTCGCAGAATCCCGATCCAGAAGCTTTACCTAGAGTTGTTGTGTTGCATAAAATAGTCAAATGGTTGTGAACTTCACATACTTTTGAAAATCCAGCCTTCAGTTGATCCCGATGAGCGCTCATTGTAACAGTTGTAAACATGACGTGTTCTTCTTCCACGAGGGGTTTCACGTCACGGCATTTACGGTGATGCGCTCTAAAATAACCTCACCTTGTGCAGGACATGCAATAAGTCAGGAGAGGTGTCGTATTTGGCTAGAGACGGCAAAAAATGGCAAAAAAGGTCATATTTCTGCAAAAGAATTGATGAAATTTAAAGCTGGTTTGTAGCATATAAAAATACAGACTACTTTGCTGTTATTAGGCCTACTGTAGCCTAACTGTTATTTAGTGTGTTTTTTTAAGTGTTAAATTATTGTAGTTGGGTTAGGTGGCAGGTTTTATTGTGAATTTATGATTTTTTTAGGTTACTTATATTTATATAATTAAGTATAGGCTACTTTAAAATTTTAATATATTTTTCAATTTTAAGAATTTATTAAAAATAATTCAATAAAAAAGCTGTTGTTTAATTTCATTCTCCACTGTTTTGAGGTTTAAAAAAAAATATTTTAACGTTTACCGGTACCATTTTAAAAGTATCGATTTGGCACAAATATCGGAAAAAAACTAAACGATACCCAACCTTAAGAATAATGGTGAGTCAGAGTCCAGTGTAACTGATGTAACTGATGAAGTGCAGTGCATGAGGTGTGTGTGTGTTGTTTGTTGGCTTAACATTTGTCATTAGTTCTAAATTTTCATCATCATTTGTTTATCCCTCTGAAATATCATGATATTAATCTCAGTGCCTCATTGTCATGTCCAGGTCATGCTGAGCATCTGATTGTCTTCACCGACACAAAGATACCAGTGCTGAGCTGTTTTCAGTGGCAGTTTATCTGCAGTAATGTCAGAGGAGCGAGGAAAGGACTCTCTCTCTAAGATGAGTCTCTCAGAGATACAGAGGTAAGACTGCAACTGTTTCCTCAGAATCATTTTAAACACTACTGGAGTTTCAGGTTTGTCCTGTACAGAACGAAGTCTGATCAACAAGGAGTGTTTTCTCCCACCATTGCCAAGTCAAATGCTGTGCAAAACAACTGAGAACTTCCGATAAATGTTTTTAGATTGTCGGAGGTTAAAATGACTTGAAACTGGTTTCATATTTAATTTACAGTAACATTTAGCACAGTTAAATATGTTTAATGTACCATACATGTAAAGTCCACCTGTAACAACCCAGATTAATGTGTATTGCATTACGGTTTAAAGGTGCACATTTAATGGATAGTAAATGTAAATAATGTGGAAATTTCAGTTAGAACAAGTCAAATATACATGTCAAACAGGGCTTTATAGACAATGTCACAGTTAATAACTAACTTACATACAGAACTTCTACCATGACTGTAGATGTTTTGGGACTGTGATCATTTACATTTACATTTATTCATTTAGCTGACGCTTTTATCCAAAGCGACTTACAATTGCTATATATGTCAGAGGTCGCACTCCTCTGGAGCAACTAGGGGTTAAGCGTCGTGAAGAAGCTCTGGCTCCGTAGACATGACGTGAAGGAACTCAGGCTTGGCAGACATGACGTGAAGATCCGGAGGAAGACAGGGTACTTCAGTGTAGAAGTCAATTAAGTTTATTTCCTTTGGAATCTGGATGAGGACAGGAACAGGGGACTCTGGACGGGTGGTCTCGGCGGGACGAGACTCTGGACGGGTGGTCTCGGTGGGACGAAACACTGGTTCGGCAGGCATGACGTGAACAGGCTCAGGCATGACATGAGGATTCCCTGGGTCTAGCTGTGTTCCGGATCGAGGCACGACGCTCTCCAGACACCGGATGACGGTCCCCCTCCAGTTCAGTCTGGTGGTGTCTGGGAGATCAATTTGATGGTTAAATGTGGCCCCCATCTGGAACAAGGTGCACAGGTTCTCGTCGTTGAGGCGGCAAGGCTGCAAAAATCCAGGGTAAAAGTAATGAAGTTTTGGCTCTCCTGAGCCAGGACGATCAGTCTGACCCTATCGTCCATTTTGGGCGATCCGTTCTTCTATCACGGGTAGTTGCATAAAAAGGCAGACAGAGGCGAGGATATAATTCCAAACATGAAGGTTTAATGATAATTAAATACAGGACAGCAGAACAGGCAGCAACACACACTAAATATAACGGGTACAGATGGGCAGAAGGTTCACACACACTAGATAAAAAGTAGAACGGACCAAGACTGACTGAACAGAAGGGAACTAAATACTAACACAGATGAACACTGATTAACAGAACACAGGTGATGCACCATATGATCAGGTGGTGGCCGATAGTGTGCAGGTGGGAAACATGAGGGATGCTGGGAAGTGTATTGCCGTTGAGGTGGCAGAGCTGGTGACCGTGACACAGCTGTAAATATGTACGTGCATATTCCGTCATTTCCTGTTTACAAAGTAGTTTTCCACGGTTTTTCAAGTTTGGATAAGCTTGAAAAAGCATTCAGTTGCATTTAGATGCTGGGACAAATCTGTGGCAAAACTCAAGTGTTTTCCACACACCATTCAGATCAGAAAGAAGATCGAAAGCACTAGTTAGAGGCACGAAACATCTTTTAGCGTTAGGTCAGCGTCTTGTACCAACATAATCCAATCTGAAGTTAATTAATCATGTAACCCAGTAGAATACAATTCTTCAGGTAATGGGTTATCTCAATTTATTTGTTTTTGTTTGGTGCTATGCCAGAGCTAAGATAAGTGAATATTATTGTAAACATAAATAAGAAGAAAATAATAAATTATAACCCGGAGCTTTGGCTTTTGGGATTAACTTTGGTTCTCTCTAATCAACATTTTAAATTTAATATAACCTATAAATCAATAGTCAATCAATGTCAAAATGTCAATACATTGCTTTCCATCTTGCATAATTAGTGCAGTTGTTTAAAGTTTTTAACTACACATTGACTGAGACTAGATAATGAGTGTCTTGTTTTAAAAGTATGTATAATGTGTACTTTGATGAGGAGTGCCATCATTCATGCCCATATATTGTACAGTATGTCTGGTCTCCACATATATTTCTGCTTGAAAAATGAGCGTTTCATTTCGTGCACGCGTATATGAACGCATGATAACACACGCGACACGGTTATCTTTTCCGAGCTGCAGTAAACAAACACCATTGCACTTTGTCATTTATCAAAAACAAACGTAATAAATAATTGTATTTTACTCTCACTTTTGTCAGGAACAAAGTGATGCAAGAGATGCACTGCCAGCCTGCCCAGCTAGGTTAGCAAGACCGAAAAAACACAATAGAAATGCACATAAACTTAACTTTACTTTGCTGACATCAAACTTGGAGAGGAGAGAACACAAGTTTGCCTGATTGTTGTTCCCGCAATTCACTCTCATGTTCCCCCCCCCCCCCTCTTTTCGTGACCAGAAGAATAGTTTTGCTTCATTTTGTCATGGATGTTGTAAACATTAATTGAAGCGCTATGACACGAGGGGGAGGCGGGGCCTTGAGTAATTTGCGGGGCCCTACCCAGCTTGCGTAGTGAGCGTATAGGGCTGGTCGGCTCTGATGAGGACCACGCAGTGTTCAGTATTAACGTGAGAATCGTGAGTTTGCCGGCCGCGACAGAAGACTCTGTGGCTCGTTTCAGGAGAGAGCGCAGCCGAGCACCGGAGGATGATACCCCGGAGGCCGGCTACTGTGCAAAGGAGACGTTGGCCCGTATTCAGTGGGTGCGCATCTACGACAGGAGGAAGATTTCCTTAGGTTTCTTCAGAGCAGCTGAGTCACTTATGGTTCCAAGCTGAATTCAGGTACCTTTAGTGTAAGTTTGTTTCCCGCTCAGGAGAGTGAAGCGGCCAGTTTGTTGTTTTAAAGGCCACCACGTACTCCAGCAACGTGTCAGGCATGCAACCGGGTGGGTGTGGGGACTAACTGTTGTGTGTGTGTGTGCGTATTATATATATATATATATATATATATATATATATATATAATATATATATATATATATATATATACACTCACCTAAAGGATTATTAGGAACACTTGTTCAATTTCTCATTAATGCAATTATCTAATCAACCAATCACATGGCAGTTGCTTCAATGCATTTAGGGGTGTGGTCCTGGTCAAGACAATCTCCTGAACTCCAAACTGAATGTCAGAATGGAAAAGAAAGGTGATTTAAGCAATTTTGAGCGTGGCATGGTTGTTGGTGCCAGACGGGCCAGTCTGAGTATTTCACAATCTGCTCAGTTACTGGGATTTTCACGCACAACCGTTTCTAGGGTTTACAAAGAATGGGGTGAAAAGGGAAAAACATCCAGTATGCGGCAGTCCTGTGGGCGAAAATGCCTTGTTGATGCTAGAGGTCAGAGGAGAATGGGCCGACTGATTCAAGCTGATAGAAGAGCAACTTTGACTGAAATAACCACTCGTTACAACCGAGGTATGCAGCAAAGCATTTGTGAAGCCACAACACGCACAACCTTGAGGCGGATGGGCTACAACAGCAGAAGACCCCACCGGGTACCACTCATCCCCACTACAAATAGGAAAAAGAGGCTACAATTTGCAAGAGCTCACCAAAATTGGACAGTTGAAGACTGGAAAAATGTTGCCTGGTCTGATGAGTCTCGATTTCTGTTGAGACATTCAGATGGTAGAGTCAGAATTTGGCGTAAACAGAATGAGAACATGGATCCATCATGCCTTGTTACCACTGTGCAGGTTGGTGGTAGTGGTGTAATGGTGTGGGGGATGTTTTCTTGGCACACTTTAGGCCCCTTAGTGCCAATTGGGCATCGTTTAAATGCCACGGCCTACCTGAGCATTGTTTCTGACCATGTCCATCCCTTTATGGCCACCATGTACCCATCCTCTGATGGCTACTTCCAGCAGGATAATGCACCATGTCACAAAGCTTGAATCATTTCAAATTGGTTTCTTGAACATGACAATGAGTTCACTGTACTAAAATGCCCCCCCCCCCCCCCCAGTCACCAGATCTCAACCCAATAGAGCATCTTTGGGATGTGGTGGAACGGGAGCTTCGTGCCCTGGATGTGCATCCCACAAATCTCCATCACCTGCAAGATGCTATCCTATCAATATGGGCCAACATTTCTAAAGAATGCTTTCAGCACCTTGTTGAATCAATGCCACGTAGAATTAAGGCAGTTCTGAAGGCGAAAGGGGGGTCAAACACAGTATTAGTATGGTGTTCCTAATAATTCTTTAGGTGAGCGTATACAGGTGCTGGTCATATAGTTAGAATATCATCAAAAAGTTGATTTATTTCAGTAATTCCATTCAAAAAGTGAAATTTGGATATTATATTAATTCATTACACACAGACTGATATATTTCAAGTGTTCATTCCTTTTAATTTTAATGATTATAACTGACAACTAATGAAAACCCCAAAATCAGTATCTCAGAAAATTAGAATATTGTGAAAAGGTTCAATATTGAAGACACCTGGTGCCACACTCTAATCAGCTAATTAACTCAAAACACCTGCAAAAGCCTTTAAATGGTCTCGCAGTCTAGTTCTGTAGGCTACACAATCATGGGGAAGACTGCTGACTTGACAGCTGTCCAAAAGACGACCATTGACATCTTGCACAAGGAGGGCAAGACACAAAAGGTCATTGTTAAAGAGGCTGGCTGTTCACAGAGCTCTGTGTCCAAGCACATTAATAGAGAGGGGAAGGGAAGGACAAGATGTGGTAGAAATGTTTTTACAAGCAATAGGGCTAACCGCACCCTGGAGAGGATTGTGAAACAAAACCCATTCAAAAATGTGGGGGAGATTCACAAAGAGTGGACTGCAGATGGAGTCAGTGCTTCAAGAACCACCACACACAGAAGGATGCAAGACATGTGTTTCAGCTGTTGCATTCCTTGTGTCAAGCCACTCTTGAACAAGACACAGCGTCAGAAGCGTCTCGCCTGGGCTAAAGACTGAGTGGTCCAAAGTTATGTTCTCTGATGAAAGTAAATTTTGCATTTCCTTGGTAAATCAAGGTCCCAGAGTCTGGAGGAAGAGAGGAGAGGCACAGAATCCATGTTGCTTGAAGTCCAGTGTAAAGTTTCCACAGTCAGTGATGGTTTGGGGTGCCATGTCATCTGCTGGTGTTGGTCCACTGTGTTTTCTGAGGTCAAAGGTCAACGCAGCCGTCTACCAGGAAGTTTTAGAGCACTTCATGTGCTGCATGAAGTGAACATGCTTCCTGCTGCTGCCAAAGATACCCGTACCTGGTTTAAGGATCATGGTTTCCCTGTTCTTAATTGGCCAGCAAATTTGCCTGACCTTAAACCTATAGAAAATCTATGGGGTATTGTGAAGAGGAAGATGCGATACGCCAGACCCAACAATGCAGAAGAGCTGAAGGCCACTATCAGAGCAACCTGGGCTCTCATAACACCTGAGCAGTGCCACAGACTGATCGACTCCATGCCATGCCGCATTGCTGCAGTAATTCAGGCAAAAGGAGCCCCAACTAAGTATTGAGTGCTGTACATGCTCATACTTTTCATGTTCATACTTTTCAGTTGGCCAACATTTCTAAAAATCCTTTTTTTGTATTGGTCTTAAGTAATATTCTAATTTTCGGAGATACTGAATTTGGGATTTTCATTAGTTGTCAGTTTTAATCATCACAATTAAATGAAATAAACATTTTAAATATATCAGTCTGTGTGTAATGAATGAATATAATATCCAAATTTCACTTTTTGAATGGAACTACTGAAATAAATCTTTTTGATGATATTCTAATTATATGACCAGCACCTGTGTGTGTGTATATATATATATATATATATATATATATATATATTTATATATATATTACTGGTGGGCATAAATTCTTTTTTTTTTATCTAGATTAATCTCACTGTAATCTTGGAATTAATCTAGATTAAAATTGCTCATTTGAATTCTGCCCAAGGCATTGAGAATATGTGTGCTACCCAAATAATGACTAAAAGTAAGTCTTTGAGAACGGGTTTCTCAAGCCAGGTGGCGCATTAGACCAGGTGCTCATCTCCTGTTTCCAAAATGCATCACAAACTGCTTGAGAAAGCTGTTCTACTATATAATTGGTGATGAAAATAAATCATGTTCAATCAGATGTACTTGTGTTTACTAACTGATAGAGCTGTGCTGACGGGCTTGCCTCGGTTGCACTCAAACGCCCGGCATCTACCGCATTAGCTAAGGGATGCTTTGGGTTTAGGTGGTACTTGAGACTGTCAGCTGAATGTGTGGAACGCTTTTCAGAGAAGATAAGGTAACTTATTTTAGCACAATTCACACCCAGCGGTAATTCAGGAAAACCAAAATCTCCGAATGCTCCACATGAAACTTTGGTCTTTCGACCTTTTAACATCGTGTTGATTTATTTTGGTTAATATGTGTGAGGGAGAGAGAGCAAGACAGCACTTAGTGTGGAGATGGTGAAGTCGCCTGGCTCCGAAGTGAGAGAGTGCGCGCGCGCGACCGGGTCTCTCTCTCTCTCTGCTCGTTCTTTCAGTTAAACATGTGCCCTGTCACAAGTGCAGCAGTTCATCTACATTACTCACCGATCAAATAAGACTTTGGCAGGACAAAAATTCCGTTTGGCGGGCGCTAAAAAATTTCAATGCAGGAAAAACCCCGTTATTGCAAACAGCATAATTCGGTCTCGTTTAGTAAAATAAAGCGAAGCTTTAGATCGTCTTTTCCACTCCATGTTTACCTCCTCTGCTCAAATTGCTTTGATATCATGAATGACGCACAGATGCGTATAGGACGTCGCTATTGTGCCCGATAAAGGACAAAAGGGAAAGTTGTGAGTTCACGGTCTGTATATTATGGCTGGGACTCGGAGCAGGAGCATCGATAAGAGGAATCGTTAACGTCGAGGGCATACAATATCGATGGTTCGTAAAACTTAGAACCGGTTCTCGAGTGTAACCGGTTTTCAAATCCCATTCTTACCCCCTACAGTGCAATTCAGCTAGGTATACATCCGCACTAAAATATCAAGGTGAAAGTCATCATAGCTTGCGTAGTATAGACCCAGCTCCCAACCCAACTTTGAGAATAGATTAACAGCGATATTTTTTTTATCGCCCGATAAGAGTCTCACGTTAACGCATTACGTTAACGCAGATAACGGCCCACCACTAATATATATACATATATATATATTTATATATATATATAAATAAAATCAACCTGTTATGCTGGGATTAATTAGCTCAACCTGTGTTCTGTCCTATATTTACCCAGCCATTGGGCTAAAAACAACCCAAAATATACACATGCATGTGAAAGGGGAATGTATTTGTGTGAGAGAGTAGAATATATATGTATGTGAAAGGAGAATGTATGTGTGTGAGAGTAGAAATATATGTATATGAAAAGGAGAATGTATGTATGTGAGAGATTAGAAATTTACTGTGTATATATTGAAGTAGAATTTTCGGCTCAATCCCAATTCACCCCTTGCCCTTACCCCTTGGCCCTACCCCTCCATTTTGCGCGTTCACGTCTAGGCGTAAGTTGTCCCGATTCTTGTTGTGATAGAGGGGTAGGGCGAAGGGGTAGGGCTACATAGCCCTCGAAACTGAGATTTTTCAGAGGCACAATCCGAACGGAGGGGTACGAGAACGTTTCCAGAATACATCGCGAATCACTGGCGAGATGGCTTCGCAAATGGTTAAACATTTAAATTTAGTCCCAGATGACACCACCGTGCACTTTATTTACTCTTATAATAATAATATAGTCATTTAAATTAAGAAATTGTATAATAAATTACCCTTCCGAAAGAGAAAAGACATACATTTCGAGGAAGGAACGTTATAATCATCATGTTTCCTCAGAGGTAAGAGCAGCGGCGCTCATTGTCAGTCGTTGTCATGGAGAAATCCTGTAAAAACTCGTCGCTTCCGTAATGTCAGAGCCATCATCGACGACTGATGACGTATCGGGTTCATGAAGGGTTGTTCCATTTCGTAGAGAAATATTTCAACCCCTTAGCCCAGTGCTTCTCAAATAGTGGGGCGCGCCCCCCTGAGGGGGCTCGAAGCGATGGCAGGGGGGGCGCGTGTGACCTCAGGGAACATGATTTTTTTGCAACGAAGAAGAACACACAGCACAGAGTAGGAGATATGAAGTGCAGATAACAAGCCCGTGAGACACCATGGAAAAATATTTAACAGGGATGAAAAGAAAGGCGGAGAAAGACGGAGATAATGAGACAAACGTAAGTCTCCCGAAAGCTAAGATGAGGAAATATGACGAAGCGTATGTAGCGCTTGGCTTCACTGTGACTACGGTGGGAGACGAGGAAAGACCGGTATGTTTACTGTGTCTAAAAATGTTGGCAGCGGACAGCATGAAGCCAAATAAATTAAGGCGTCACTTGTATTGGAAATTTTACATTTAGATGTGTTTCTACTTTTAGATGTGTTCTTTTATCTTTTAGGTGTGTGCAACTTTTATTAACGTTGAGGATTTATATACTCATAAGCATTTAAAGGAAGATGTTCATATAAGCATTATTAAAGATATGACCAAACTGTTAGAAATGCATAAGTTAAGATAAGCTTTCTGGAACAACATGTATGTGTGACACAGAACCAAGTAGCAAGGGGACTGTATACTCCAAATGACCTATTGTTTGCTTCAAGTGTGAAATGTATGTGTGCAGCTTTTGATCAAACCAGAGATAGGCAAAAGGTGTGAATTTGAACAGTAGCTTGAAACAGGAAATCTTAACGAAGATGTCATTGTTCTGTCTAGACAAATTTATGTCCAACAAGAGATCTTGAACAAACACTTTTCCTTTTAAGGTTAAAAAGGCAACCTTCTGAAACAGATGCAGCCTACTCAGGATGTGTTAGGGTATATAACCTGGCGAAAGGGATCAGCCCTTCGCCTTCTCATATAGATGTTGTCTGTATGTGAATGCCAATTCAATTTTACTTCTTGTAAAATTATTTATTAGGTCAACATATGATGTTCTCCCATCACCGCAGAACCTAAACCTCTGGGTAGGAGAGGATCCCTCTTGTCCTTTGTGTTCATCACCTGCCACATTAAGGCACATTTTGACAGGATGTAAGGTGGCTCTTAGCCAAGGTCGGTTTACTTGGCGCCATGACCAAGTATTGCGATGTTTGGCTTTAGCATTGGAAGGCAAGCGTAGTATGACCAATAAGTTGCCGCCTGTTCTAGCAAAACATTACACGCAGAAGACAATATTCCTCCGCCCAGGCGAGCAACCACCAAGAAAAGGTGCTAACACCAATTCTCGCCCAGGACAACTGGAAGCTGCTGGGGACTGGAAGATGCTGGCTGATCATGATCAATGGCTTATTTTTCCACCTGAGATTGCCACCACTAACCTACGACCAGATATTGTTTTGTGGTCTGGATCAGCACGCATTGTTCAACTGATAGAGTTAACAGTGCCATGGGAGGATGCGGTAGATGAGGCATATGAGAGGAAGAAATTGCGGTATGCTCATCTGGCCACTGAAGCAGAACAGCGAGGATGGAGAGTCCAGGTTTATCCAGTGGAAGTGGGTTGTCGAGGTTTTGTGGCACACTCTACAACCCGGTTCCTCAGAGACGTCGGATTCAGTGGTCAAGAGTTGCGTCGCACAGTAAAGAACTTATCTGAAGCAGCAGAAAGGAGCAGCAACTGGCTGTGGTTGAGACGGAAAGATTCTAGCTGGCTGAGTACAGGCCGCCATGCTACGGTTTCGTAGAATTCTTGAAAAATTGAAGGGTGTTGGTTTATTTGTATAGGTTGTATAGTATTTACAGTCATTACGTTCCTGTGTATATTGCGTGAATGACGGGATGTTGGGCAGATATTGTGTTTTGCGGTAGGTGGTATGCCATACGGAACCGTTGCCACTGAAACTGCATATTAACGCACCAGTGGGGCTCGACAGCCTTAGTCAAACGGGTTGGCGCGTATGGTTGGGTTGCGGAGAGATTGTGAGATTGTGGTTAGGTCTCAGCAGCACTGTTGGTTTATTTGTAGAGGTTGTATAGTATTTACAGTCATTACGTTCCTCTGTATATTACGTGAATGACGGGTGGTTGGGCAGATATTGTGATTTGCGGTAGGTGGTATGCCATACGGAACCGTTGCCACTGAAACTGCATATTAACGCACCAGTGGGGCTCGACAGCCTTAGTCAAACGGGTTGGCGCGTATGGTTGGGTTGCGGAGAGATTGTGAGATTGTGGTTAGGTCTCAGCAGCACTGTTGGTTTATTTGTAGAGGTTGTATAGTATTTACAGTCATTACGTTCCTATGTATATTGCGTGAATGACGGGTGGTTGGGCAGATATTGTGTTTTGCGGTAGGTGGTATGCCATACGGAACCGTTGCAACTGAAACTGCATATTAACGCACCAGTGGGGCTCGACAGCCTTAGTCAAACGAGTTGGCGCGTATGGTTGGGTTGCGGAGAGATTGTGAGATTGTGGTTAGGTCTCAGCAGCAAGAGGGAAGTAGAGGTCGGTAAGCTGGGCTGAGTTGAGTGGGGGACGGAGGGGGGTGACTCTGGGACGCCAGAGTCACTGTCGAGCCCTCTTGAGGTGTCGTGGGCTAGTCGACGAAACACTGAGGACGGAAGGTGCCCACTTGAAGACCCTAGAGATGTTCCCTACTCCGCCCAATCAAGAGGGTTGTTATGGGGGGACCGCATTGTGGTTGCAGCCGTTGTGTGTGCTGACGCGCAAATACACTATTAACACCAGACAGAAGGAGATTCACGTCACCAGATGGAAAGAAGCGTAAATGGATGGAGAAGCATAGGTTACTGTAAAGCTACGTCTTAGTTGGTGCTTATCTTGGCGAAAGCCGAGTACAAATCAGCATGAAGTTTTAACATCTACTCTCGTGTAATGGAAATCAAATCTTGCAAGAAATAAAACATTTGATACTTTGACTTTTCAAAGGTTTCCACTTGTCTCCTTCCTCCTAACTTTTCGAATAGAATTATTTCCTCGACACACTTAAAGACATTACACCCCAATCACGCTGATAAGCCGCTTGAGTTTTTTCAGCGAAAACGTGCCGAATATTGTCAACAATCGTCCCGCTTTGTGAATGTGTTATGTCTTGTCATGTTGTGTCTGGTTCTTGTTACTCTGTCCCCCTCTGCTGGTCATCATAGGTTACTTTCTCTTTCTCTGCTCTCCCAGCTGTTCCTTATCTCCTCTAACTACCTCGTTCACTCTCTTCCCACCTGTTCCCTTTCTCCTCTGATTAGGTCTCTATTTCCCTCTCTGTTCTTGCTGCTTTCTTTGTCAGATTCTCATTTGAGTTTCTCATGCTAGAAGCAAACTTCTGTCTCGCTCATTTCTACATTGTCCAGCCCAGTCCTGTCCTGTCCTGTTGGCATCCGCCTGGCAAGTGCAATCTGTTCTCAGCTAATCATCTTATTATTTACTCTGTCTAGTTCATCTGATGCTACGAGAGACCTGGTAGTCACAGTCTATCTTCGACCCGCGACCTCTCTGAGAGACCTGCAGCCTGTCGCCGCTACTCGGCTATTCTCTACTGCTGTCTAAAGCTTTTGAAGTTACCTGAGAGACTTTTATGTTCCTGTTATCGCCCTCTCTGCGGGTTGTTTGTTTTCTCCATTATCATTCAAGAAGAAGATCTGTGTACTACCCTGTGTTGTCATTAAAAGATTCTGTTCCTGTTAAGACGCTTTTGGGTCCTCACTTACCCTCATAACAGAATGCTACTTCAGAAAACCAGCACTGTTAGCGTCATATAAGGTGGCGTACCAAATTGCTCGGTGCAAACAACCCCACTCCATAGCAGAGGAGCTGATACTGCCTGCAGCATTAGACATGGTCTCTGTCATGCTGGATGACGCAAGTGCTGCAAAAATAAAAACTTTCCCTCTGTCCAATGACACTGTCGCCAGACGTATAAATGACATTGCTAACGATCTTAAAGAACAGCTGGAAGATAAACTGAAAGACAAACGTTTTGCCTTACAGTTCGATGAAGCAACTGACAGCAACAAAGACTGTTTATTTATTGCTTATGTGCGTTTTGACATGACAAAGTCCCTGTGTGAGGATCTACTTTTTTGTAAATATGTCAGAGACAGAGCCACAGCTGAAGAGCTATTCAAAATGCTGGACTGCTTCCTGACTGAGAATGGGCTAAAGTGGGAGAACTGCATTGGTGTTTGCGGTGATGGTGCACAGACCATGGCAGGGATGACAAAAGGACTTCGGGCACTTATCAAGAAGGAATCACCTAATGCTGAGTGGACACACTGTGTTATACACAGAGAAGCACTGGCATCAAGGCACCTTTCCTCTGAATTAAGTTAGGTCATGACTGACATTGTAGGTGTAGTGAATTTTATAAAGACCAGACCACTAAAAACAAGTCTTCTCTGCTATCTGTGAGGAGATGGGAGCTGAACATCAAGCTCTGCTGTTTCACAGTGAAGCAAGGTGGCTGTCACGAGGAAAAGTCTTGTCCCGAGTTTTTGAGCTCAGAGAGCAGATAAGAATATTTTTGGAGCAGGAGAACAAGTATGACCTCGCAGAAAAATTTAGTGCTGAGAACTTCCTGGCAAAACTGGCCTACCTGAGTGACATATTTGGAAAGCTAAATGAACTAAATTTACAGCTTCAAGGGAAAGATAAACAACACCTCCCTCAGGTCACAGACAAGATCAGCTCTTTCACTCGAAAGCTTGCAATGTGGGGCAGGCGACTCGATGAAGGAAATACTGATTCATTTGAGAACCTGCATGAATTTGTTGACACTACTGACTATGATGCCACCTCAGTGATTCCATATATTAAGGAGCATATTTCCTCACTGATGGGATTATTTAAAAAGTACTTCCCTGAAAACAGTTCCCAATATGACTGGGTGAGAGATCCTTTCAATGCACCAGCTCCAACTGGTTTCAGCTCTGCAGAGGAGGACCAGTTCATTGATATGACGTCTGACTCCACATTGAGACTGAGGTTCACATCACAGACACTGAGTGAATTCTGGCTGACTGTAGAGAGGCAGTATCTTAGGGCAGAGGGCCATGGGCATTCTTCTTCCTTTTGCAACATCTTATCTTTGTGAGATTGGCTTCTCTGCTGTTGCTGCACTGAAGACCAAGTACAGGTCCCAGCTAAACAGTGAGCAGGAGCTGAGAGTTGCAGTATCATGCCTCAAACCCTGGTTCGAAAAGCTGTGCACTGCAAAACGTGCTCATGGTAGCCATTCATCCTGACTTCCTCATTTTGATAAAAAGAAAAAATCAGCACAAATTGTTTTATTCATTTTTGTTTTATAGGTCAAAGTGTTTTATATATTGTGCTCCTGAGTTAATGTTGCTGATCAATTTGAATTTATTATTATTTATTGATTATATATATATATATATATATATAAAAGAAATATATTATCAAATGGTCAAAAAATGTTTACAGTTTAAATAAGGATTTAATTTTTTTTAAAATTTAAGGCAAATTGATGCACTTTAAGTCTTTTCTGTTACAGACTAAAAAACATAAGTCTTTTCTGTTACAGACTAAAAAACAATTTTATTCTTTGTTGTAAGTTGATCTATATTTCTTTTTTATGTTAAAAAGGATACAATGTTATGCAGAGGTGTACTTATAATAATTTTATAGACAAATTATATTATTTACAGTCGTGGCGGAGAGTTGGGGGGCGCGAAATGTTTACTTCTTCCTAGGGGGGGGCGTAACAGAAAATAATTGAGAAGCACTGCCTTAGCCCTTGTAACTCTGTTTTAAGGGCCAAGGGGTACACTTGAAAACAAGGGGTAGGGGCAAGGGGTGAATTGGGATTGAGCCTGTGTGGGAATAGAAATAAAGTATATGTATGTGAAAGGAGAATGTAAGTTTGTGAGAGTTAGGGTTGGGTATCGGTTGGCTTTTATCCGATACCAGTACCTACTCGGTATTTTTTAAACGGTTCCGGTGCTTAAACGGTTCTTGAACCGGTACTTAAAGGGATAGTTCACCCAAAAATTAATATTCTGTCAGTAATTACTCTCCCCCATGTTGTTCCAACTCCGTAAGACCTTCGTTCATCTTCGGAACACGAATTAAGATATTTTTTAATAGTAATATTTAAATAACAGAATTTACATTTTTGGGTGAACTATCCCTTTAAGAAAACGAAACCACACACACTTTGTCAAAAAATAATACCCTTCTATTTACAGGGCCAAACTGGACACAATATTAACTTAAATCTTTAAACAATATAAATACAAGTAACATATGGTAATAATAAATAAACCAATATAAAATAAAAAATTCACATTTACATAATATCAAATAAAACAATATTGTATCAAACAATGTAATAATACTGGAGATTAATCTCGACATGGCTCCAGGTTCCCATGTTTGTCAGCTTGAACCAGTCATGTAAGTTATCTGGTCGTTGTACTAGTTACGGCATCGCTTAGCTTGGCGAGTTTGGTATTTCGTTCCCACTGCGTCTTAAACTACGCAGCATTGAGTGAACCTGTGAAAGAGAACGTCTCTGGTTACTGGTGTAACCTATGTTCTCTGAATAGGGAACGAGACGCTGCGTTCGCTGCCAAACCCATCGCGCTGCCGACAAACTTCCTTTTTCGGCAGAGAAATCTGCGGAGCAGATTATATAATATGACGATGTAAGAGCGTCGATGCGGCGCCCGCGCCATCAGCCAATGCATTGGCGTGATTCTAAATGGGCTTCAGACAATCGGCACACCCAGAGGGAAATTTTCGTTCTTATTCGGTCTGGTTACTACCGTTTACGTCGGAACCGGTTCCCTATTGGCACCGCGTTTCGGTACCCAACCCTAGTGAGAGTGAATGAATGAATTCACTTAAGGCTTGTACGGCCCCTCATAATATACTGTATATGTTTACACAAATAAATTCTTGGTCAGAAATTAATTAAATCTGTTGTGTTAAACTGGGCTTAATTAAACATGAAACCTGCAGTATTTCATGTAGTAAAGTGTTTTATTTGTCTGTTCTTTGTGTCATTAGTGAAAGATCAGGCTCACATGTGTCCAGCTCTGTGTCTGTGAAGAGTGACTGCTCAAAAGATGAAGGACCAAAATTTAGTGAGAGAAAACCATCAACTAACAAAAGGTATTTCATGTGTTTATTATTTCTACACATTAGACAATATTTAGACACTATAGTTTCAGCATTTCTTCAACTCCATCATGACGTTGAGGAAGCATGACGTGCTTCCTTTAGTTCCTTTACTCAGGGCTTTATAGTTCCTCGTCAAGATCCACTTGTAGTATTGTTTCTGAACAGCGCTCATCTCTACCCTGAGGATGTAGAAATCCTAGACAATATTGTCACACTAGACAATATTTCAGCAAATATTCATCATGAAACTTTATCGTTCAAACATCGTTCCAATTTACAATCAGCAAAAAGATTGAAATTATTTGATTTGAATTATTTTTTTGTGATACCCATTAGCGCTCTGCGATATGGCAAAAAAAAAAACATGTCGATATTTTTTGGCTGAAAGGCAATGCAATATATATCTTAATATATTCTCCTTTTTTCTATTTGACAAAAATTCAGTATTTACTTTAAAAACATGTTATTTTACATCCTGCCCAGTGTTGTCTTACAAACAATGTTCACATTGAAGGCAATGAAAACAAATATAGTGAATGTTACCATGTAAGCTGTGCAACATTATGTGCAAAAAAGGGTTAAATCCACATTACACTACACTAATGTATTGTTACAACATTACAATCTAAAGCAGACATCAAATTCCCTAAACTTAAAAATAAATTAAAACAAAAGTACCAGATGTTCACAGGAAAGAGGAACACACATACCCCTTTTCCACCAAAAAAGAACGGGTTCGGAACTGGTGCTGGTTCAAAGTTGGTTCGGAGTTGGTTCAACTTGCGAACCTCCTCAGAACCTGTTTGTTTTTCCACTGACTAGAGCGCCCAGCGAACGACGTCGTTACGTCACTGTGTACGTCGCTTTACGTCTCAGCTAGAAACGCTTGCAAGTACAACATTACTTTGTAAAAACAATTGAAATATGTAAGTCTTTTAATCTTTTCCTTTGATATGTAATCTTTTCTGATTAGTTATGTACACCTGTCTTGTCTTTTTTTTCTCTCCGTTTATTTGTTCTATTTTGTGACTGTTTTCTTCTTTGCTTACATAATGTTTTCAATAATTTTTTTTAAAAAAAAGCTAGAAACGCTTGCGCCAACTTCAAGCATAACAATTACAATGGCGGACTACATCGTGTTTCTGCAAATGTTTCTCCTGGCTTTGCGGTCAGAAAAGATGTTTAGGACACATCTAAACCCGCCCCCAGCCCCCGACGTAAGCATGACGTGGTAAAAGAACGGTTCTCTGGTTCTAGTCCAGCAAAGAGTTGGTGCCGCTTTGGAACCAGTTTTCCTGGCCGAGAACCGGTTCTTTGGCTGTCGAAACGCAAAGAACTGGTTCGCGCGCAGGCACCGGCTCCGAACCGGCTCTCAAAACGCTTTGGTGGAAAAGGGGTAACATTCACTCATCTGAGCTTAGTAATTATATTAGCCTAGATTTGATTACCCCATTTTAATTCTGCTATCATTAAAATCCAATTATTTGTAGGTTTAAAATTCTACATATGGCACATTTAATGTCCAAAAACAAATATTTTAGCAAAATGTAGCAATATTTTTAGTTGTGCTCCTATTTTGTTGTGCTTTCGTCTGTTTGGTGGCGGCGGCGCTCGTTCAGTGAAGTCTGAAGTTTAGCAGAGACTCACATGGCTCGTCCACTCCTGACAGAAAAAAGGACATATTTGCATGACCTTCTAACATTTACAGATGGAGAATATACCTGTGCAATGTAGGTTATTCACTGAGGAAAACACCACATTGCAAACGCATTAAACAGCACATATAACGGCTGTCTGATTATATATGATTTTTGCCATACTCAAGCAGCCCTACATTAAACCATTTCAAATGAGATTGAAGTATTTACAAACAGCAGTGCTATAAAAACCCAAAGGGAGCATCAGCAAAAAGATTAAAATCTTTAATTGAATTATAATTCAATTTTTTGTAATATGCATTAATTGGAGTCTGCTTACATAACTACTGCACAACATATTAAATTGTCAATGCCTATTGTCAATGCATAATTCTCTATATGTTTATACTTAAATAGATCCTATGCTTTTATCAGCGAAAACTTAAATTGCTAATGTTTTCTTGTTCTCTGCTAAAAATAATAATGTAATTTTGCCTGAAAATGCAGTATTTTATTTTATTGGCTAACAGGCTTCAATGTGAGACATTAGACTCAGACGTTCAGACTCACAGGAATAATGAGAATTTCAAAGACAATCTTCTAGGCATCTTCCAGGTAGGAAAACGTCTCGGTTACGTATGTAACCCTCGTTCCCTGAGTACAGGGAACGGAGACGTGTCGTCGGGGGAGTTCCCTGACGAATTGGGATCACGCTAGGGAGACCAATTGCCTTCGAGTGAATTAAAACGAGCCAATGAAAATTGGCATGCAAGATTTGCATTCCGCGACCCGCCTACCAGCGCGGGTATAAAAGGCGGAAGTAAACATTGCGCAATGCTTTTCGCTGAGGAGCCGAACAGTGTCCAGTCCTCCGCGAAGGTACAGCGACATGGCGAAGGGACGACACGTCTCCGTTCCCTGTACTCAGGGAACGAGGGTTACATACGTAACCGAGACGTTCCCTTTCGTCCTGGGAACTCCGACGTGTCGTCGGGGGAGTTCCCTGACGAATTAGGATCCCTAATAAAGCGCCATGGTGCTGGCCCCTTCCAGCGCCCGGCTAAGCTACCCTGCAGCAGTTTCTTGAAATAAGTTGCGGGAGCTAGCACGGGAACCACACTGCTGTTCCGCAAGACCCGCACAGTGGACATTGGATAACACTGGGAAAGCGTTCCCCAAGAGAGGGGGAAAGCTGCGGAAGGCCCAGCCTGACTGACCAGGAATACACATATGTACTAGCCCAATGGGGTAGTGAAACATATGGCAGTCCCTGAGGTGGTCCCAATCCAAGGGAAATGGGAGCGCACTCAACAGGGATGACGAACGAGTCCGTCAAGGGGAAGACACGGCTAAACTGCACGTGGCATGATGGTTCACAGTAGAGATCACTGGAGCACCCAGTCTACTAACAACTCCTCACTAGAGGTAGCAGACCTGGCGCCGGGCGGTCCGCCACGCCCAGCACCGGAGGGGTGAAGGAGGAACTCACGAGGCTCACCAACGTAGGGCGCCATACGGAGCAAGAAAGCACGTATCCGCTGTTCGAGGCGGAGTGGCGTAGCAAGCCGACACAACTTATTCCCTCGACCCACTGGCCGTAGCCAGAACTCGGGAGGAAACAGGTTCCACACGAAGGCTATAGAACCTAGCGAACGTGTTCGGTGTCGCCCAGCCCGCAGCTCTACAGATGTCTGTCAGCGAGGCGCCTTGAGCCAAAGCCCAGGAAGCGGCAGCACCTCTAGAGGAGTGAGCGCGCAACCTGGGAGGACAAGGCTCACCCAGAGACTCATATGCTCGGGTGATAGCATCCACTAACCAGTGGGCTAACCTCTGCTTGGAGACGGCCTTCCCCTTCTGCCGGCCTCCGTAACAGACAAAGAGCTGATCTGAGGTTCTGAAGCTTTGCGTTCTGTCAATATAAACCCGCAGGGCGCGGACAGGACAGAGCCAAGCTAGGGCTGGGTCTGCCTCCTCCTGGGGCAGCGCTTGCAGGTTCACTACCTGGTCCACGAAGGGAGTGGTAGGAACCTTGGGCACATATCCGAGCCGGGGTCTCAACACAACGTGAGAAAGGCCTGGCCCGAACTCTAGGCACGATTCGTCGACCGAAAAAGCCTGCAGATCCCCGACCCTCTTGAAAGAGGCCAATGCCAACAGGAGCGCTGTCTTAATGGACAGGATATTAAGCTCTACCGTCAGCAAAGGCTCAAAGGGAGGACTTTGAAGAGCTCTAAGTACCAGAGCAAGGTCCCAAGAGGGTACCGAGTGCAAAACACGAGGTGGATTTAACCTCCTGGCACCCTTAAGGAATCTGATGACCAGGTCGTGCTTCCCCAAGGACTTACCTTCCAGTGCATCGTGATGCGCGGCTATTGCGGCGACATACACTTTGAGGGTGGAGGGAGACAGCCTTCGCTCCAACCCATCTTGCAGGAAGGAAAGCACGACTCCGATCGGGCAAGTTCGGGGGTCCTCCTGACGGGAGAAACACCAATCGACAAACAGGTTCCACTTCAACGCATAGAGGCGCCTCGTAGAGGGGGCTCTAGCGGAAGTGATGGTGTCTACCACTGCCTGTGGCCGACCACCTAGAACCTCCGCGTCCCGTCCAGGGACCAGACATGGAGTTTCCAGAGGTCTGGACGCGGGTGCCATAGAGTGCCCCGTCTCTGAGAAAGAAGGTCCTTCCTCAGAGGAATCGGCCAAGGAGGGGCTGTCGCGAGGAGCATGAATTCGGTGAACCAAGTCCTGGTGGGCCAATACGGCGCCACAAGAAGGACCTGCTGCTCGTCCTCCCTGACCTTGCACAGAGTCTGTGCAAGAAGGCTCACTGGGGGAAACGCATACTTGCGCAGGTCCCGGGGACAGCTGTGAGCCAGGGCGTCCGTGCCGAGGGTCCCCTCGGCCAGGGAATAAAACCACTGGCAATGGGTCGTGTCCGGAGAGGCAAACAGGTCTACCTGTGCGACTCCGAAGACACTCCAAATCAGCTGGACCGACTGGGGATGGAGTCGCCATTCTCCTGGCAGGGGAGGCAGCCGTGAGAGCTCGTCTGCCACACGGTTGAGCTCCCCTGGAATGTGAATGGCACGAAGCGACCTCAGATGCTTCTGACTCCATAGGAGGAGGTGGGAGGCGAGTCGCGACATACGACAGGAGCGTAGACCACCTTGATGGTTGATGTACGCAACGGTCGCAGTGCTGTCCGTACGGACCAGTACGTGCTTGTGTCTGAGAACCCCTTTGAGGCGACGCAAGGCTAAGCGTACTGCTTGCAACTCTAGGCAGTTGATATGCCAATGCAGTTGAGGCCCCGTCCACAGACCTGAAACTGCATGCCCGTTGTACGTGGCCCCCCATCCGGTGGCAGAGGCATCTGTGAAAACCACAGCATGCCTGGAAACCTGGACTAAGGGCACTCCGGCCCGTAGAAACGCAGGATCCGACCACGGGGAGAAGGTTTGGCGACAGTGCGGGGTCACTTTGACCCGGAACGTGCCGCTGTGCCACGCCCACCTCGGGACTCGATCGTGAAGCCAGCGCTGAAGCGGTCTCATATGTAACAGGCCGAGCGGCGTTACTGCGGCTGCCATATGCCCCAGGAGCCTCTGAAATTGTTTCAGTGGAACCGCTGTCCTGCCTCGAAAAGACCTGAGGCAGGTGAGCACTGACTGGACGCGTTCCTCCGTGAGGCGCGCAGTCCGGGCGACCGAGTCCAGCTCCATACCGAGATAAGAGATCCTCTGCACGGGGCAGAGTTTGCTCTTGTCCCAGTTGACCTGAAGCCCCAACCGGCTGAGGTGCCGAAGCACCATGTCCCTGTGATCGCACAACACATCTCGCGAGTGAGCTAAAATGAGCCAGTCGTCGAGGTAGTTGAGGATGCGAACGCCTTGTTCTCTCATGGGAACAAAGGCCGCCTCCGCGACTTTCGTGAAGACGCGGGGTGACAGGGCCAGCCCGAAGGGTAGGACTTTGTACTGATACGCCCGACCCTCGAAAGCAAACCGAAGAAACGATCTGTGTCGAAGGAGAATCGAGACGTGAAAGTACGCGTCCTTCAGGTCGATCGCTGCAAACCAATCCTGGGGACGGATGCATTCGAAAATGCGCTTCTGCGTGAGCATCTTGAACGGGAGTTTGTGCAGGGCCCGATTCAAGACCCGCAGGTCCAGGATTGGCCGTAACCCACCGCCTTTCTTGGGTACAATGAAGTAGGGGCTGTAAAACCCAGACCTCATCTCGGCAGGAGGGACCGGCTCGATCGCGTCCTTCGCCAGCAGGACATCGATCTCTTTCCGCAAGACAGGGGCGTCCACCGACCGCACACGGGTAAAGTGGACGCCCCTGAACTTGGGAGGCCGGCGTGCAAACTGAATTGCATAGCCGAACCGGATGGTGCGGATGAGCCATCGGGACGGACCCGGAAGCGCTTCTAGCCAGGCTTCCAGATACCGTCCCAATGAACCCACCCGAACCACCGGCGTACCCGCGGAGGGGCAGCGAGGTGGAAGACAGGGACCCGGATCTGGTGGCGTTGTAGCGACCGAGAGCGGGGGTCTGGGTGCGCCTGACACCAACCTGCTTCCACCGAGGGGCAGACGGCAGAGGAGGCTCGTGGGCGTTCTGCTGCGGACTGCCCGGTGGCGAGGGGAGGGGGAGAGACGAGGAACGAGGCCCTGACTCCTCGTATGCTGGTCTCTGCGCCTCCAGGCCCAGCTGCAGACCGGAGCGACGCAGCTGAGGCTGCGTCACTGCTATCTGCAAGCTGGGGAGAGGGGAACGGGAGTGGTGCAGCTCGGGGGCGGCACGCACTGCCATTCTGACCCTCTCGGACGGAGGAAACTGGTCTTATTATACTGCCAGTCTCGACCGTGAGGGGAAACGAGGGACGAGGCCCGGGGGCATCGAGTCCTGGTTTCCCCTCACCCAGCGAGAGACGAGAGTGACAAGGCCGTAGCCCTCACTGCCATCTGAGCGCTGGGGCCCGTGAACGACTCAGAGGAAGTGGACTGCTCAAACTTTGGGTACCACTGATTACTGGATAACCAGCGGCGGAACAGAAACTAAATTCTCCACCCGGCCCTCCCCCGGGGGAAGGAGTGGTGATGACACGCACTCCCAAAGAGCAGATCGTCACATACTCTGGGTCGCTCCTCTCAGGGTTGCTTCCCTTCCCTTGGGAAAAACAAACTCCGAGCGGGCTGGTTTTGAGGTGCTTCTGGACCACCAGTGTGGACATCGTCTAACCGAGGGCCAGCGCTGTGACTAATCACGGTCAGTCACTAAGCACAGCTCAACCCCGAGTTAGAACTACGCACGTGCAGTGGTAGTGAGAGAGGAAAAACTTCTGCAGATTTAGGCATGTTTGGCTTGCCATATTGGCACCAAAACGCTTCCATACTGCCAAAATTCTTCACACACATCCAGGCGCTTTAGAACAGCCCAGGAAAGTGTGGCTGTTAAGTCTGAATCTTCAGCATGAGAACACGACATTATAGTAGGAACTCAGCATCATTTTCAGAGTATAACAGCCCTCTCTCGGATGTAGCGATCGACATCTGTCCTCCCTGGGGCCCCGAATGAAATGCTTGGTCCCTCATGAGAAGGACCAGAATCCCATCCGAAAGCCTCGACGGCACACGGCACGCTGAGCGGCTCAAGCCTTTACGAGAAAGGGGAGACGAGCAGCACGCCGACGTGGTCATGCACTCCTGAGAGAACATGAACCACCCACGAACGCAGTCTCAACACACTGATTAGGCATGTGAAACAGTGATCGTGGCCGTCAACCAGGCATGCAAGATAGTGAACGTGGCCATCGCTTCGATGACACACGGCACGCTGGGCGCTCAAGCCTTCAGGCAAGGCGAACAACGTGCCGACGTGGTCATGCTCTCATAAGAAAGCATAAACCACCCACGAACACAGTCTCAGCATGTTTGCGATGCGCTAGAGGAGTGAGTGGTTCGTGCTCACTGAAACCCTCAGATCACCAATGTTATTCGCCAAAGTAGCCCTCCTCTGGTGCACCAGAAGAGAAACTAGATCGGGAAATAAGCAAAGGGACTCACCTCATAGAGGCACGCGAGTCTTGATCTTGACCACGCATCTTGAGCGCCGAATGACGCGCGCTGGGTTGCCGTGACAACCCGCGCTGTCAGCCGGCGCTCAACGGCACACGGCACGCTGAGCGGCTCAAGCCTTTACGAGAAAGGGGAGACGAACAACGTGCCGACGTGGTCATGCACCCCTGAGAGAACATGAGCCACCCACGAACGTAGTCTCACACACGGATTAGGCATGTGAAACAATGAACGTGGCCGTCAAATAAGGACAGGGAACGATCGCATCCAGAAACACACGAGTGAAACGTCATCCTGAAAAGGACGCGATCTTAACTCGTGTTGCTCTTTCAGGAAGAAGTACTCTCTCTATCGTGCTGAAGCACACAGGGACCCAACGCGGCAACACAGCGGGGAAACTGCAAGCCCGCTGTGCGCACTCAACCGTTTACCAGCTGTGAAAACAGCTTTTGAATTAACAGCATATAGACGCAGCCGGCAGACAGGAACCGCGCGGTCGCTGAAACGCCATCTCACCAACACAGAGAGATCCCCTCCCGAAACAGCAGACTCGTAGCAGTAAGAAAAACACAATCTTAAAGCTCACTCACTCAGAGAGGACACAATCGGTCGGCTCCGAAGCTAAAAGCATTGCGCAATGTTTACTTCCGCCTTTTATACCCGCGCTGGTAGGCGGGTCGCGGAATGCAAATCTTGCATGCCAATTTTCATTGGCTCGTTTTAATTCACTCGAAGGCAATTGGTCTCCCTAGCGTGATCCCAATTCGTCAGGGAACTCCCCCGACGACACGTCGGAGTTCCCAGGACGAAAGGGAACACATTTTCATGCATGTTTATATTTATAACAAACAAATAGTTTACTGAACTTTTTTTTTGCAAAAATAATAGAATAGAAATTTTAAGAACCCATAAAATAACAATCAAAATGTAAAAAGATGAGTGTTTTTAGTTACTTTTTCTGCAGCGGATTGATATGTTTGGTTTTTTAACTGGTTTCTTTTAGAAAATATTTTTAATTACTGAATAAATAGTTTTGACCAAATATGGATGTGGATCTGGTTAAATTGTTTTGTTCTGTCTCTTATTTTACTTGCTTTGTTTGTAGGATATTGAGAGCAAAATGATCATATCTCTGAAGAATGAACTTGAAAAGTTTAAGAAAATATTACAAAATGAGAACAAACAACCCATTGTGAAGGACTTTAATGAGAATAGATGTAGTATCAAAGAAGCAGCTCTTGATCTCACACTACATTACCTGAGAGAGATGAAGCAAGATGAAGCTGCTGATGCTCTAGAATGTAAGAGACTCATGGCCATCTGCCATCTGATTGTCACTTATAAATGTAGGAGGGAAAATTAAGACTAAAACTATCTATTTTACATTCCTGTGTTTAGATGAGCTGCTCTTCATTCATCAGCTAAAATGTAGCCTAAAGAAGAAGTATCAATGTGTGTTTGAAGGAATTGCGAAGCAATGTGACTCCACTCTTCTGAATAACATCTACACAGATCTCTATATCACTCAGGGTGGGAGTGAACTGGTCAATAGTGAACATGAGCTAAGACAGATTGAAGTTGCTTCCAGGCGTCATAAATCACAAGAGATACAGGTTGAATGCACACATTTGTTTGAAACACCTGAACAAGACGAGGAGATCCAAACTGTACTGACAAAAGGAGTCGCTGGCATCGGAAAATCAGTCTCTGTGCAAAAGTTTGTTCTGGACTGGGCTGAAGGAAAAGAAAATCAAGACATCAGCTTCATATTTCCTCTTCCATTCAGAGAGATTAATTTAAAGGAGAAAGTTAAATTAAGGCTAAATGATTGTGGCTTAACAGACAAAAGCTGTTCAGCTCTGGCTACAATTCTTGGATCCGATACCAATCTGAAAGAGCTGAACATGAGCAATAATAATCTGCAGGATTCAGGAGTGAAGCTGCTCTGCACTGGACTGAAGAAAGTAAAGTGTAAATTGGAGATACTGAGGTAAGTTGTGTTGCAACAGAAGATATTTTTAGATATTCTTTACTTTTAAATATATTTCGATCATGACAACTCAGAAAAGTTTTTTTTAACTCTCTGGGGTCGACAAATGCACCGGCGCATTTTGCTGGATTTTTTTCATAAAGCAGACCACACAAAACAGAAACAAAACGAAACAAAACACAACATAAAATCATGCCTGTTCCTCTCTCGATCTCCACTGTTGTCGCTCCTCCTTTTATGCTTCCGCTCCTTCCTGAGACATACGAGAACGGTGCGTCGCGCAGGTGGCGCTCATCAGTAATCGCCACCGGCCATGTGCCGCTCTCTCATGGCCCTCGGCCTCGTCCAGCTCGCCACAGTCTACTTTTTTATGTTTCTTATAATCGCAACGAAACATTGTGGTTTTGTAAAATGAAGAAAATAAACAGGGCATGCTTTCTGCCTCTCCGTCTCCGTGAACTTTTTTTCTGGAACACATCTCTAAACTTAAACAAAACTTAGCGAATACTAGTCACACAGGTAAGAGCAATTTATCTTTAGAATCATTTAAGTGTCTACTTTTAAATGATCTAATTCAAAATGAAAACAAATATTCTCTGTTTATGTAATCTGTATGAAAAGAGAGAGATGTCAGTCGTTCTCATGGCAACTCATTGTCTGTTAATGTGAACATGCTTACAGAGAGCACGCGCTATTGAAAAGCAAATGATCTGAGGCGATCAATGCAAATCTGTCAACGACCACATCAGTTTGATAAAACACACCAAGTTTAATCAGATTCATGTACTTTACATCGTCTTGCGACGCTGTGAGGAATAATAATAGCATAATAGTAACATAATCCTGGAAAAATTTACCTCAGAAGTGCTGGTTTCGGTTTCATTTCGAGGAGCAACGGATCCAGCTGAGGATTGTGAATAGTATGTTCTTTATTCTTAAAGGCTTTGTTCTAATCGCAATAAAGTGTAGCCTATGTAAACCACAAAAAGACTGCATGAATCGCATTTCTATGTGTGAATGAACGACACAGATGCGCGCTGTTGTTTACTACAGGCACTTACAACATGCTATTTTTACATGAACATGAAAACATCTACTAGTTTAGCTTTTCCCAAACAATATTGCTATACTGAGATGAGTAAAAGTCAACTAAAATGTGTTGAAATAAAATGTCTTTGTAAAAGCAATTTATTAAATTGCAAATTAACATTTATATGCCCTATATTAATATATCATAAAAACGACATTACAGACGAAACATAAATGTTTTTTTAACTGTTTTTATTGAACTTTTCTGATAAACAGAGCACTGTTACCTAACATTTACATATAATATTAATCATGTAAAGTAAATAAGTGACTAATAATAAAAATAAAAATAAAATAAATTAAAAAAAACTTAAAATAAATACACAAATCCTTGACAGCACTTCAGAGTATACACCACATACCAGTACATTATCTGCATTATTTAAACATTAACATATATTAAGTCTATTTATTTCCAGCAAATTTTCAATTAATGGCCACTTCTTTTGAAAAATGTCAGATTTTATCTGCAAATCTGTAGTCATCTTCTCAAATAAGTATATCTGTTTCAGTCACAGTGGGTTCATGCACCTTCATCCAATTCACAGTGATTATCTTCCTGGCTGCCATTAACAATATATGCAATACAAATAAGTGGGATTTACTGAACAGATCTGAGGGGAAACCATCAAGCAAAAAATAAATAAAATAAAATCTGGGATCGCATTGGAATATCTCTTTCTAAAACTTTATTAATTTCCCTCTTAACCCCCTGCCAATACACTTGTATTTTGGGGCATTCCCAGAATATATGCACATAGTCCCCCACCATCCCACTGTTACGTTAGGAACGAGGACACAAGATGCAAGTAAAAGACTCTTTATTGTAGTGTAAATAAAGATGATGATGATAAGTCCAGGTGATGCAGGCGGTGGCGCAGGGACACCGATGGTCAGACACAGAGTGAAGGATGAAGTGCAGGGTGCTCTGAAGAGTGATGACGTAATCCAGACATGAAACGAAATCCAACAAGACGAAAACCGGAACACAGGAACTCGAGATGGGACACGATGCACGGGAACAAGAACAGGCAACACGAAGACTTCATGCAACGATCTGACAATGGGAATGAGAAAGTGGTACGTTTTTATAGGAGATGAGATGAGTGGCAGCTGGCGCTGGTGAGTGATCGCAGCTGGATGCTGATCAACTGTGACGATCCGGACACACCCACTCACACACTCGCACACATGTAAACAACAAAGCACGAGACTAGAAAGAGACACTGGATCCATATACCGTGACACCCACAAGCTCTCCAGCATTGTGATAATGCACATTTGACATTTGACTGCTGATACCCTTATGACAGCCAGCACACATATTTATCCACATCTTATCCTCTATTACAGTATTTAACTCTTGATCCTGCATTAACTTCCCATAAATATGTGCTATATGATTTTTAGTAGGTAGATCATGTTTAATAATATTGATAAAATATTTTTCAACATTTGTTGGAGATCTTGTAATTATGTCCCAATGTTTATGAATGGTTATATAATGTCGTAATTGTAAATATCTAAAGAGATCATTAGATCTCAGTGTAAACCTATCACATAATTGAGAAAAAAGATCTTATGGTTTCTCCATCAAAAATTTTAATTAACTATCTTTAAACCACTCTCTTCCCATCTATTAAAGGCACTATCCCATATAGAAGGGAGGAAGTCTGGGTTACCTTTAATAGGTATTTCACGTGATAAGGTTATTACTCCTCTAAACTTTTTTTGTATTGTGGACCAAATTTTGACAGTATGCTGTATCAATATGTTTGTTTTCTTAACTCTTTTCTGTGCTTGCAAGTTCATGAATGGCAGAACAGAACCTGAAGAGACTCCAGGAAGTGAATGCTGTTCAATATTAACCCCATTCTGCCTCCTTATCAATGCCAAGCCAAGCAGCCATAGCCCTGAGTTGAGCAGCCCAATAATAGTATCTAAGATTAGGAAGGTTTAAACCCCCACATAAGTATTTTAACCCTCTGGGGTCTAATGGGTTTTTGGGGTCCTTGAGATGTTCTGACATGCCCTGACATTTGTGCTTTTTTCAGTTGCTTATAAACATATTAATGGCAAAGGTGTAATTACACTCTATTTAGCACAAACAGGGCTACCATAATATGTGAGCAACATGTATGTACATGTTTGTATTTTTGAGAGAATAATGTTTATGCATAGTTATTGAAAAAACTAAAAAATAAAGTTTCTGAAATAAGGCCACAAAACACATACTAAATATGTTTCAATAAGACTTTTGACTAATGGATGTCGTTGCCTAGAGTTATTTCTTCAAAATTATGTGAAAAGCATCCTGCCTAATCATTCACATAAAACAATACATTGATTTTACATTTTGTAAGACACTTTTTGTTTGGAAAGGCAATATGCGCAAGGGGCGTCAACGATTTCAACACCCTCATGCATATTTAGTGGTTCACCTGAGGAGACAATGGGGCCCGCATACTTAATGAGCCATTCATTCAGGTGTGTCACTGAGCCACAAGAAAGAATGCAAGAGCAATATATATGTGTGTGTGTGTATATATATATATATATATATATATATATATATATATATATATATATATATATATATATATATATATATATATATATATATATATATATATATATATATTCTACCAAATTGGTTCACAGTTGGAAGCATCTCATTTTTTAAAATGTTTTTCCATATCTAGTAATTGTGCAGTTAATTCTCATATTGTATTTTCAGTTTTGGAATATGTATCCTCTCCCCAAATTTGTCACTAATAAAACTCAATAAAAATTATTTAAGGAAAAGGCTTATATTTACCTTTTAATAGTTTGTTTACATCTACCTTGTAAATATATTTTTTTATTAAAAAGGTTACAATTACAACAACAATTCAAGTGCAATCTTTCTTTGTAAAAACTAAAGTATACATTTTATCATACATATTATTTGATTATTTTTGACAAAACATACTATAGGCTATTTAACATATGAGCAAAAATTGGCAAACAAAAGCTTATTTGAGGTGGCAAATATTTTACAGTAAAAATGTATAATCTATCCAAAACTAGTCAACGAAATGTTGTCTTTCATATGTCTGTAACATAGGTCTTTCGTTTATATAAGAAATATAAATGTTAATTTGCAGTTTAATACGTTGCTTATACAAATACATTTTATTTCAACATATTTCAGTCGATTTTTACTCATCTCAGTATAGCAATATAGTTTGCTAAAAGCGGGTCATTCATTCACACACAGAAACGCGATTCAAATTTAAACTGTCTTTTTGCGAGTTGTGGTAAACAGCGCATCTCTGCCGTTCATTCATTCTCACACAGAAACGCGATTCACTTGAGAATGAAAAAAACGTCTCAGGTTACGACTGTAACCATAGTTCCCTGAGAAAGGGAACGAGACGATGCGTCAACGACGCTTTGGGAACGCTCCCAGCGTGAATGCGTCTGAAGCATCTATGTCAACTAGTCCAATGGAAGGAATGAATGTCACGGGCGGGTGACGTCATGACCAGGAAGTGATAAAAGAGCATCCGGTGCAAACCGGCATTAGCTTCAAAAATTGCCGAAGCAAGCCGATCACAGGGATGCAGGAAGTATGGCAGGGTGACGCATCGTCTCGTTCCCTTTCTCAGGGAACTATGGTTACAGTCGTAACCTGAGACGTTCCCTTTCGAGGGAACTCGCGATGCGTCAACGACGCTTTGGGAACGAGAATACCCAAAACGCCAGACTTTCAAATGCCTGAGTGTCAGCCTGTTGTCACACTGCACCAAGCACCTGGTATCCTGGGGCAGCATCCAGGTCCAAGCTGTAAAACCTCATGAATGTGAGCGGTGAGGACCAGCCCGCCGCATCACAAACGTCTTGGAGAGAACTCCAGATAATACGCTTAGAAGCCATACTCCTAGTGGAATGAGCCCTGACCACCAAATGGTTGGCCAGAAGACTCACAAGCAAGAAGAATAGTCTCGACTATCTATATGCTCAATAGGTTGGATTTTCTCGACAGAGAAGTCCGATGAACATAAGTGTCCAGTGCTCGCACTGGCACAAGAGGTTCAGCTTTTCCTGGTCCGAAAAATGGGGGAGGACAGAAACCTGCAGCACAATAGGCCTCGGAATAATGGTAGGCACCTTTGGAACATATCCATGTTTCGGGTAAGATTGCCTTGGCCATCCCGGTGCACTCAAGGCAGGTGGGGACCGAAAGGGCCTGAAGGTCTGACTCTTATAGGGACGAAATAGCTAGCAGAAAATAGTCTCAAAAGAAAGGAACTTCTCTGAGACCAAATCTAAGGGCTCGAAGGGAGCCCCAGATAGGCCTTCTAGAACTATTGCAAGGTCCCAAGCCAGCACCTTAGTGCAAGTTGCATGCCTCAAAGTGCCACGAAGGAAACGAGTGATCAGGGGGTCTCGACCCAAAAATGTACTACCCACCAGGGCGTGGAAAGCCGCAATGGCCGCCACACATATTATACCTTAAGCGTGGAAGGACATAGACCTGATACAAAGCGTTCTTGCAGAAACTCGAATACTGTGTTTACTGAACAGTTAACCAGATCCCACTGACGCTGGTAACACCAAGAAGTGAAAAACTCTCGAAATAGTGAATATAGTTTCCTCGTAGCGGGAGCTCTGGAGATTAGAATGGTCTAAACAACCTCGGTTGAGAGACCACTCTCTATGAGTTGGGCCCCCTCAGAGGCCAAACCCACAGTTCCCAAATCCCCTGCCGGGGGTGCAATATTGCATCCCCTGCCTGAGACAGAAGGTCTCTCCTGATCGGGACCTCCAAGGGAGGTCCGTCGAGGAGAAAAATTAGGTCCGCAAACCAAATTCAGCTCGGCCAGGGTGGTGCTACTAAATAGGCTTATTCCATCCTGGCGGATTCACTCCAGAACTCCTGGGAGCAGAGCAACGGAGGGAAATGCGTACAGACGTAGCCTCGGCCACGTCTGCACCATAGCATCCAGCCCCGAGGGGACTGGTTGAGTGAGGGATAACCAGAGTGGACAGTGCGTCGTATGCTGAGACGAGAACAAATCCACTTCTGCCTGGCCGTAAAACTCCCATATTTGCTCCACCGCCTCGGGGTGGAGTCCCCTGGCCTCAGCCCCTGCCTCGACAGGGTGTCTGCTCCAATATTCTGGCCCCCCCTGGAATATACACTGCCCTCAGACAGCGTAATTTCTTGAGGGACCAAAATAAGAGGCCACCAACGTGTTGTCTGTGGGTCAAGAACCAGAGTTTCCTCCATATAACCAAGGCGCGGGGATACTGCCGCGTGATCTTGATCGTAAGGAGTGGGTTTCCCCTCAGGGAGAACCCTCTGGTCCTGAGCCACCTCTGTAAAGGTCTCACGTACAGCAGGTCAAAGGGTATCACATTGGATGCTGCTGCCCTGAGGCCTAACAGTCACTGTTCCAGAACAACACATGATGGCCCCTCAGGTCTGGGAGGAGATGTCTCAACGCATTGAAGACGACCATCATCTCTAGGCAATTCATGTGCCAAGAGAGATGATGACTCCTCCACAAGCCCTGAGCTGAGCGGCCTTCCAATACCGCTCCCCAGCCGGTGAGGGAAGCATCTGTCGAGATCACAACTCGATGGCAAAGAGCTCCCAACACCGGACCCTGGGTTAAGAACCAGTGTTTCCTCCATATAACCAAGGTGCGGAGACACCGCCGCGTGATCTTGATCATACGAAGTGGGTTTCCCCTCGGGGAGAACCCTCTGGTCCTGAGCCACCACTGTAAAGGTCTCATGTACAGCAGGCCAAAAGTTATCCCGTTGGACGCTGCTGTCACAAGACCCAACAGTCTCTCTAACTGTTTTACAGTGCGTGACTGGCCTAGCCTCAGCTCTTTTGTGGCTGTTAGGATAGCAGCTACACGAACGGGCGACAGAGTGGCCCGCATCGTCACTGAATCCCATACCACACCAAGGAAAGTGGTTCTCTGTACTGGAGACAGCACACTCTTCTTGGCATTGAGCCTCAACCCCAACATCTGCATAGGAGCGAGAACGACACCTCGGTGCCGAACCACTAACTGTTCTGATTCCGCTAGAATCAGCCAGTCATCTATGCAATTCAGAATGCATATGCACTGCAGCCTGGCGGGGCCAGAGCTGCGTCTACACGCTTCGTGAATGTGCGGGGTGATAGAGCTAGACCGAAAGGAAGTGCCTGATACTGGTGTTCTTTGCCCCAAAGAAAACCTCAGGAACCTCCTGTGCTGAGGGAGGATGGAGATATGGAAGTATGCGTCTTTTAGATCTATCGTGACAAACCAGTCCTTGGATCTGATTTGAGTCACGATCTGTTTGAGTGTCAGCATTTTGGACTTGAGTTCCAGCACCAAACACTCCAACAGACGAAGATCTAGTATGTGACGCAGCTCTCCATCCTTTTTTGGAACAATGAGATAACGACTGTAAAGACCCGACGCAATGTCGGGTGAGTACACCTGCTCTATAGCTTTCTTTGCTAACAGGGCCTTTACCTCTTGCTCCATTACCAGAGCCTGCTCGGAATGCACTAACGTGAGCAACACCCCGTTGTAGCCTGGAGGACGAGAACCAAATCTGCCTCTTACTACTAACTGCAGGACCCATAGAGATATATTTGGCAGTAGCTTCCGCGCTGCCAGAAAATCTACCAAGGGAACCAGCCCCTCGAGGCTGGCCTCTGGTGTAATAAAGACAGCCAGTTCGGGGACCTGAAGCATACTGGCCGGAACCACCCGAACTGACTGTTTTCGAACCCCCCTCAGAGGGCGCATTCCGACGCAATGTCGAGTTGACGCTGCGCCAGAAGCTCGGTGGAGACCGCTGCGCCCCGAAGCACCAAGGGTGGCGGGGTTGGCAGAACGGTCCCCTGAGGGCACCGAGATGGAAAGGGCACCGTATAATGAGGTGTACACCATTCCACCCCGGTTGGGGCTGCCCTCACCGGTCTGACGCCGGTGGCGCCAGATCTTTTCTTTTGAGCCGCAGCCTTCTCAGCGTGAAGAACGGTCCTCGGATCCGGCTTCTGCTTTGAAGGCTTTGGCTGCTGTGTTGTGTATGAGAAACTAGACGGCTGGAGCTGCTCACGCCCAGCAGCCCCAGGGGGTTGGACATAGCGAGGGAGAGATTATCTTGTATCTTTCTCTATGATTCCCATCAAATTGAGCCAGAGGTGTCTCTCAGTGACCACAAGGGCTGCCATGCCTGAGAGATAAATCTGTGGCCCGACGGAGTTCTCAAACCCCATCGGGCCAAACTCCCTCACTTCTGTCCAAATACCGCAGCAGGTCAGCCTGATATGCTTGTAGCACTG
The DNA here is from genome assembly GCF_051911475.1 of Siphateles boraxobius. Taxonomy (NCBI): domain Eukaryota; kingdom Metazoa; phylum Chordata; class Actinopteri; order Cypriniformes; family Leuciscidae; genus Siphateles; species Siphateles boraxobius. The sequence continues at coordinate 1,303,469 of NW_027509198.1, read as the reverse complement.
CTATGGTGTGCAAGCAGGCCCATGCTAGACTTATATGCTTTTCCCACTAGATTAAAAAATAGTTTTCTTTAATGGTTTAGTGAGAGAAGCCGACGCCTTCAGGTACGATACTGAACCGGGAGACAGATAGCTCGCAAGCGTCTGTTCTACCCGGGGTATTGCCCCATAGCCATACCCTCTTAACCCCCAAATATCTGAATATACATGAATGTGGGGGCTAAAAGACAAGAGGAGTAAGGCTTTTTCCATGATCTAGACAGCTCGCTGTGCAGATCGGGAAAAATGGAAGGCCCCGTGATGGAGGTGGAAAAATAGAGGGAAGGAAACTCGTTTAATTTATTTTATTTTTAGGACGAGTGCCCCCTTATTTCTGCTGGCCATAAATATTTAATTTATCTACAGCCTTAGTAAACACTTCCACCAGCTTATTATTTTTTATATATATTTTTTATATATATTCACTTTATTTTATATATAATATATAAACTATCATATATATATATATATAGGCTATATATATTTCTCATACGCTGAGGAAAGAGATGGCAAACTCACTTCCCCCATGATTGTGTCACTTTCAATGCCCAGCACATCTACCTCCTCGGAGGTAGAGCACTGAAGCATTGATTTCTCTCTCTCCCCGGGCGGAAGAGACCACAGCGCGGGCTTCCGAGACCGGCGAGAGAGCACTGGATCCCTCGTGGAAAGGGAGGAGATAAGATCCGCGGACCCGTCTCCAACCCCGTAAAGAGATCCTATTCGCGATCCACAGGAATGCATTCTCCGCGCTGCCTCGGCAGACGCGGGACCTGTCACCCTGAGAATTGCGAGCCCGGCCACTTTCCTCGAAAAGTGACAGGCGGGAGCGGAGCATGCGAAGCGAAAGCTTCTCACAATGTTGGCAATCAGCCCCCTCGGAGGCTGATACCGCATGCTCTACTCCCAAACACATCACACAAAGCTCGTGTGTGTCCCTACTCGTTAAATAGCGCGAGCAGGGAGAACACAGAGTTTGTGCAATTGTTTAGTTTCCATAAATATATATATCAGACAGACAACAGTAAATATAACAGACAGTTTGACACAGATCGCTTGCTGAGGCAACAGAAGCTAATGCCGGTTTGCACCGGATGCTCTTTTATCACTTCCTGGTCATGACGTCACCCGCCCGTGACATTCATTCCTTCCATTGGACTAGTTGACATAGATGCTTCAGACGCATTCACGCTGGGAGCGTTCCCAAAGCGTCGTTGACGCATCGCGAGTTCCCTCGAAAGGGAACTTACTACAGTATTCCTCAGCTCAGCTGAATTTGTTGCTCCTCGAAATACCAGCACTTCTGAGGTAAAGTTCAAAAGAATAGTATTTATCTGAAATAGAATCTTTTGTAACACTACCGTTCAAAACTTTGTGGTCAGTAAGTATTTTTATTTTATTTTTGGGGGGAAATAAATAAAATAAATCAATACTTTTATTCATCAAGGAGGAATTAAATTGATCAAAAGTGACAGTAAAGACATTTATAATGTTTCAAAAGATTATATTTCAAATAAATGCTGTTGTTTTTAACTTTCTGTTCATCAAAGAATCCTAAAAAAATGGTACACAACTGTTTTCAACATTGATCATAATCATAAATGTTTCTTGAGCATCAAATCCTCATATTAGAATGATTTCTGAAGGATCATGTGACTGAAGACTGGAGTAATGATGCTGAAGATTCAGCTTTGATCACAGGAATAAATAATATTTTAAAATATATTAAAATCGAAAACAGTTATTTTAAATTGTAATAATATTTCACTATATTACTGTTTTTTTGTTGTATTTTTAATGAAATAAATACAGCATTGGTGAGCATAAGTGACCTCTTTTAAAAACATTAAAAATCGTACCAACTCCAAATTTTTGAACGGCAGTGTATATATATAATCCAAATATAAATGAAAGTCAAAAGCACATTTTTAGTACATAGTCATTCTTGGAGACAAATCCTGTTCAAATATGCTATATGGGCCATTCTACAGAATTTGTTCAAAGTTAGAGTTGGAAACATCTTGAAAAGAAAATTGTCTTTTCCCATAAATTTCTTATAAAGTATTCTTTTTAAAAGTAGGCCAATACATTTTATCATACATATTTTAAAGTTAAGGATTTATTAGTTTGATATAGCTTACATTGGAACAAACACTATAATAAGTTGATAGTTGATGAGTTTATTTTTGACAGAACATAGCCTACTATATATTTTACATATGAGCAGAAACTGGATAACAAAAGCTTATTTGAAATTTTAGAATAAAAACTTTATAATCTTTCCAAAACTACGAAATGTTGTCTTTCATATTTCATTTGTAACATAGTAGGCTAAACATTAACAACAGCACCCATCTGTGCCGTTAATTCATTCAGACACAGAAACGTGATTCAAATTTAAACAGTCTTTTTGCCTTTACAGACACTATTCCATATCGCGATTAGAACAAAGCACAAGAATAAAAAACTTAGGCTAATCACAATTCTCGGCTAGATCCGTCGCTCTTCGAAATGAAAATAAACCAGCACTTGTTCTGAGGTAAATGTCCCAGGATTATTCCTCACAGTCACAGCCTCGCAAGAGAAATAGTATATTAATCTGATGATTCAATTTGTTGTGTTATCGCGTTTATGAGGGGCGTTGACACGTTTGCATGTGTCGCTTCAGATCATTTGCGTCTAAATAGCGCGCGCTCTTCGTGGGCGTGTCACATTAGCAGAATAATGAGCTGAGAGAACGATAATAAGTTCGGCTGAAACCCCTCTCTTTTTTATAGATTACATAAACAGAGAATATTTATTTTAGTTTTGAATTAGATATTTTAAAAGTACACACTTAAATGATTATAAAGATATATTGCTCATGCTTGGGTGAATAGTACTCGCTGAGTTTTGTTTAAGTTTAGAGACGTGCTTCAGAAAAAAGGTTAACGGAGATGGAGAGACAGAAAGCACACCCTGTTTATTTTCTTTATTTTACAAAAGCACAATGTTTTATTTCGATTGTAAGTGGACACATAAAAAATAGACATTCAACAGTTTATTTTTTTATATTTCTTAAGTCTGTATGACCAAAAATGACAGAGTATTTTAAGTCTATTTTCCTGCTATGTGAAAAAAATCGAGCAAAACGCGCCGGCGCGTTTGTCGATCCCAGAGGGTTAAGTCTTGTTTCTTGTTTATTTATTTATATAGCACTGTTACATACAAAGTGCTTTACATACAGATTCTATAAAAAGATAAAAACAAGAACACACATAGACCAATAAATAGACAACATATAAAACATCACATCTAACCATTATAGGCTACCGACATTAAATGCACTTTCAACAAATTCTTGCGATTTGTTCTAGGCACTATAAGTAGTTTAGGATTCTCTGAGCGTAATGTTCTAGAAGGGTTGTATGGGGTTAGAAGGTTTGCCAAATATGGTGGGGCCTGATTATTTAACGTTTTATATACAAATAATAATATTTTATATCTAATTTTAAAATGCACCGGAAGCCAATTTAGAGACGCTAGTACAGGTGTAATTGATTCGTGTTTCTTTACCTTCATTAAAAGCCTCGCCGCAGCATTTTGCACCGATTGTAATCGAGACAAAGATGCGGCGGTGATGCCACAATACAGAGAGTTACAGAAGTCCAGTCGTGTTAAAATAAAGGAATGGATTACTCTTTCTAAATCTTTATTTGGTAAAAAAGGTTTTGGCCATCCAGTTTTTAGCGTCCTTTAAACACTCTAAAAGTGACTCGAATGAATTGATAGAGCGCCTGAGTGGTGGATACATTTGCGTGTTGTCGGTGTAACAACGGAATAACACTCCATACTTTCTGAAAATGCTACCCAAGGGGAGCAAATATAAAGAAAAAAGTACTGGAAAAAGAATAGACCCTTGCGAAACCCCCCCAAGGAAGAGGTTTTTTACCTGAGGTCATATTACTATAATTAACTGAAAAACATCTACCACTCAAATAGGACTGAAACCCTTTCAAGACTATGCCTTTTAGACCTGCTGAATTTTCAAGACGGGAGATAGGGATGTTATGGTCAATCATGTCGAAAGCTGAGCTCAAATCAAGAAGCACCAAGACAACATCATCTCCTTTGTCTAAAGCCAGAAAGATATCGCTTAACACTTTCAATAGCGCAGACTCTGTGCTGTGGGCGGTTTTAAACCCCGAATGAAACATTTCTCCAATAGAGTTTTTGTTTAAAAATGAAAGTAGTTGTTGCAACACAACTTTTTCTAAAAATTTTTAAACAAATGACAACTGAGAGATTGGCCTGTAGTTGGCAGAACTGTCTAATTCTTGGTCTTTTATTTTGCCAAATAAACTTTGAAATCCATTTTTCTAGTTTGGGAAAACGCTGAGACTGGAACCAAAACAGGAAGAGATTGAAATAGGAAGAGAAGCCTCGGCAGTATATTCATTTTCACTGTTTCAATCCTTCCGAACATGGAGAGAGGTAGTATCTCCCATCTCGCCAAATTTTTTTTTAAGATCTCAAAAAGTCTGTGTGTAGTTAGCCAAGTATAAATGTTAAGCCATGGATGTAAGGGTAACACCCAAGTATTTGAAACCCCTACTAAACCATCGAAAAGATACTTCATTATCTAACTGATTAGGCCAACGTCCTGAAATCATCATTGCCTCTGATTTCTCAACGTTTACCTTACGTCCAGAAACTAAGCCATAGTCTCTAAGGCACTCTAAAAGGGCCGGGATAGATGAAACAGGGTTTTCAATGAATAATAATAAGTCATCAGTGTATAACGATATTTTTTGACACTTCCCTGCTTTATCTGTTATCCCCTGTATTCTGGGGTTGCTCCTTATTAACTCCGCTAGTGGCTGAATACTAAGAGCAAATCAAACTGGAGACATTGCATCTCCCTGACGAGTTCCCCTACCTAAATTAAAAAACTCTGAGCAGTGACCATTAACTCGACTATTAACTCGAGAAAAAATCTTTACCCATTTAACAAAAGTTAAGCCCATATAATTAAGAGTCTGTTCCAGAAACACCCAGTCCATCCTATCCAATGCTTTCTCAGCATCTAAGCTGAGAAGCATTGAGGGTGTTTTACTATCTTTTCCAATTTGTTGTAAGTTTAAAGCTTTTCTTATGTTATTTGTTCCATATCTTCTATTAATAAATCCAGTCCGATCCGGTTTGACTAATTTTTTAATATGCTTCTGAATTCTATTTGCTATTATTGAAGTTAAAATTTTCATATCCTGACTAGGGTTGGGTATCGGTTGGGTTTTATCTACTGTTCGGACGCTCTCGCTTACTGCTCCGCGCTTTGCTCTATCGCTTTTATATTTCTATATTTTATCTCCTTTTATCACCTAATTTTAACCTCAGCAAATCAGCACAGTGCTCAAACGCTTGGATTACTTCAAAAAAAAAAAAGCAGAATTATTTTATTCGACCAGCCTCCCACTGAAAGCTTACATTCCGGGGAAGAGAAAACACAACTGCCTACATTCATAAGGATAAGAAAATGCCTCCTCTGGAATCTACTTGCTGCTCCAACTGCCACAGACTTTTACAAAGGATTGCAATTCTTGAAACAAAGTTAATTGCGGGACCACCAAACCAGACGGAACACATAACAGATCTTCGTCATGGACGTCCTCAGCATACAGCCGGTGAGTCCCATGAATCTAGTGCTTCTCGACAGGCCATACTGAGTGTAGAGAAACAAGCCGATCGTTTTACTAATCGATGGCACAAACAGGGTGCGAGACCCAAAGGCACTAGAGACATCAGATTGTCACGAGCATCACATATTACTGCAGTAGCATCCTCTACCCCAGATACGGCTCTGACAAGGACTGCAAACACTGGTCTCCTACCACCGCCTATACATCTTGAGAACAGATTTGAAGTATTAATGAATGAGGAATCCCCAAATTTGATGAATGTGATCGCACACAGACAGAATCAGCCAGTAGCTAACACTGATGCTAACTGGGGCTCAAGGTCGAGCAGACAGCGGCACTCAGCTCACAGTGCAGCCGAGCCCAGGACTCTGATAGTGGGCGACTCCGTAATCAGAAACATTAATAGCAGGGATACAACAACGTGCTGCCTTCCACAAGCAACAACATCTGATGTAAACAGGGAACTTCAGAACATTCTGATGAAACATAAGACTGCTAATCGACTCATCATTCATGTGGGGAAGAATGATATTCATAAAAAGCAGTCGGAACTTCTTAAAAAGGATTTCAATGAACTTTTTGAAACACTTAAAAGACTGAAAGTTCAAACATTCATCAGTGGACCACTCCCAGCAAGAGGAACAAACAGGTTTTCACGGTTGCTTGGGCTTAATACATGGCTGCAAAAAACCTGCAATATAAAAGGAGTGAACTTTATTGACAACTTCAATCTTTTCTGGAGTCAGAGGCAACTGTTTCAACAGGATGGCCACCACCCAAACAAACTTGGTTCAAGAGTGCTAAAGGACAATATCTACTTCTCCCTCCGTCATCCTTCTGCAATGTGTGCCAATCCACTCAACCTGAATGGCACACGCACACCTGGATACAGTATGAATGACCACAGGATTTCACTTCAGCCCCTGAATGGACATGCGGTTGACACATCACACAAGGACAGTGGTAACACCACTCAGCTACAACAACCTCTGCTCACGGACACAATCTAAGCTGAGCCCTGCCCACAGATCTCACCACAGACAGACTGTGACATACCAGCAATGCTCCAAGATACAGCACCCAAGGACGACTTTCTGGAAAACAGCCAGGGAAACCAGGACAGCATATTACAGCCTCCAATAACACCAGAGCAAAATTCACTCTCACCGGAAACATTATCACTCTCTCCAGCATCTCCACTTCTGTGCTTCTCAGAGAAAATGGAACAACTGGTGCATGCTGGAACTAGACTATCCCACTCTTTTGCTGCGAGCCCCCAGATACCAACCAAAAAACGCCAGGCCCCACAACCACCAAAGCCTGTGGGCCCAGCTCGCCCTCCCCTCCTCCTGTGAGAGCTCTTCGGCCTCTGCCACAGCGCCAGGGCCCACACCCCCCTCCAGCGGCTCGAGGTGAACCAAAAACAACTGATACCAGCTCTCAGTGATATGTGTCGGGTCCCCGCTATGATAACAATAACTTTCTGAAATGTTTACAGAACAAGCGGGAACCCAGTGTGCCTGTATCTTTCTCTATTGCTGTTCGATTACATGATAGAAAGTCTAAGGCCTTCAAAAGCCGTACAGCAAACCCATCTAATCTGGTGCCTATTACACGACATACCAAGATTGCTATGGGGACAAAAAGTAAGACTGTTAAGTTAGCACTTTTAAACATCCGTTCACTTAAAAATAAATCACTTTTAGTCAACGACTTAATAACCACATACAACCTGGATTTTATGTTGCTAAATGAAACTTGGCTAGAAGAAAGTTGCAGTGCAACAGTCCTCAATGAAACAGCCCCTCCTAGCTTTACTTTTATGAGTGTCTGCAGAGCTGTCAGAAGAGGCGGAGGTTTAGCTGCTCTTTATAAAGATGTCTATCAATGTAAGCAAATATCATTTGGGAATTACCCGTCTTTCGAGTATCTGGGTATTGTGTTAAAAGGTGCTCCACGCATTTTACTTCTCATTGTTTACAGGCCTCCAAAATACTCTCCAGCTTTTGCTGAAAACTTAACAGAACTGTTATCAACAATTTCCTCAGAGTTTGACTGCTTTGCTATTGCTGGATATTTTAACATTCACATAGATAATGCAGAAAACAATATGGCAAAATAAATCAAAACTGTTTTAAAAACTTTTGATCTGACTCAGCATATACATGGACCCACACATAATCGTGGACACACTCTAGATTTACTTATCAGTAAGGGTCTAAACATTTCATCGATTGTTATTAAGGATGTAGCACTGTCTGATCATTTTTGTATTTTCTTTGATATATTGATCTCTCCTGCCATTGAAGCTAGATCTGTGTCTGTCAAGAAGAGATGCTTAAATGAGAACACTAGTGTACTATTTATGAAGGCTATATCTTTAACACCAAGCATATCTGCTGACTCTGTTGATTTTCTCCTTGATTCTTTTAACTCAAAAGTTAAGAGTGTAATTGATGATATTGCTCCTGTGAAAGTCAGGAAGAAGAGTGGCAGACAAAAAGCACCTTGGAGAAACTCAACAGCAGTGCAAAATATGAAAAGACAATGCAGAAAAGCAGAGCGCATGTGGCGGTAGACAAAACTTGTAGTCCATTATAACATCTACAAAGACAGCATCCATGCTTTCAATAAGGAACTAAGCAAAGCTAGACAGACTTTTTTCTCGAATATTATAAACAGCAATATAAACAACACGCGCACTCTTTTTGCTACTGTAGAGAGACTGACAAACCCCCCAAGCCAGATTCCCAGTGAAATGCTCTCAGTGAGAAAGTGCTGTGAGTTTGCTTCTTTCTTCTCTGAGAAAATCAATAATATCAGAAAGGTGATCAGCTCATCCTTGAGTTGCGCTGGGGTCATGCAGATCAGACAACAGCACGAGAAAGTAGTCACTATGTCTGTTTTCGAAGAAATTGATGGCAAAATTTTGGAAGAAACCGTACAGCAACTAAAAACATCAACCTGCGCCCTTGACGCACTTCCCACATCTTTTTTCAAAAATGTGTTACACAGCTTAGAAGCAGATCTCCTAGAAGTGGTAAATGCCTCACTTCTCTCTGGGAGTTTTCCGACCTCCCTGAAAACTGCAGTTGTCAAGCCCCTCCTGAAAAAGAGCAATCTGGATAAGACCATATTAAACAACTATAGACCGATCTCAAATCTTCCTTTCATAGGCAAGATCATTGAAAAAGTTGTGTTCAATCAGCTGAACAAATTCTTAAGCTCGAATGAATACTTTGACCATTTTCAATCTGGTTTCCGACTGCACCACAGTACAGAGACCGCGCTCATAAAGATAATAAATGATATTCGCTTAAATACTGATACAGGCAAATTATCAGTGCTGGTACTACTCGACCTCAGTGCTGCATTTGACACTGTCGATCACAAAATACTTCTTGACAGGCTGGAAAACTGGGTCGGGCTTTCTGGGATAGTCCTAAAATGGTTCAGGTCATACTTAGGAGGCAGAGGTTATTATGTGAGTATAGGAGACCATAAGTCTGAGTGGACATCCATGACATGCGGAGTCCCTCAAGGCTCAATTCTTGCGCCACTCCTATTCAACCTGTACATGCTCCCAATGAGCCAAATAATGAGAAAGAACCAAATCGCTTACCATAGCTATGCAGACGATACACAGCTCTACTTAGCCCTATCGCCTAATGACTACAGCCCCATTGACTCCCTTTGCCAATGCATTGATGAAGTAAACAATTGGTTGTGCCAAAACTTTCTTCAGTTAAACAAAGGCAAAACTGAAGTCATTGCGTTTGGAAACAAAGATGAAGTTCTCAAGGTGAACGCATACCTTCAGTCTAGGGGTCAAACAACTAAAAATCAAGTCAGGAATCTGGGTGTCTCTGGAGTCAGACCTTAGTTTCAGTAGTCATGTCAAAGCAATAACTAAATCAGCATATTATCACCTGAAAAATATTGCAAGAATTAGATGCTTTGTTTCCAGTCAAGACTTAGAAAAACTTGTGCATGCTTTCATCACCAGTAGGGTGAATTATTGTAATGGACTTCTCACTGGCCTTCCCAAAAAGACAATAAGACAGTTGCAGCTCATACAGAACGCTGCTGCTAGGATTCTGAGCAGAACCAGAAAATATGAACACATCACACCAGTCCTCAGGTCTTTACACTGGCTGCCAGTTACATTTAGGATTGATTTTAAAGTATTATTACTGGTATATAAATCATTCAATGGCCTAGGACCTCAATACATTGCAGATATGCTCAGTGAATATAAACCCAACTGATCACTCAGATCATTAGGATCACATCGGCTAGAAATACCAAGGGTTCACTCTAAGCATGGCAAGTCTGCTTTTAGCTACTATGCCAGCCGCAGCTGGAACCAGCTTCCAGAAGAGATCAGATGTGCTCCTACCGTAGTCACATTCAAATCCAGACTCAAAACACATCTGTTTAGCTGTGCATTTACTGAATGAGCACTGTGCCACTGTTCGTCCGACTGTTTGCACTATTTTATTTTATGTTTTAATTTTTCTGATTTCATTTGATTATTTCTGTATTTTATCTTTTATTCTAAACTGTTTTAATTATTCTGATTTCTTTTGATTATTTTAATTTCTTCTATGTAAAGCACTTTGAATTACCATTGTGTATGAAATGTGCTATATAAATAAACTTGCCTTGCCTTGCCTTGCCTTATCCGATACCAGTACCTACTCCGTATTTTTTAAACGGTTCCGGTGCGTAAACTGTTCTTGAACCACACATGAAATGCAGCCAAACCTTGGAGCGTTTTGTCTTCGGCATCTTCATTAATCCCCTCGCTATCAGCAGACATCCCAAGTCTCCCGGAAGTTTCGGGAGTCTCCCGCATATTGATAGCGGCTCCCTTATACCCGCAAATTAGTTAAAATCTCCCAGAATCTAGAGCGAGCAAGCAAGAGTGTGCATGCGAGACAGAAGAGACTGTGCTCTAAACCGTATAGCGCGCACACGGCGGAGAGGGAGAGAGCGAGAGACCTTGAATTTGTGCCTCATGAAGCGCATCTAAGACAGAGAGTCAGGCACCCGTGGCGGCTGGTGATAATTATTTTTGGGGGGGCGGGGCGAAAATAAATTAAAATAAATTTCTGAGAGATTTTTTAGGTCTCTTACCCCTGTTGTTGTCCACAAAACTTCAGTGCCGACAAAAAGGGCATTGCTAACATCACATCCAGCCAGCCACCTCCGCTTCTCAAAACAAGCGCGGGTGAAGCTCCGGGTGTAGCTTCGTACTCTGTCACTGGCTGCTACTGGGTTTGTAAATCGGGTTGGTCCGGTCCGAGATCCTTTATCCTTTTTTTTCTTCCAGCGAACGCCTTGTGAAAGTTTTTTTTTGTAAATCAATGACAGAATTTGGTCTAACTGCTGCCGTTATCTCTACGAAAGTGATGAGCCTAGCAAGGTTTTGGCGGAGTTGCCTGCGCACTCGCAGTAGAGGCCAAAATTGTGAAGTTGAATGACAGGTGACGAGAACCAATCAGATTGGATAAAATAACATGTATTCAATTCTGATTCGCCAGGGATGCAGCGACCTGCTCCCGGAGGAGGATCTTTAAGAAACCAATTAGAGACCAGCTTCAGGTCACATGCTGCTGAAAATTTAAGGACTCGGATAGACATCCATTTGTCCGGCGTCCCTCACCCATGAAACCGTATGAAACATATTGAAAAACATAGAAAATAGTTAACCGATTAAAGCCAGTTTTTATTAAATGCTGAGGTTCTTACTACCAGCCTGCACATCGTATGAGTAAACTATTTTATGTTTTATTTCATTTTTTGTATACATGTATATTTCTGGAATTTTGATAGGGGCGGCACCCCAGCACCCTCTATTGACTAGCCGCCACTGTCAAGCACAGAAATCAGGCAGTGGCGCAAAAAGTGTGTATGCGCTATATGCGGCGCATAGGGGCGCAGCACCATGGGGGCCAGCACCATCGCCAAAGCGATGGTAAAAAAAAAAAAAACCGCGAGCGGGCGGGGGCACCGTGAGCGCTGAGCGATGAGGTACGAGTAGTGAGTTGTCGAAAAAGATGTATAAAGCAAAAAAGCTGTCTAAATAAGTGGATGGTGAAAGGCAACAGGTAGGATTTAAAGTATGACATGAGAATGTGTAAAACTGAGGTTGCTGAGCTGAAAACTTGAAAATATAAGGTAGCATGTAAAATAAATGACAAGAATCTGGAAAACAACTAATGCAATATCTCTGGTTTCCCATGGAATCATGCATAGATTTGCTACCAAACTTGGAGGCTTGCAAATATTAATGTTAACAGACTGGCAAGTGTTTGCTAACTTGATGCAAACTAATGTTGCTGATAGCTACATTTAGATTTTGGTTAAACCCTATGGTACCAATCCCATGCATGACATATCTTAATTTTATTAAGGTAAAATAACAACTGGTAAATATATGGTAGCATGCACAATAAATGACTAGAAGCTGGAAAACATAACTTATGCAATAAGTCTGGTTTACCATGGAATCACTAATAGATTTTGTTTTACCATTAGCTGTTCATGTTAGACGTGCTATCAGACATACAGGCTATAGTTACATCTGTTGGGTGACATGGAAGCTGTAAATACAGGGTCACATCTCTCTCTTTAAAGGTCTGTGCTATATTATATATATATATATATATATATATATATATATATATATATATATATATATATATATATATATATATATATATATATATATATGTGACCGATCACGGAAACTAGGGACACAAGTCGGCAGCACAACTTTCGAGCAACATGAGAAAGAAGCGTTTTTTTTCAAAATTGGTGAATTTCATTTTTTGGCAGAATCTGTTAGTTGAGATCATGAAGAAGCCTCTCCATGTTTGAGATAGCAGTATTGGTATATTTAAAAGCTTACATTTTGAGGTTGAAATCGGCTTGTTTTCTGAGATTCTAGCATGCAGTAGGGGCGTGGCGTGTCATTGTCTGTGTGTATTTCCATACTGGATAAGCTGGCTTTTGCCCCCGCCCTCCAAGTGAACAGCGTGGCTACTTATTATGCTGCGCTCTGGCCGGCTCTATCTGATATCAAAATTCAATGAAGATGGACGCCGCAAAGATTGTCGCAGACGAGCTGAACCGTGACAGTTACACCGAAAATGTTTTGAAGTACTTTTTCGACAAGCCGCGCTGAAATAGCGAAACTGTTGTGCAAAGGGGCCATACCTGCTGTAAAAGCCTGACTCGCTCAGAGAAGGAGGTACCGGTTCTATGGCCCCTTTGCATTCTGATATCCCTGGAATCGCTTCCCATGCTTTTACATGTACAGCTAGGGGCAGAATGGCCTCCGGGTTCCGATCGCCGCACTTCGTGGGCTCGGGAAACTGAACCGGAGGTATGGGCGCGGCGCGCGCGCCCTCGGTGCTTGAATACGGTGGCTTGCTGACAGTGGTGGCCTGCTGTTTCATATGTGACGTCCCAATTGCTTTGAATGGGGAACATTTTGTGAACAGGGAACAGACTTAATGGACTGGCAACAATCTCCATAGAACATGAACTGGCACAGAGAATCGAGGATGCAGTTAAGACCTTTGCTGCGATGAAGGCCCGCCGTGCTCGCTTCTGAAACGTAAGTTAAGCTTCATTTGTTCTTTAGTCGTTATTTAAGATGCTGAACCAGCTGATGATATAATGTGCTTGTGGACATTTCATTTGTGTGTGTTTTACGCACATAAGAAAGTGGTGTAAAGAGATTTGCAACAATAATTTGAGTTGGTGAAATGTGATTATTTGGAAAATTCCTGTCATAACTGCTTAAAGAAAAATGCCAGCAGGCATTTGCCTCCTGCATAAACTTTAATATTGTTGACATTTTGGGCACACGCGCATTGCGCACTATTTGCGTTACATGTAGGCCTATGGCTTATGGTCTTTGTGTGTTGTTGCTGGTTTTGCGTTAAATGTATATGGCATATTGGTCTTCGTGTGTTGTTGCTGGTTTTGCGTTATATGTATGACATATTGGTCTTTGTGTGTTGTTGCTGGTTTTGCATTATATGTATATGGCATATTGGTCTTTGTGTGTTGTTGCTTGTATACGTTGCAAATAGAGGGGCAGCACTATTGTTTTTCGCCTAGAGCGTCAGAAGTGCATTCGTCGGTCCTGGGGGTGAGTTTCCATAAACGTCAAAGTTTGTCGTTTTGTGTTCATTCTAAGAACACGTACACGTTATCTCATGTTTAGTCCATGTTTAGACCTTCCCATACCTACCTATTGTTATTAGCTAGCTCAGGAAAGAAATAAAAGCTGTAAAGCACAGGGGGAGCTTTACAGGGGGTATTGGTTATTTAAATGAGATGTAAATTAGCCCTATTGTCACTCCTAGCAGCAGAGAGAGGTGAGAACTGCACAATCTTTAGAGGCCGTTATCTAACCTTTTAGCTTTTTTGAGTGCCTACCTTTAAATGGCCACAACTTCTCCAAATATTATCAGATTTCCACGTGTTACACATCGTTGGAAAGCTTGGAGACTACACTTTCAGAATCTATGAATAAATCAAAATGCCCCAGAACCGACTTGTGTCCTTAGTTTCCGTGATCGGTCACATATATATATGTGTGTGTGTGTGTGTGTGTGTGTGTGTGCGTGCCATATTTGTACTTTTTAAAATCCAAAATGTCAATGTAATTTCAACAGCAGCACAACCTTACTGCATTATAGTTGTCTTATCTGATGCCATCATTAGGCTAATTTAGGAATTGAATTTAGGCTGCTATATTTAACAGTATGTTCATTACATTCAGGTGTGAGGATGGTGGATCAGGAAAGACAGGGGAAGGTAGGTCTAACATTAGGTGGAAGTGTAGGGGGAGCCACTTGATACAAACAGATTCATTTCTTAATATTATTAATATGGAAAAAGTAATATGGAAAATCTATTACATAATGTGTGTTTGACAACAACTACATTATAGTTACCAGAGAGGGTTCTAAAGGATTATTATGTTGCATTGGTTAAAATGATAGGCAAGGCAAGTTTATTTATATAGCACATTTCATACACAATGGTCATTCAAAGTGCTTTACATAGAAGAAATTAAAATAATCAAAAGAAATCAGAATAATTAAAACAGTTTAGAATAAAAGATAAAATACTTAAATAATCAAAAGAAATCAGAATAATTAAAACATAAAATAAAATACAGTGCAAACAGTCGGACGAACAGTATTAGAATGCTCATTCAGTAAATGCACAGCTAAACAGATGTGTTTTGAGTTTGGATTTGAATGTGACTACTGTAGGAGCACATCTGATCTCTTCTGGAAGCTGGTTCCGGCTGCGGCTGGCATAGTAGCTAAAAGCAGACTCGCCATGCTTAGAGTGAACCCTTGGTATTTCTAGCTGATGTGATCCTAGTGATCTGAGTGATCTGTTGGGTTTATATTCAGTGAGCATATCTGCAATACATTGAGGTCCTAGGCCATTGAATGATTTATATACCAGTAATAATACTTTAAAATCAATCCTATAAGTAACTGGCAGCCAGTGTAAAGCCAGTGGCAGCCACTGGTGTGATGTGTTCATATTTTCTGGTTCTGCTCAGAATCCTAGCAGCAGCGTTCTGTATGAGCTACAACTGTCTTATGGTCTTTTTGGGAAGGCCAGTGAGGAGTCCATTACAATAATCCACCCTGCTGGTGATGAAAGCATGCACAAGTTTTTCTAAGTCTTGACTGGAAACAAAGCATCTAATTCTTGCAATATTTTTCAGGTGATAATATGCTGATTTAGTTATTGCTTTGACATGACTACTGAAACTAAGGTCTGACTCTAGAGACACACCCAGATTCCTGACTTGATTTTTAGTTGTTTGACCCCTAGACTGAAGGTATGCGTTCACCTTGAGAACTTCATCTTTGTTTCCAAATGCAATGACTTCAGTTTTGTCTTTGTTTAACTGAAGAAAGTTTTGGCACATCCAATTGTTTACTTCATCAATGTATTGGAACAGAGAGTTAATGGGGCTGTAATCGTTAGGTGATAGGGCTAAGTAGAGCTTTGTATCGTCTGCATAGCTGTGGTAAGCGATTTGGTTATTTCTCATTATTTGGCTCATTGGGAGGATGTACAGGTTGAATAGGAGTGGCGCAAGAATTGAGCCTTGAGGGACTCTGCATGTCATGGGTGTCCACTCAGACTTATGATCTCCTATACTCACATAATAACCTCTCCCTACCAAGTATGACCTGAACCATTTTAGGACTATCCCAGAAAGCCCCACCCAGTTTTCCAGCCTGTCAAGAAGTATGTTGTGATCGACAGTGTCAAATGCAGCACTGAGGTTGAGTAGTACCAGCACTGATACTTTGCTTGAATCAGTATTTAAGCGAATATCGTTTATTATCTTTATGAGTGCTGTCTCTGTGCTGTGATGCGGTCGGAAACCAGATTGAAAATTGTCAAGTATCCATTTGAGCTTAATAATTTGTTCAGCTGATTGAAGACAACTTTTTCAATGATCTTGCCTATGAAAGGAAGATTTTGAGATCGGTCTATAGTTGTTTAATATGGTCTTATCCAGATTGCTCTTTTTCAGGAGGGGCTTGACAACTGCAGTTTTCAGGGAGTTCGGAAAACTCCCAGAGAGAAGTGAGGCATTTACCACTTCTAGGAGATCTGCTTCTAAGCTGTGTAACACATTTTTGAAAAAAGATGTGGGAAGTGCATCAAGGGCGCAGGTTGATGTTTTAAGGTGCTGTACGGTTTCTTCCAAAATTTTGCCATCAATTTCTTTGAAATCAGACATAGTGACTACTTTCTCAGGCTGTTGTCTGATCTGTCTGACCCCAGCGCAACTCAAGGATGAGCTGATCACCTTTCTGATATTATTGATTTTCTCAGAGAAGAAAGAAGCAAACTCACTGCACTTGCTCTCTGAGAGCATTTCACTGGGAATCTGGCTTGGGGGGTTTGTCAGTCTCTCTACAGTAGCAAAAAGAGTGCGTGTGTTGTTTATATTGCTGTTTATAAAATTCGAGAAGAAAGTCTGTCTAGCTTTGCTTAGTTCCTTATTGAAAGCATGGATGCTGTCTTTGTAGATGTTATAATGGACTACAAGTTTTGTCTTCCGCCACATGCGCTCTGCTTTTCTGCATTGTCTTTTCATATTTTGCACTGCTGTTGAGTTTCTCCAAGGTGCTTTTTGTCTGCCATTTTTCTTCCTGACTTTCACAGGAGCAATATCATCAATTACACTCTTAACTTTTGAGTTAAAAGAATCAAGGAGAAAATCAACAGAGTCAGCAGATATGCTTGTTGTTAAAGATATAGCCTTCATAAATAGTACACTAGTGTTCTCATTTAAGCATCTCTTCTTGACAGACACAGATCTAGCTTCAATGGTAGGAGAGATCAATATATAAAGAAAATACAGAAATGATCAGACAGTGCTACATCCTTAATAACAATCGATGAAATGTTTAGACCCTTACTGATAAGTAAATCTAAAGTGTGTCCACGATTATGTGTGGGTCCATGTACATGCTGAGTCAGATCAAAAGTTTTTAAAACAGTTTTGATTTCTTTTGCCATATTGGTTTCTGCATTATCTATGTGAATGTTAAAATCTCCAGCAATGACAAAACAGTCAAACTCTGAGGAAATTGTTGATAACAATTCTGTAAATTCCTCAGCAAAGGCTGGAGAGTATTTTGGAGGCCTGTAAACAATGAGAAGTAAAATGCGTGGAGCACCTTTTAACACAATATCCAGATATTCGAAAGACGGGTAATTCCCAAATGATATTTGCTTACATTGATAGACATCTTTAAAAAGAGCAGCTAAACCCCCACCTCTTATAACAGCTCTGCAGACACTCATAAAAGTAAAGTTAGGAGGGGATGTTTCATTGAAGACTGTTGCACTGCAGCTGTCTTCTAGCCAAGTTTCATTTAGCAACATAAAATCCAGGTTGTAAGTGGTTATTAAGTCGTTGACTATAAGTGATTTATTTTTAAGTGAGCGGATGTTTAAGAGTGCTAACTTAACAGTCTGACTTTTTGTCCCCACAGCAATCTTAGTTTGTCGTGTAATAGGCAACAGATTAGATGGGTTTGCTGTACGGCTTTTGAAGGCCTTAGACTTTCTATCATGTAATCGAACAGCAATAGAGAAAGATACAGGCACACTGGGTTCCCGCTTGTTCTGTAAACATTTGAGAAAGTTATTGTTATCATAGCGGGGACCCGACACATATCACTGAGAGCTGGTATCAGTTGTTTTTGGTTCACCTCGAGCTGCTGGAGGAGGGTGTGGGCCCTGGCGCTGTGGCAGAGGCCGAAGAGCTCTCACAGGGGGAGGGGGAGGGCGAGCTGGGCCCGTAGGCTTTGGTGGTTGTGGGGCCTGGCGTTTTTTGGTTGGTATCTGGGGGCTTCCAGCAAAAGAGTGGGATAGTCTAGTTCCAGCATACACCAGTTGTTCCATTTTCTCTCAGAAGCACAGAAGTGGAGATGCTGGAGAGAGGGATAACGTGTTTGTTGAGAGGGCCTGTTGCTCTGGTGTTATTGGAAGCTGTAATATGCTGTCCTGCTTTCCTTGGCTGTTTTCCAGAAAGTCATCCTTGGGTGCTGAATCTTGGAGCAGTGCTAGTATGTCACAGTCTGTCTGTGGTGAGCTCTGTGGGCAGGGCTCAGCTGAGATTGTGTCCGTGAGCAGAGGTTGTTGTGGCTGAGTGGTGTTATCATTGTCCTTGTGTGATGTGTCAACCGTATGTCTGTTCAGGTGCTGAAGTGAAGTCCTGTGGTCATTCATACTGTATCCAGGTGTGTGTGTGCCATTCAGGTTGAGTGGATTGGCACACACTGCAGAAGGATGACGGAGGGAGAAGTAGATATTG
The DNA here is from genome assembly GCF_051911475.1 of Siphateles boraxobius. Classification (NCBI taxonomy): domain Eukaryota; kingdom Metazoa; phylum Chordata; class Actinopteri; order Cypriniformes; family Leuciscidae; genus Siphateles; species Siphateles boraxobius. Next base: position 1,284,860 of record NW_027509198.1, on the reverse strand, counting down.
TCCTTTAGCACTCTTGAACCAAGTTTGTTTGGGTGGTGGCCATTCTGTTGAAACAGTTGCCTCTGACTCCAGAAAAGATTGAAGTTATCTATGAAGTTCACTCCTTTTATATTGCAGGTTTTTTGCAGCCATGTATTAAGCCCAAGCAACCGTGAAAACCTGTTTGTTCCTCTTGCTGGGAGTGGTCCACTGATGAATGTTTGAACTTTCAGTCTTTTAAGTGTTTCAAAAAGTTTATTGAAATCCTTCTTAAGGAGTTCCGACTGCTCTTTATGAATATCATTCTTCCCCACATGAATGATGAGTCGATTTGCAGTCTTATGTTTCATCAGAATGTTCTGAAGTTCCCTGTTTACATCAGAAGTTGTTGCTTGTGGAAGGCAGCACGTAGTTGTATCCCTGCTACTAATGTTTCTGATTATGGAGTCGCCCACTATCAGAGTCCTGGGCCCGGCAGCGCTCTGAGCTGAGTGCCGCTGTCTGCTCGACCTTGAGCCCCAGTTAGCATCAGTGTTAGCTACAGGCTGATTCAGTCTGTGTTCATTCATCAAATTTGGGGATTCCTCATTCATTAATACTTCAAATCTGTTCTCAAGATGTATAGGCGGTGGTAGGAGACCAGTGTTTGCAATCCTTGTCAGAGCCGTATCTGGGGTGGAGGATGCTACTGCGGCAATATGTGATGCTCGTGACAATCTGATGTCTCGAGTGCCTTTGGGTCTCGCTCCCTGTTTGTGCCATCGATTTGTAAGTCGATCGGCTTGTTTCTCTACACTCAGTATAGCCTGTCGAGGAGCACTAGATTCATGGGACTCACCGGCTGTATGCTGAGGGCGTCCATGACGAAGCTCTGTTGTGTGTTCCGTCTGGTTTGGTGGTCCCGCAATTAAATTTGTTACAAGAACTGCAATCCTTTGTAAAAGTCTGTGGCAGAGCAGCAAGTAGATTCCAGAGGAGGCATTTTCTTATCCTTATGAATGTCCTAATGGCGTTTGTGTTTTCTTTCGTACTATCGATAAAGGCACAAAAGCTGTTTTTATGTTTCATTCATTAACTTCATTGTTACTTTCCCTGTGTAGCCTTACATGTTATCAACTTTTTCTACCATGAACGGGACTATAATCGGTTTCCCTGAATACCTCATCATACTCAAGGATTCCCCTTCCATCAGGACAAAACACTTAACGTAGCTTAATGGACTAATACAGTGATATAAAAGACCAAACTCACACCTTATTGGGGAAGTATGCCTACATACAAATTAATATTCCTACATACATGATTAATCTGGGAAGGGTCATAGCACTTTCATATTGTTGTCCTATATTGTTAGTTTAACTGTAACTTAAGTCGCTTTGGATAAAAGCGTCAGCTAAATGACTAAATGTAAAATTGGCTTGACATTCGCACATTTAAGGACCGTCTCTAAAGTAACATTGGTAGTCCTATAGGCCTAAACGTTTCAAACTTCAATAGCAAACTTCAATTTATTTGAATAAATTGCGCATTATGCCTGACACCTACATGAACACTTTACAGTTGGTTTTATGACTGCAAGTCGTTCTCTTCAAATGCTATTGAAGTTAGAAACATGTATACCAATGTCGTATGTAACTTTAGAGACGGCCCCCAATGTCAAGCCAACTTATGCTAATATCACTGAGAAATGCTCAGCTTTAAACTTTGCGTGTTAAGTTCATATTCTGAGTCCTTCTGCTTGCCTGCGAGTTTGGTCTTTTATATCACTGTATTAGTCCATTAAGATACGTTAAGCGTTTTATATGTCCAGCAGGGGAATCCTGACATATTGAGGGAAACCCTAGTAGCCTACTGCATGCAGCACAATCGCCGCAATATAACGTTGAGGCAACTAAACAACCAATAGATATGTCAAACTCAAATGTAACATTGGATCTGTATACATCCGAATCGGGGGAATAACATTATAATCTCGTTCACGGTAGAGATGCATGTAGGCTACACAGGAAAAGTAATCGTGAAGACACTGAATTTCACATAAAACATAATAATCACAGATACACTTACATTGTTGTAAATGAGTTTTTATGAATGGATGGCTTGCTCTAACTTTTGCTCTGGCCTTTGTCAAGAACACGCGCTTTTGCACCTCCTGCTAGTGAGGTGGACTAACAGCAGATGGAGATTATGCTCGGTAATCTACCTCTTTTCCTGCAGTTCCTGGATGTCAACGTTGAATTTACTGTCAAATTTGAACCACTGAATTTGTGGAAGCGAATTTGCAAAGCGAAATAAAATGGACCGAAAACCGCCTGTTGAATATTATAGGTTGTATTTTTAATCAGTTTGAATATTTTGGAAGTGAAATATGAAAGGTGAATATGGATTATTGAAATTTTACTAATGAAAATGTGTTTGAAATGTTTTCAATTTAAATATTCACAGCTTAAATATTCAACCATGCTAAATTTCAGCCCATAAAAACGCAAGCCCAAAAAATACAATGCATTAAAATACAAGCAGGGTTAATGCAATGCATATTTTTTTCAAGTAGTACAATTCAACAGGCTTTTTGTTTCAAAAACATTAGGCATTATTTTACTTCCATAGTGCAGCTGGATTGGTTGCTGATGAAGAAACTATGAAATATTCTTGTAATACTAATATGTTGTTGTTATAGACATATTATGTACATAGTAATTTCGATCTTCAATCATAAATCATGGTTCTATCATAAAATACACAGTATCAAAAATAAAAATTAATATAATTAAAAGACACTACACAACTAAATTTTCTGGGGTGCATGTTCATTTATAGATCCGTTCGTCTATGATTAATGCAGCAAAGTTTGTTTTAAAGTCTGTTTCTGTCTTCTCTGTCTGGACCACGTGATCACATTTTAACAGCATTAAAACCAACTTATCTGATCATAGTCATGGTAACCAAAGATCCTTCTTGCCCTTGTTGGGGGATGGGACCACAGATCCCAGAGTGAGTTTTAAATATTATTTGTTAACTAAAACAAATAATTGTGTCAACTTCTTGTAGCGACCAGAGAGAGTATTTGCATCTTTCTGCAATTCACAAGTGTTTTGGAGAAATTATGAAATTGTCTAAAAATATAAACTTGATATTGACTTAGCCAATTTGTCACTTTGTTGTTGCCGTCAAATCTATAACATTTTAGTTTATCTCAACCCATGATGGACGGCGATCTACAACTTTACAAATCCAATTTACATAAATGCTTTTAACCCATAGATTAATTCATAATTACCAGTAGCAGAGAGAGCTGGATAACTAATCCATTTAAAGCTCGTCCCATCAGATTGACCTAACAGAATTAACAGCTTCTTTAAAATTTGTCATTTGCCTTACCACATTCTAGTGGCTAATGACACAATTTACACACTATTCAGACGGAGTATTAGTACCCCAAACTAACACATACAAGACATAAAGTGCAGTCACCATCACACACACTCATACTAGACACGCATATGTTAACTGCTCATTTTCAATGTTCGTTTTCATTATATCATCTCCTTCTAACCCCCTTCTAACCCCCCTTCCTGGGCTTTTACTGTCCTCACACCTGTGAGGTCAAAAGGCTTTATTTATGGCTAAACAACCCCCCTGTCTTCCCCGAATACAACCCATCCATGTCAAAAGATCAAAAGGCTCTTTCTGACCCCCCTGGGCTTTACTGTCTTCACACCCGTGAGGTCAAAAGTCTTCATTTATGGCTAAACAACCCCTCTGTCTCCCCCGAATGCACCCGAATTCCAAAACACATGTCTGTTCATTATTCATTTGATTTTAGAAAAGTCAACTGGGTTGTTTTGATTCATTATCACTATTTTGTTCAAGCTTGGTTTAGCAGGCCGATAACAGAAAAACAGACAGTACCATCCCTTTCTCCACTCAAACAGTCTCTCTCTCTATACACAAATAATCTTTTCAACAGCCTCCTAAAACTGTCATTTATACAGAATGTAATATTAATTTAATTAATATAACCATTGATCATTTACCTTTGTTTATCCAGAATTTTTCAAAAGCTGTCTTCATCTCTATCCGCCACCATGTCTAACGACCTTCAGGAGTTAAAACTGTGTTATAGACATATTAGCTCAAAATCAACAATTCTATATTTTTTTCTTGCCCATAAGGCAACCAAATATACATTAAGAAGTTTTGTTACTGTCTCCTCAACAAATAATAATGATTACCACATGGTCTCAGCTGGCTCTTGAAAGCCCATTCCCATTAGTCCCATTTACCATTTTCCATTTACTTTTACAATTTTACAACTCATATTTGTAGTCATTATCTGTAATTTTACATCAACCGTTACTTATTATCGATTGTTCCTTTAAAATGATAATTTACAACTTCAATCTTTTGACCTTATTTATTATCTCTTGTTCTTTCTTAGACGAAAATGTTAATATCGTCATATTAAATACTGATCTACTTTCAAACTCACATTATCACTTTCTGGGGACTCTATACCTCCTCTTTGATGGTAGTAGTTATAGAGTCCCCAGATTTAACAAAGTGAGGCTGAAACACTCTTTTGTGCACCAGGCTATCTTAGCGTTGAACAAAAACATTTAATCAGAAATCAAGAGTACTGTGAAGGTGTTAGATGTATAAGTGTTGTATTGTTTGAATGTGTAATATGTGATGTTTAAGTGTATGTCGATGTAGAATGTATGTTAGATGTTGTAAACATAGACACTGTTATGCAAGAAAAATTTCAGACTCGTCTGACAATAAAGTATTAAGTAAGTAAGTAAGTTAGAGCCGTTTGCAAGCTTACAGGGATTAAACTATAGGCAAGGGGGGGTCTGAAGCTGTAGTCGAGGCTGTTGCAGAGAGTGTAAAAGAAAGTGATAATGTGAGTTTGAAAGTACTGCAGCAGTGGCTCTAACTTGAAGCAGTGTGTCCCAATCAGGAATGCAAACAGAGCTGATAAGCAGTTCTCTGTATTCTTTTACAGTCCACCAGTGGCGGATTCAATCACAATAGCCGAATCATAATCTTCATCATTATCATTGGCAGAACATTAATTTTCATAAGCTGCACGGAAATGCTCAAAATATTTTAAGTTGTTTACACAAAGTTTTCGTTTAACTTTAGTCATACTTGTCCAGGGAAATTATCCCCGACCCAGAATTTCCTTTATAAAACATACTGGCTTTACATCTTACTAATTTGGCATTATCATCAACAACACTGATTACAAAACAAGCACATATTTAACATCTGGAAGCCGGGCTAAATAAGCAAGCACTGTTGCTGTACTCCCAGAATAGCTGGACCCCAGTCACTCCACAGATATATACGAGATATTCCTCATCTACAATCATAATTGTTCCCCATTTTGCTTAATGAAACATTATCTTCATATCACATTAATCCCTGTTAATCATACTCGACTTATTATTTTTATCTGAATCTTTTCATACCATTTCAACTTAATTTGACTTAACAGGCTTATCATAAATAGTTCCATAAATTCTATCAGATATTAAATTTTCATAAAATACTTTCTTCCACTATATTTCTTTCTACATCCTCAGTTCTACATGCTAATTCTTTCTTCATTTTCAGTCCTACTTGCTTTTCTTTCTTCATATTCAGTTCTACATGCTTATTCTTTCTGCATTTGTTTTCATTCCCTCCTATTTACTTTCTCAAGCCAACAATCTATAGTCTGCTCACATTCTTTACACACATGACTAAAACAACCGCAACAACTCTGTTGCTTTTCACTGCTTTTTAAAAAAAAAAAAAACTGACTTTTTCACAACATTAAGTCTTATTTTGCTCAGTGTCCCTTCTTCAGAAAAATCATGATATTTGATCAACTTTTCTATATCCAACATACATTTATCTCCGTAATTCTTTTTCATTTGACCGAAAACTGGTGTGTACATTTTTTTTTATCTAGCTTAGGCCTACTGTAAAATGACCCCATGTTGGCTGAACTGTATCTCTCCTGGATTTTCCTTCGACGCCGCGTCTAATAATCTGTCAAACATCTTCAACAGATCCGGTTCTGTCACCTCGATCCGGCAAGGGTAGCAAATATGTTCTGTAATTACGGTTTACTCAAAATCTTTCCGTGAGCGCTTTCCAGCGCTCGATTGATTCTGGTTCACGTAATTAATCAGTCGTGGCTCTTCCGTGCACCTACAAGCTAGTTCCCCTTCAGGGACTACCGCTGCGTGAAATCGCAGTGGGAACGCCCTCAGCGTGACGCGTCTGAAGCATGAATGAAATCAGTCAATGGAGAGAATGAGCGTACGGCGAGTGACGTCATCGACCAGGAAGCTATAAATATCCCCTGAGTACACAATACGCCAGCTTTAGTTACTTCAGCAGCTCTGTGTGTGTCTGAATCTGTCGATTGTGTTTGTCTGTTTTGTAAGGAGTTTTTCACTATATATATTTTATATAAAAAAAACAATATGAGCGAGCAGTATAAGAAGTGTGTTCCCCCCTGTACTCGGTACATCACGGGTGGGGATTCACACGAGCTAAGTGTGGCTTATTTGGGAGTGCAGCAATGCCCAGTCGGCTCTCGAGGGAGTCGATTGTCAGCATTGCGAGCGTTTTCCCTTGAGAACTCTGCGCTCGCGGCGATCGCTCTTCGATGTGAGTGATTTGCTGCGAGCTCCCCGAGGCTCGGGTCCCGCTTCTGTTGAGGCAGAGCGGCGGCGCTTGTCTTGGGGCTCGCAGATGGATCTCGCTGGCGACGTTGAGACGGGCTCCGCCCTATCTCAGCTATCTCCGATGAGATCTAGTGCCTCTCACCCGGCTCTGGAAGCACGCGCTGCGGCGGTTACTTCTGCCCGGGTGGAGGCACATGATGATGTTGAATTGAGATTTTCCAGTTCTGAGGAGCTGGATGTCGAAAGTTTTGCATCAGAGAAAACTAGTTTATCACATTATACTGCAAATGAAGAAGGTTTGATGGATGTATTATCTCGGGCTGTTGAAAAGCAAAAAAAATAAAATAAATAACAGTATCGAGTGGCCACCTGATAGACAGGTTTCTAGAATTAAAAGCAATCTAGATGATAGATTTCTGTCTGCACGACCTCAACCTTCTAGCCGGTGCTTACCGTTCTTCCCAGATCTTCATGCTGAGGTTTCAAAGACCTGTGTTAGACCGGTTTCAAGCTGAATTTACACAAATCAGTCCAATGCTTATGGTAACATTGTTAGTGCTAAATCTGCTGGTTATGTGACGATACTGTAGGCGGAGGAGACGCTTGCGAGCTATCTCTCTCCTGCTTCATCGTCTTCACTTAAAGCACCGGCTCTTCCACCAAAAAATAAATAAATAAATAAATATATATACCTCTGTGCTGGTGGGGAAGGCTTACTCGGTGGCTCGGCAGGCGGCTGCATGTTTGCATACGATGACTTTTATGCAGGCTTTTCAGGCCGACCTGCTCAAAGGAAATCTGAGGGGGGTCCCCGCCGAGAGAGACTTGCGTTCACCTCCCTTAAGGGTGCCCTGTCTCTCCCGGCGCCCTCAGGGGCCCGTCCTACTAACCCTGCCGAAACAGGGCGTAGAAGGGTCTGGCGAGTGCTTTCCCGAGGGACGCTCGCCGCCTCTAAGGAGGGTTCTAGTGTGTTCAGACCAGTCGTTCCCTGCCGGTGCGCCGTTACAGGGCACTGTGTCTGTCACGCAGAATGTTCAACCAGAGCAAAGTCTTTCGTCGAGTTCGTCTTCCAAAAGAGCACAGCAGAAGCGGAGTGTCACGTCTCGTGCCCCCCTGCAGAGAAACTGGAGGGACGAGGCGGGGCGCTCTCCGGCGCGGCCTTCTCGGGGCAGGACTGATCTGAGGACAGTCATTGTCGCCAGAAAGGCCGCGTCGAAAAAGTCCTGACGGGCTGAACGTCAGGACTCTGAGGGTGGTCCCCATCGGGAAAAACTTGAGTTCACCGCACAAAAACACGGTGCCCTGTCTTTCTCGATGCCCTCAGGGGTCTGTTCTACTAACCCTGCCTATACAGGGCGTAGAGAGACTCGGCAAGCGATTTCCCGAGGGACGCTCGCCCCCTCCAAGGAGGGTTGTGGAGTGCTCAGACCAGCTGTTTCCTGCCAGTATGTTACAGGGCGCAGTGTCTGTCACTCGGGATGTTCATCCGGAGGCCAGCCTCGAGAGGCTGGTTCCCTTAGTAGAGTTCATGGCGGAATGGGTCCCCCACCCAGCAGGGAGTTAGGATACTACTTCATCGAAGAAAAAAAAAAAATATCCTGACGTGCTGAACGTCAGGGTTCTGAGGGTGGTCCCTATCGTGAAAGACCTGAGTTCCAGAGAACCACTTTTCTAGGTGTAGTGTGGGATTCAACGACGATGCAGGCACGATTGTCACCTGCTCGTATTGCTTTGATTCTCGCTGCAGTAGATCAGGTCAAGCTAGGCCAGTCATCCACTGTAAAACAGTTCCAGAGACTGCTAGGTCTCATGGCAGCTGCGTCCAACGTGATACCTCTTGGCCTCTGGCACATGAGACTGTTACAGTGGTGGCTCAGGACCAAGGGATTCTCCCCGAGGGGAAATCCGCTTCGCATGATCGTGAGTTTGCGACGGTGTCATCACGCCCTGATCATGTGGAAAGATCCTTGGTTTCTGTCCCAAGGCCCTGTGTTAGGAGCTCCTTGTCGTCGCGTTATGCTAATGACAGATGCCTCTCTCATGGGTTGGGGGGCGATCATGGATGGTCGCCCGGCTCAGGGTCTGTGGGAGGACCATCATCGTCTGTGGCACTTAAACTGCCTAGAGATGTTGGCGGTGTTTCAGGCTCTGAAACACTTCCTCCCAGACCTAAGGGGCCACCATGTTCTTGTCCAGACAGACAACACATCGGTGGTTTCTTATATCAACCATCAGGGGGGTTTGCGTTCTCGCCCGCTTTACAAACTGGCACGTCAGATCCTTCTATGGTCCCAGGGGAAAATTCTTTCTCTGAGAGCTTTTATCTCCCGGGGTATTTAAATCAGGGGGCAGACATCCTGTCAAGACAGGGGCCGAGGCCCGGGGAATGGAGTCTTCACCCCGAGGTGGTGGAACTCCTATGGAAACATTTCGGTCTTGCCGAGGTAGACCTATTTGCTTCTCGAGAAACATCACACTGCCCGCTGTGGTTCTCTCTCAGCCATCCAGCCCCGCTGGGGTTGGATGCGATGGTACATCCGTGGCCGAGGTCACGCTTGTACGCTTTTCCCCCGATCGCTCTGCTCCCAGGAGCTCTGGAGAGGGTTCGCCGGGACGGGCTCAGTCTCCTGCTAATAGCCCCGTTCTGGTCGGCCCGGGTATGGTTTGCGGACCTAGTGTCTCTCCTCAACGGCTCTCCCCTAGAGATACCGATCAGGAGAGATCTGCTCTCTCAGGCGAGTGGGTCGATCCTTCACCCCCGTCTAGAGCTATGGAGGCTGTGGGCTTGGCCTCTGAGGGGGCCCAGCTCATAGATTCTGGTCTCTCGGCTGAGGTCGTTGAGACCATCCTCCGATCCAGAGCTCCCTCCACGAGGAAGTTATATGTCGCGAGGTGGAAACTTTTCACCTCTTGGTGTGGAGAGCGCCAGCAGGACCCAGTTAACTGCCCGGTTGGTACAGTCCTGGATTTCCTGCAGGACCGTCTCTCCACAGGGTTATCCCACTCCACACTGAAGGTGTATGTGGCGGCCTTAGCTGCTTACCACACCCCTTCAAGTGGAGGTTCCCTCGGGAAACACCCACTTATGTCTCGCTTCCTTCGTGTCACCTTGAGGCTGAGGCCTGCAGTTCGCACGAGGGTACCAGCTTGGGATCTGGCCATCATCTTAGAAGGTCTCTCCCTTGCTCCTTTCGAGCCCATCGAGGAAGTTTCGGAAAAGTTTCTTACTCTAAAGACTATCCTTCTTCTCGCTATCTCATCTCTAAAAAGAATTGGAGATATTCAAGCACTTTCGGTGGCTCCCTCGTGCCTGGAATTTGCTCCTGGTTGGTTAAGGCCTTTCTCTTTCCGAGACCAGGTTATGTTCCTAAGGTTCCAACTGTTTCAGTTAGACCTATAGTTCTGCAGGTTTTCTGTCCTCCGCCTTTTCTGACGTCAGACCAGGAGAAAATTAATTTGCTGTGCCCAGTTTGGGTTTTGATGCTTACGTCCACAGAGCTGCCCTGTGGAGGAGATCGGAACAACTGTTCGTCTGTTTGGGTCACCTAAGAAAGGGTGTCCTGCATCTAGAAAAAGGATGAGCAAGTGGGTGGTCGAGGCCATCCCACTTGCTTATGGTTCGGCCCATCAGCCTTCACCTTTGGCTGTAAGGGCTCATTCCACCCGGAGTATGGCTGCTTCTACAGCTCTTCTTTCAGGAGCTTCTCTTCAGTACGTTTGTGATGCGGCAGGCTGGTCCTCACCGCACACTTTCGTTAGATTTTATTCCCTCGATCTTAGCTCCACTCCCGGGGCTCAGGTTGTCTCGTCGGTTTGTGTCTCCTAATGACACACGACGGGGATTTGGTCGTATGGGGATGTGGGTATTGCGTTCCCACTGCGATTTCACGCAGCGGTAGTCCCTGAAGGGGAACGTCCCGGGTTACGTATGTAACCCTAGTTCCCTGAAGGGACGGACGCTGCGTGTCCTGCCATACTCTCGGCATCCCCTTGGGTCGCTGCTTCAGTAACTTTTAAGCTGGCGTATTGTGTACTCAGGGGATATTTATAGCTTCCTGGTCGATGACGTCACTCACCGTACGCTCATTCTCTCCATTGACTGATTTCATTCATGCTTCAGACGCGTCACGCTGAGGGCGTTCCCACTGCGATTTCACGCAGCGTCCGTCCCTTCGGGGAACTAGGGTTACATACGTAACCCGGGACGTTTCCGGCATAAAATTGACTTGACTTCCTCAGGTTACAATTCACCCCTCGAAAACCTCTGCCCGTACCAAAGAGATAATTTCAGCCACTATGGTTCACTCACAGTCATATCAAATTACACCATACAAAATAAAACAATTTACTGTCTCTTACCGAGATGCTTTACTGCCACCGGGTTCTTTCTGATCTCAGTCGAGTCACTCCTGGCCCTGAAAGCAGTTTGGCTCTTCTCTCTCAATTTTCGAGGTAAGAATAGAAGCCTGGTGCTTCTGGATGATCAGTCGTCAAATTCGCTGTGTTCAGGACCAGAAGAAACTGCCGTGAGATCCCACTTCTGACACCAATTGTTGTGGCAAAAACAATAATTAAACAAACGGCATCACCGCGTAAGAGACATTCTGATCCGAATTGTATTTTAAAAGTATTTATTCTTGGAAGAATAGGAACCCAGTCGCCACACATACCAGCTGCAGGGTGAGTGAAAGACCAGGAGGAAGATTTAACTGGCAGTCTTTTAGTGTTTCTCTTCAAAGCTATCTCGTCAATTGATATTTAGACAAGAGGACCAAAAGGGACTTTATGACTGCTCTTTAGATCTCCTAACCCCATGAGTTTTCTCAACTCTGAGAAAAGAGGTGACAACCATCTTCTGATTGTCTTTTGGGGCGGCAGTGGCTCAGTGGTTCATGTAGGTTGTCTACAATCCGAAAGGTTGGTGGTTCTATCCCCGGTTCCACCTGACCAAGTGTCAAGGTGTCAATGAGCAAGACACCTAACCCCGGCTGCTCCCGACGAGCTGGATGGCGTCCTGCATGGCTGACACCGCCGTCGGTGTATGAGTGAATAGGTGAGAGGCAAATATGTAAAGTGCTTTGGTGGCCATTGGGTTTGTGAAAGCGCTATATAAATGCAGTCCATTTACCATTTACTCATGCCTTCACAGCTGTGTAAACATAGAAAACAAGGCTCTGTTCTCGTAACTCAGGAATACAGATAAAGAGACCATATGATATTTCAATGTAATGTCTATTATTAATTAGCCAATATTAAAATTTCCACTACAGGGAAGAAGGTCCTGAGGTATGTAGCGACAATGAGAATGAACCAAACACAATTGAAGCTTTTAGGTGACTGTTCATACATAATCCCACAAAGAGTCTTCACATTCACGAATCAAATCACCAGACCCAGAGCCATAGGCTCCAGAGAATCTGCAACCGGAAGGACCTTTTTAACTAAAGGAAGAACGTTGTCAATGTTTTCTAATTTGGCAAAACAGATCTGTTAAGAAATAGTGAAACAAGAGGTCACCTGACCCCTGCGACTAACAGACTACGTCTTTCTTAAGGACCAAGGTCCCATGACAGAGATGTAAAACAGACTTCCCCCTTCTTGAAGACCTTTGAATGACCTCATTGTTGAGACCTCTTAAAAACCACAGAGACAAGAGACTTTTCATATAAAAATGCATACAATCATCACAAAACAATTCTTGACGAACTTATAATCAAACATCGTACAACTACATAATTCTATATTGTGTCTATGACCCCTGTATGTGTCTATTATGCTTAATCACATATAAGTCATCTAATTGTTGTAACTATTACCTGTGTGAATGAAAGTGTATCGTGTTTCCTATCATTATGCTCATATATTATTAATTCAGAAGGTGGCTTGATTGAAATCTGTGTAAAAATGTTTGTTCTTAAAATGGAAATTATGTCTAAACTGAATCCTCTGTTTGAGCTGATGAGTAAGCAGACCACAGATAACACATGATTCACGATGAGAGAAAGGGGGGGATAGAAAAGACCCCCTTCTCAAATAACCATATAGTATCTTATTGTCCGAATTCCAAATTCCTCCAGGAGGCGGGACAAAACACTTGAGTTTAAAACCTTAGACCCGAACAGAGCTTTAGGGGAATAATGCGCTAGAAGAATAGAACAGAAATCGGGCGGGCTCTCTCTCGAAAAAGGTCTCGGCAGAACAACAAGTCGGGTGGAGCAGACGATGGTTATAGTAACCATGTAGACGCGTAGAGACAAAGAACCCAAATTAAGATCAGAAGAACGGGTTCAACAGTTTCAATCAAGCCATCATCATCATTTACTCTCGTCTAAATGTTCTTTCTTTCCTAAGTTTTTCTTTATTTTCTCGTTAAAAGTCTCGGTTAGTCAAGTTTTGCTGCAAAGTTTCGTTTTAACGTTTCAACTGCAAAACAAGCTTCCAACTTCAAAGACTTTCATTCATCCGCGCCAACACACCACGTGACTGGCTGTCCAAGATCTATCCAGGCACACGAGAAGATCAGCCAAACGAACGGACCGGGAAACCCCCTTTACGACGAAAAAGGAATCCCCAAAAGCAACACAAGCAAGTAGCCTCCAGACTCTTAGCTGAACTGGTGTATATTCATTGATAAAATTGCATAACCCGCCTAAGAAACGATAGAAGGGTTAAATTAATGATTGGTTCGTTCAGGTCATGTCTTATAAGTGCATATAGAAACTTGGGATTTCACCATCTCACTCTTAAAACTCATTCTTTCCTCACTCTCTTCTTTCTGCAACTCTTATGAATGTTTGTGTGCGTGTGTTTGTGTTAGATAGTAGTTTTATGTTCTAGGATAATCAATAAAGTCTTGTTTATATTTTTTTTAAGATAATTGGCTTGTGTTATGTGCTTACAGATTTATTGTCTTGAACTGCGATCTAAAGCTACCTATGCTTTTACCCTTGAATTATTTCTAAATTTAGCTGTTAGCTGGGAATTAGTCTTTCTTGGCCAGGAAGATATCATATTTCCTAGAATTGATAATTGTTTATGCTTTCCATTCATTGGATGAACTGATAAAATGATCATACTATTGATTCTGCTACAGTAAATTCTGAAAATAATTAAATTATTGATCATAATCCGTTATGAATAATAATTATATTTATACGGGCGTATAAACGCTACAGGTGGATTTAAAGGCTCTTATAGTCATTAGAATCAAGGCAGAGTTTGCATATTTTAAACTGATGAATAATCTGGACAGATTTATTGAAATTTGGGTTTTTAATTATGTTTTGTGCAAAATGGATTATGGAAATGAGCTGGTATTAAGTTTGAGTTTTTGTGACTGTTAAAAAAAAGTTTAAATGAGGATTGTAAAATTTTATTTAATCATTTGCTAAATGTATGTGAATTTATGAATGTTTTTGTGCAGATATATATGTGTATGTATGTACATTTGAGAAAATAGATGTGAATGAGATTTTTTATTTATTCATTATTATTTCTTCAAATGAATTAAATGTTTTTGATCTAAATAATGAAATTGTACAATGGTTAGGGTTTTTCTTTTTTTTGTAAATATAAAGGATGTATTACAGTTAAATATTGGTTGAGGTATGTCTATACAGTGTAATTATAAATTAAGGTGTGTTAAAGGTCTCTCTCTCTCTCTCTCTCTCTCTCTCTCTCTCTCTCTCTCTCTCTCTCTCTCTCTCTCTCTCTCTCTCTCTCTCTCTCTCTCTCTCTCCCTCTCCTGTAGGTTAAGCTGGTGTAATATGACAGATGAAGGTTGTTCTGCTCTGACTTTAGCTCTGAAATCAAACCCATCACACCTGAGAGAGCTGGAGCTGAGTTGGAATAAACTAGGAGACTCTGGAGTGAAAAACCTCAGTGATCTACTGATGAACCCACGATTCAAGCTGGAGAAACTAGAGTTAGTATCATTATACTGTACAGCAGTTACAGTGTGATTAAAGTTTACTGTTTATTTTATTTTAAGGCAACTGGACTCAAGCCACATCATTTATAGCACTGCACATTCTGGTGTTTCTCCATCTGAAGAAAGATTCAGAAATACTATTAGTTAACGGTTTGTTATGTGTATCAGTAGAAAGAGTATATAACATTTGAAACTTTGTGGCCATAAAATTGTTTTATATACTGAAATCTGATAAATCGTTGCTTTGAAACAATACAGAAGTGATAACAGACATAACAAATGACAGTAAATTATTCTGACAGAGTTACAGTTATACTGGACTAATGGTACTTCTCACTAAATCTAAATTTATTAAGCAAAATGTGTATGTAAGCAATAAGGTACTGGAGGCTGTGCTGTATGGTGAATAAGTCACGGCTGAAGGGGGTTGTTAGGATCGACGTGAAGCAGCGTCAGCCGTGACTTATTCACCATACAGCACTAGCCTCCAGTACCTTATTACTTTTATAAAACGGTTACTGCAACATACAAATATTAAAACCAAAAAATATCTATCTATGCAACTTGCATGAAGTAAAATAACTAAAAGCCTTCCTTCCACTGGAAAAAATAGTCTCTGAACATAAACAGCAACAGAAGTTACATACATATTTTCGCCATTAAATGAAGACAAAGTCTGTCTTTATGTGTGAGTGAGTCAGTAGAGAAGACTTTTATATTGAAAGGACTCAAACTTGTGAACACGGAAAAGCAAGACGCAACTGACAAATGATTAGGGCACTGGAAAACCCATTGACTGTTAAAAGGACAAGATATTGCAGCGAACATTCAAACTGATTTATTTATTATGAATATAGGTCTGACCTGAAGGAAAATGCTATATCTACTGTAAATGCAGGTACACTCGGTTACTCGATCTCTCACAATACTCTACTCTATAAGCTTCAATGAACAATATCATTGAGATCAAACTGTCAAACTGAGATCAAATCATGTGTTTAAGTTGCTAAGAGTGGTTGCTAGGGGTTTTGTGTAGTGACACATAGAACGTCCTGGTTGCATATGCAACCCACCGTTCCCTGAAGGAGGGAACAGAGGACGTAGTCGACGGTCGACTGAATGGGGATCTCGCTAGAGAGCCTATCCTCTTCGAGTACTATTGAACGAGCCAATGTAATTGGCGTGCGTGATTCGCATCACACACTCCGCCCCCGCGGCGCGGGTATAAATACGGAAGTGGATGCACGCACTAGTTGCTTTTTCGCTGAGGAGCCGAGAGTAACCCGGGGTCAGCGGTGGTCCAGCGCTAGTGGCAAGGGGACTACGTCCTCCGTTCCCTCCTTCAGGGAACGGTGGGTTGCATACGCAACCAGGACGTTCCCTTTCAGTCGATAACGTCAGACGTAGTCGACGGTCGACTGAATGGGGATAACCTTTGAAAACGCCACTAACGCTGCCACCTTCCAGTGCCTAAACCAAAGGCTCCTGATGCCCCCGCAAATTTAAGGCGGGGAAGGACAGGGCTTAGGCCAGGGAAGTCACTGCTGTTCCTACAGGACCACTGGGAAAGCGTTCCCCGTACATTGGAAGGAAGGGACGCTGCGGAAGCCACATCCAACCCAGAGGGAGGTAACGTGGAGAATACACATATGAACTGGGCGGAAACCGGGCAGTCTAACATATGGAATGTCACTGGGGTGGCTCCAGCCTAAGACGGGGGGAGACACACCGGACAGTGACGGCAGAGAGACTCTGCCGAGGGAAGACACGGGCTCGCCGCAGGGAGCCGTATCGTGGAAGAATACACATATGGGGTCGCCGTAGGGACCGCAACATATGGACCCAGCCTAACACAGGTTCCACACTGCTTACGAGTGGTAGGCCTAACACCAGACGTTCCGCACGTCCGACGTCGGAGGGGTGTGGAGGAACTCAACAGGGTTCAATTTTAAGGGAACTCAACTGGAGTAGAAAAGCGCACGTATCCAGTCCATAGGAGGGAAATGGCGCAGCAAGCCAACACTTGAACCGGGCTCACGGTGAAACTGGCTTCATGAGAAGGGAGCCCACGGGAAGCAGCGGTTCAACTAGGTGTCGTCCAGCCCCCAACTCTAGAATCTGTTTAGCAAAGCATATCGTCAACGCCCAGGCGGAGCACTTTACACTCATCATCGAGGAGCTCAACACCTAAGTGGACATGTTGCATCTCAGATTTTTACCGAAATGAAGGCAAGCACTAAGTGCAACTTTGCATGGAAACAGCTTTCCCTCTCTGCTGAATTCCAACATATATTTGTAGAGCTGGTCTGAGGTCTACGGCTTGCGTTCTGTACACGTCCAAGCGAACGGACAGAGAAGCCAGGGCTGGATCTGCCTCCTCCAGGGCAGCGCTTGCAGGCTCACCACCTGCTCCTATTACGGGAGAGGTAGGAACCTTGGGCACAATCCGAGCCAGGGTCTCAGCTTGTGAGAGTTAGCCGGCCCAGACTCCAGGCACAATACGTTGACCGAAAGCGAGCAAGTCCCTACCCTTTAGTAGAGACCACGCGAGCAGGAGAACTGATTTAACAGAATTTTTAACTCACTGCCTGCAGTGGCTCAGGGGCGGTCTCTGCAGTGCAGTCGCACCAGGGACAAGGCCCAAGAGGATAAAGAGGGACGCAAGGATTTACAAGACCTTGCTCCTCATGAACCTGACGAATAGAACGTGCTTCTGCACACTTCTGCAACACGATGAGCGTCGTTTAAACACCGAGGCAACATCATTTTGAGGGTGAATGAAAACAGCCTACTCCAACCCATTTTGCAGGAAAGAGAGCACTGAAGTGATCGAAAGCTTTCAGGATCTCCTCTGGAGAGAAGACGCACTCAACGACTAGGTTCCACTTCTAAAGGCGTAAGCACGCTACCCATTTCTAGGGGGTGCTAGCAGAAGTGATGGTAACTATCACATGTCCCTGTGATAGCCACCTGAACCTCCGGGGGAAGAACGCGGGTGCCATCGTGCCCCGTCCCTGAAAGAGTTTTCAGGGGAAGTCAGGAAGGCTGTCGATGGGAACCAGGTCTAGTTGGGCCAATAAGGGGCAACTATGAAGACCTGTTCCTCTCCTGACTTGGCACATAGGTGCAAGCGACGGGCGAAAAAAGACAGGAGCATTGCTCAACACAACATGTGAAGATCACTGGGCTTCAGGAGCATTTTCTGCTCAGCACTTGAAAGTGATAAGTTCACTGAGCTTCAGGAGCATTCCTGCTCAACACCTGAGTGTGATAAACTCACTGAGCTTCAGTAGCATTTCTGCTCAACACTTGAGTGCGAAGAACTTTACTGAGCAACAGGAGCATTTCTGCTCAGCACTGCGTGTGATGAATTCACTGAGCCACAGGAGCATTTCTGCTCAACACCTGAGTGTGATGAACTCACTGAGCTACAGGAGCATTGCTGCTCAACACCTGAGTGCGATGAACTTCACTGAGTTTCATGAGCATTTCTGCTCAACATGAAGTGTGATGAATTCACTGACTTGAGCAGGCGCAAGGCGACCATGAGTCGCAGTCGCTTTTAGAAGGCTCACTGGGGTTAAACGCATTTCTGCGGGCCCCTGGGGCAGCTGAGAGCCAGTTTTTGTCCAAGGGTAGTCCGCTCGGTTTATACAAACACTGGCAGGAAGACGAAACCGGAGGGGCAACTGAGCGGCCCCGGAATGGTCATGACCGAGCTGGACCCAGGGGATGGAGTCTCCACTTGCCCTGGCTATAACTGTCGTGAGGCTCGACTGCGGCACGATTGAGTAGAGCGGGAAGAGTGGAACAAAGCGTCCTCAGAAGCTTCTGACTCCAAGGAGGAGGTGACGGGTGAGTTGTGACATGCAAGGGAAGCTTGCGCAACGGTCGCAATGTCTAACAACTCGAGACACGAATGCCCGTGTAGTCGAGGGTCGCCCAGGCCCCCGTTAAAACACGCCCTTTGTACATGGCCCCTCTGTTGAAGAGGGTTTGGCAGCAGACCGGGATGAACTATAGTCACACAGGGTGAGCTGCTCTGCCACGGTCACCTCGGGACTCGATCATGAAGCTAGCGCTGAAGTGGTCACATATGGAGGAAGCCAATGGCTGCAACTACCATATACCCCAGGAGCCTCTGAAAGTTCTTTCAGTGGGACCCTTTCTCACTTCAAACACCAGCTGAACACCTTCTCATTGGAGAGACGTGTTAGACCGAGTCCATCTCCAAAACTGAAAAAGAGATACTCAGCCCGTGGGCGAGATTACTCTCTTCCAGTTGACCTGAAGACCCAACGGGCTCTGGAGCACTCGAAGGGAAGGACACTGTACTGATACTCCACCCTTACACGCAACACACAGGATGGCCTGCGGTGCGGAAGGTAGAGATCTGAAGCACATGTCTTTCAGGTCGGAGCTGCAGACCAATCTTGGGCCAAGATGGTCACGACCCACCACCTAGTAGCACGAAGAACGAGTTTACAACTGGCCTTCGTACCGGCTGGAGGCGCGGCTATATCAAATCCTTCGCCAGCAGGATAAGATAAGCACGCACAAGTCAGGAGCACTGCTCAACACTCGGTGTGATGAATATCACTGAATTTTCAGGAGCACGTCTGCTCAACACCTAATGTGATGATTATCACTGACTTGAGCGGGGTAGCCGAGCCTGAGGTGGGGCAGCAAAGTAGAGAGAGTGGTGTTAGTACCTTGTTAAGTGTTAGTAACACTTACCTGTCTCCACTAGCGGCAGGGGGCGCGTGAGAAGGCGGATGACCGGGTCCTCGAACGCACCAAGCTGCCTGCTGGCGACCAAGGGGGAGCTGAGGGGTGTAAGGCTATACAGGGTCACACCCGCCAGACTGGCCCTCTTGGGACCCAGGAACAGATGAAATTGCTCTCTCTTTGAAGTGTGGGTACCGCTTGCTCTGCTTTTTTTTTTTTTTTTTTTTTTTTAGGGAGCCAGCGGCGGAACAGACACACACACAAACAAAGGCTCCCTCCGGCCCTCACCCGGGGGGAGGGAGTGATCGTGCCACTCCAAGAGCATCTCATCCATTCCTGGGCGGCCCGCTCCGGAATGCTTTCGCTGTCGCTTGCCACCTGGCTTGGCAGCGCCTGGAGCGGGCTGGGCGTCTCTACTGCGGCCGGCTCCATGCTGAGGCCTGGGTGGAGGCTGCTGCGGAGGCCCAGCAGGAGCGGCGGCCGGGGAACGCCCACAGCGATGAGCAGGCGGAGGAGCTGCCACCGGCGGCGGGTGGAGGCAGCAGCTGGCCACCGGGGCTGGATGTGCCAGAAGACCTCCGTCTGCGCTTGAGCGGCAGAGAACTGTTGGATGCAGTTCTCCACCGCGTCGCCGACCAGCCCAACCTGGGAAATTGGGGAGACCAGGAACCGAACCTTGTCCGCATCCGCCATACCAACCAGGCTGAGCCAACGAAGGCGCTACTGGACCACCAAGGTGGACATCGCCAGACCGATCACGCACGCTACGACACTCGTGCCCCGGAGGGTGAGGTCGGATGCAGTGCGGTGCTCACCTATGAGCGCACGGTCTGGATTACCCCCGTGCATGCCATGGGTGCCCTAGCCTGCAGCAACGCCATGGCATGCAAGAGGAAGCGGCTTGCCCACAGGCTTTGTAAGCTCTGCCCGTCGGAACGGACGAAAACTCACAGGCCTTAGGGGGGAGACGAGGATCCCCCCAAAAGACAGCGGCCGCCGGACACAGGTGCACCTGTGTCGACAGACCGCTCCAATGGAGGGACACCTCGCAACCCTTCACCGTTCCTCCATCAAGGGTAATGAGGGGGAAAAGCTATTCAGGCAGTTTCTGGCAGAGAAAGATGCTGTTCACCACCTGATAAGCTCTCCGTGCAATTTCGGGAAAGAAAGGCACTCGGGCGGCGAGCTGAGAACCAGCGCGGCCCGCCCCAAGATACCAAACTCCAGATTCCAACCGAGACTGAACGGGACACGGTGGAGGTTCCACTCGAGCCCGGCAGCCTCGGCGGCCCGTTACAGCATAGCTGATAATTTTGGATCCGGCTCGGGCAACATTGAACTCCCGGAGGGAGACAATGCAGCCGAGTCATCATCTCTAGAAGTCAGCTCACCCTCCGATGCTGCAATCGGCGTCCTGTCCTCCAGGGGAGCCCCGAGTGAAACCGCTGGCCCACCCATTACAGGTGGACCAGCAGACAACACAGGAGGCTCCAGTGGTTGCAGTGGAAGGGAGGAGTGAGGAGCCCACAGGGAATGGTTACCGGGCGGGACATCCAACACTATCCTCCGGTCACCCATCCCACACAGCAACCGAGGGTGGGGCATGGTAATGGGGACTCGCTCTCCGCGAACGAAGGCGAGTCTCGCCCTCAACACTGCGACAGTCATGTTCCCACAGTGAAAACATGAGCTGTCCACAAAAGCTGTCTCAGCGTGCTGTAAGCCCAAACACGTGACACAACAGTTGTGACCATCAGAGAGAGAAAGGGAACGACCGCACCCAGAAACGCACGGGCGGAATGACATCTTGAAAAAGACGCAAACGCACCCGTGTTGCTCTTTCAGAAAATAGGGCCGTCACCAGTGCCGGAGCACACAGGGGAATGACCGCGGCAACACTGAACAGAGAACTGAAACAGTGAAGCACTCACTTTTCCGCCCTCTAACCAGCCATCAACACACACAAACATTTAGAAATTTGTTGCTGTTAAAACAGCAGTTGAGAGCTCAAAGCTCGCGATCACCACGGCACTCGTGCTGTAGAACACCAGCACTGGGAGAGTCTTGCTGAAGAACACCGACAAACTCGCTCGTTGTTGACAACAGCGCTCTCAGAGACATCAAACGATCGGCTCCGAAGCGAAAGGGAACTAGTGCGTGCATCCACTTCCGTATTTATACCCGCGCCGCGGGGGCGGAGTGTGTGATGCGAATCACGCACGCCAATTACATTGGCTCGTTCAATAGTACTCGAAGAGGATAGGCTCTCTAGCGAGATCCCCATTCAGTCGACCGTCGACTACGTCTGACATTATCGACTGAAAGGGAACCGTTGTGTGAAGCGGTCATAGCCGTGTTTTATCGTGAATAAAACACAGATATTGACCAATCAGAATCAAGGATTGGAACTAACCGTTTTATAATTAGATGTAAACTACACTTTAAAATTACTTTAAATAAATTGTGATTCATGTACAAGATTCTAATGATGACGAAAATGTGAAATCAGTCCATTTAAATGTTAACTTTTCTATTGTTTCTATAATGATCCTATATATTAATCTATAGTGATAAGTTTACTTATTTGTGGAGGACGGATCCAGACTTGCATTGTAACTAGTTTCCTCAAATGCTCCTGTCTTGGATTATTCATATCATTAAGTTTCTATGATTTTACTGGTGTATTAGTGACTGTATGGCATTTATTAATGATGCTTTTAATTCAAACATGAACTGAACATGGATTTGAGTAATTTTCTCTTTCTGTCTTCAGTCTGTATAGATGCAGTATTACAGAGAAACAGAGTCTCATCCTGACTTCAGCTCTGAAATCAAACCCATCATACCTGAGAGAGCTGAACCTGAGCGGGAATAAACTAGGAGACTCTGCAGTGAAAAACCTCAGTGATCTACTGATGAACCCACAATTCAAGCTGGAGAAACTACAGTTAGTATCATTATACTGTACAGCAGTTACAGTGTGTTTAAAGTTTACTGTTTAGTTTAAGTTACACCGTTTATACCGTAGGATTGCATCCTCTGGGATCTCATTTATAAAACTGTGCGTAGGATCCTTACTAAAAGTGTATGTGCGCCCGAAAGCCAAAATCGGTGTGTGCCAAAAAATATTCACTTATAAAACTGTGCGTATGCCAGAACCTGCACAAAATTCCCCATCGGTGACACCAAACTGCTCCATCTCAAATGTGCGTTCGCACGGCTCAGAGTTTGCGTGCAGGTGTGCAAAATTTTGCTGTCAAGTCTGTTTTTATAAATCACAACTTATACGTTGGAAGTGGCGTACGCCTCTTTCAGGGCCAGTTTTGTGCAACGGTTATAAATAAGGCCCCTGTCCTTTGCCATTGATCAATATCAAAATAAGGTGTTGAACTAGTAAATAATTGCATTTAAAGTATTTGAAAATATTTACTGATTGTGTACATGTTGTTCTGCAGAAATATCATGAGATTTGCATCTGCTGCTGCAATAAACAAAGAAATAATTTAAAAAATGAAAGACGAAACAACAGTTTCCTATACAGAACTAGTGCGACATGATTACAAGCAGAATATGGGAACTATAGACTAAATGACAGACTATATGCTGTAGCTCTTTAACCCCTATAACCCCCCATGAAAAAAATCATAATCAAACTACTAAGCAACCACTGAATGGAATAACACAAAATATGTATCACTTCAAAGCTTAGAAACTCTGCTTTTTAATGCATCTAACCATTTCGATTAACTCTTGACTAGTTCTGCATTGTCCCTCTAAACCAGAGTGAACTGCTGGCGACGCCACGTAGCTATGGAAAAAAATAATAATCATATTGTTCAAACTAAGCTTTGAAATAACACTAATGTTGTGTTGATCAAGGCAGTAGAGTCTGATCTTTACTATGGATTATGTTGATTTTGGAATCAAGATATTCCTCACAGAGGAACAACAATTTTAATAATGCCTTCCAGGTGTCAAGGGCTAAACAAAAAGGCTAGCTTGTTTCCAAATGCTGTAACTTTTGATTACTTTATGCTATCACCACAAAATTTGATCCAGATGCAGATCACATGTAGGGGAATATATATTTTCCTCATACCTTATTTCCTTCCTGAGTTATGGCATGTCAAATAAGAAAGAATGTAAAATTTCTCAGCATGAGATTGTCTAAATGTAATTTAAAAAATATATAAAAATATAAAAAGTTTTCTATCAAATGACACCTACCTTTTACCTCTCCTTGCTTTAGTTTTGGAGTTTTGAGTCTTTACTTTTGTGTGTGTCAAAAAAACTCTAAAAAGGCCTTCAGGGCTTAGAGGGCTAAAATGTTCATCATTGATCTGAGTCATTTTCTCTTTCTGTCTTCAGTCTGTATAGATGCAGTATTACAGAGAAACAGAGTCTCATTCTGACTTCAGCTCTGAAATCAAACCCATCACACCTGAGAGAGCTGAACCTCAGTGAGAATATAATAGGAAACACAGGAGTGAAGTACTTATGTGACGTACTGAAGGATTCACACTGTAAAATGGAGAGACTGAGGTCGGTAACATTCACATACAAGAAAGAAAAGGGGTTTTGATATTTGAATGAAAGAGAATAAAGAGTTTGTTTTTCTCATTTCTGCTAATGTAGGTTAAGCTGCTGTTGTATGACAGATGAAGGTTGTTCTGCTCTGACTTCAGCTCTGAAATCAAACCCATCACACCTGAGAGAGCTGAACCTGAGTTTGTATAATCTAAGAGACTCTGGAGTGAAAAATCTCAGTGATCTACTGATGAACCCACAATTCAAGCTGGAGAAACTACAGTTAGTATCATTATACTGTACAGCTGTTACAGTTTGATTAAAGTTTACTGTTTATTTTATTTTAAGGCAACTGGACTCAAGTCTTATCATTTATAGCACTGCACTTTCTGGTGTTTCTCCATCTGAAGAAAGATTCAGAAATACTATTAATTAATGGCTTGTTATGTGTTTGAGTAGAAAGAGCATTAAACTTTGAAGCATTTGAAACTTTGTGGCTATAAAATTGTTTCATATGCTGAAATCTGACAAATCTTTGCTTTGAAACAATACAGAAGTGATAACAGACTAAAAACAGTGAAACAAATTACAGTAGATTATTCTGACAGAGTTATGGTTATACTGGACTAATGGTACTTTTCACTAAATTTTAATTTATTAAGCAAAACATATATTTAGAGGTTGTAAACTACACTTTAAAATTCCTTAAAATAAACTGTGATTAATGCACAAGTTTTTTACATTGAAAATATGAAATCAGTCCATTTAAATGTTAACTTTTCTGTTGTTTCTATATTGATCTAATATATTAATGTACAGCGATAAGTTCACTTATTTGTGGAGAGAGGATGGATCCAGACTTGGATTGTAACTAGTTTCCTCAAATGCTCCTGTCTTGGTTTGTTCATATCATTAAGTTTCCATGATCTTGCTGGTGTATTAGTGACTGTATGGCATTTATTAATGATGCTTTTAACTCACACATGAACTGAACATGGATTTCTCTTTCTGTTTTCAGTCTGAGTGGATGCAGTATTACAGAGAAACAGTGTCTCATCCTGACTTCAGCTCTGAAATCAAACCCATCACACCTGAGAGAGCTGAACCTGAGCTGGAATATAATAGAAAACTCAGGAGTGAAGCACTTATGTGACGTACTGAAGGATTCACACTGTAAACTGGAGAGAATGAGGTCAGTAACATTCACGTACAAGAATCAAAATGTTTAAAATCTCTTCAACAGTTTAAACCAAAACACTTTATACTCAATATCTCATGAAGAGTCTGAGTTCACAGTATATTTGTGTAAAATTCTTCACCTTAATGATTTGTTTGTAAGATAATCTCTCTTCCTCTGTTTGTCTTTCTAGCCTGTATGACTGCGGCATTACAGATGTTTCTTCTTTAACTCAGTCTTTGACTAAATCAAAAGCACTGCAGTTTTTAAAAGTGCTTGATCTCAGAGGCAATAAGATAGGAGACTCAAAGCAGCGGCTCAGAGACGTGATACGAGACTCAAACTGTGACCTGAGGTGAGGAAACATCACTTTATGATGACTCTGATATGTGAACAAACCTTTAAAAATGTTCGTACAATGACATTTTCATGAAGCTTTATTGGAACAAAGGTTTTGTGTGAGAACAAAATGTAAAATTGATTAAAATGTTTAACACAAAGGAGGAAAGAGGACAAAAGCACACTGTCACAGCTTTATACATCAACACCTGCTTTATTAACTGTGTCAGTAATAGTGAATCATTTCAGTGTGAAACAGACTTGGTCAGATTGTAGGAAAACGCTGCACTCCTGCTAAAATCAGTGCAGTTCCAGCTTCAGCTCACAGCGTCCAGCTCACATGAGAAATGTCTCTGTCTCTAGTGTGTTTTTAATGTGACAAGCAACACGTCACACTACTCTACACTTACTTTACTCTGTTATTTACTAAGACCTTACAAACATGTTTAATCTAAAGGTCAAACAGCTTAAACTTGTGGAAATTTAACTGAAAGGTTTTAACATTTGTATTTTTCTCCCTGTGGTACACTCATCAGCTTGTGTTTCTCCTTTACAGTGACTCAATAGTGAGTCGCAGGTCCTTCAGTCACACCAACACAAAAACACAAACATATCAATTAATAAAATCATTCATGTTTTAAATCTATTATAGTTAAAACTCAAATATTGTTTGAGAAATATCTCTGCAAGATAATGTGAACTGATTACAAGAATGTAATGTTCACTTTGTTCCACTGAATACTGATTGTTTTCTCTTCTGGTTTCACCTTACAGAGTATATGAAGTAGATAAAGATCAATCACCAGACGTCCCTATTAAATCGTTTACATCAGTTTAAATCTGTGAAACGGAGATGAGAGGATCAGTAACCATCAGGAGATCCACAGAAGAGCCTCATTACTGTCTATGAGGAGAAATAAATGTGTGATTAGTGTGTAAATGTGTTTCATACAGGTGGAAGTGACTATAGTGAACAATTAAATAATGCAGCATATGTGTTAGCATGCGTATTAGAAACATGTGATATTGAATGATTAATGTTGGTTTAGTATTCAGCCAAATGATGGTTTAGTTTTATTTAAAGGAGGAACAGAGGAAGCAGCTCAGATGTGTCTGTCTGCAGAAATCTTCAGTTTAAGGCCTACAAATATAATAATGTTTGGATTTAACTCATACATAATGATTAAAATGTTTCTTATCATAAATGTGATTGTCAAGTATAGCACATACATGTATCATATGATATAAAGTCTACAATGTGAAAATTGCATGTTAAGGAAATTTATATATACTTTTTCTCTTTCATTTTATGCATATAATATATTTGTTGGTTTGTTAATGTTTTATTTTATATTAAGTTAGTGTCTCTTCTTCTCTACAGACCAACTAAACATTTTTACTAGTTAGCAGCATTTTGTACCTTTCACTTGATCTGGTCTTGATAGTCTAATGCATTTTGTTTAGAAATTATAATCTTCTTTTACCACATTTATATTCGCATCTAAATAAAGTAATATGTAGTTGAGAGCAATTGTTTTTATTCGAAAAGTGTGAACCCATCAAATCTTTAAATGAGCAGCGGGAGCATATAAGCAGCCGGTCAGCTTGCTCTGGCATCAGCTGTTCTGGCACTGCGCCGCCACACTTCACCCACAGCATTCTTCAGCTCGACGCGCTGGTCGCAACCGTTCTCCTCCACACGTCTACAGAAACCCACGCAGCAAAACAGTCTTTTTAAATTGACTGGGGTCCGATTCTCCGATTCTCCCTCATGGCATTTTATAGAGCTATAAAATAGCACTACAGCTCTCATTTAGCTATATCCAGATTTCAAACTTACCGCCAGAATATATTAATTCTGCCACGTGGAAACTGAACAATTTCATGTCTTAAATTGGAAGAATTCAATCCTAAAACAAAAATCTGCAGTCGTCATCGTCAGCCTTGACACGCTCTACTTCGCCTCATCAAGGCTCTCTCACGGGCCGGAACGCCACGAGGTTCACCTCTGCATCTCTGCTTTGTAGTGGATTTGTCCCTAAACCTAACTGCGTACCTGGAATCTAATTATTGAACACTATCACTTTGGATTGGAAGTAAGATCTCTAGTGTTCTTAAATTTGTTCGGGGTGCCCAGTCATCACCCAAGCGTCTCTCGTCGACACTTAATCTATGGCGTCTCTAGTCGACACTCAATATATAGCGTCTCTTGTCGACACTTAACAACCTGTATACTCTAGCTTCTGCGTCTCTAGTCGACACTGGCCGAGTTCCCTAAAATAACTTGTTTTCTAACTTACTTGCTGCAGCAGAAAATAACAGACAGACCTGAGTTTTCATCCTTCAAATATTGTTTATTACGGCCGGGAGCTTCTCGAGCAATACTCAGAGAATCTCGACCCATAAGCAAAATACAACCCTCTTTAAAGGGTAAGCCAGACATTTTCAAAACAGAATCATCATGAGTAATTATCACGCTCTTAATCATCACCTGTTGGTTACATTGTTAAATCAAATTCCCCCCTTTTCATTACCCTTCATTGGTACCATCAGCAAAATATCTTGTATCATCAAAAAACAATATGAGGGGTTAATATTTCAATAAATCATTTCACAATAAAATGGTTAGTGCACTTTCAAAGTTCCTTTTGACCAAAGTTATATCAGGTCAGAAAGTTAGTAGGTTAGAGTTCGTCTGATGGCTACATCCTAGGAAAGAGGGAGTAAGATTAATTTAGATTTATTATCAGAGGCATGGAAATTTTAGTCATCCTAAGACTAAATCCTAAGTTTTGGTGCTAAACAGGAAAAGGATCTACCGCCAGCAGTCGATTTAGATATTCTAGGTATTATCAACTGGCCAGAATTTTGAGATCGCAATAGACGTGAAGGACTATAATGCGTTAAGAGCTCGCTCAATTACTGGGGAGCTAAACCATTTAGTGCTTTGTAAGTAATCAGCAATATTTTAAAATGTGTACGATGTTTAATAGGGAGCCAATGCAGTGTTGACAAAACCGGGCTAATATGGTGTTACGGAAAAATTCAGTGTTACTTATATTCATTTGTTTCCAAACTGTTAATTTCATTTAATCATGTGTTTCTGTGAGGGTTTCTAGCAGCTGAAGGGGGACAGGAAAGAACAAACGTAATAAAACCAGATGGGCCAGGAAGACAGACACCTAGGGCCCGAGAAGTGATTTAGTCAGGAGAATACAGGGGGGTTGTTTACTAATAAAATGAAGTCCCATGCCCCCTTCTGAGAGAAGCAGGAGGTAATTTAGGTCGTAAATGAAGGCCTTTTGGCTTCTCAGGGACAAAGAACAGTTTGACCTGCCCAGGGGGTAGAAAACCAGCCCAAACCAGTTAAAGATATGGGATATCTTTAAGGAAAATTACAGAAACTGGGTAGGAGGGGTTACAATGCCAGAGAACTGCATAAAATGTCTATGTTTTGTTGAGTTTACCAGGCATTCTGTTTCGAAACTGGGTAGCTGCGGTTTGTGAAAAGAATCCTCAAAGAATAAACCTTTTCCCTTATTACAATTTGCCTCTTGAAAGTTTTCTTACACTTTTGATGCTGTTTTTATTAACCTCTGAAAATTGCTATTACAATTGTTGTCAGAAGTGGGATCCCGTGCGGAATCTTCTTCTCCTGGTCCTGAGAACGGATTTGACGGAAGTGCACAACCCTGGCAGCACCAGGCGGCCAGTCTCATACCTCGACGGTTTGAGATAGAACTCAACAGATTAAGGGAGAGAGAGCCAATACCCGCATTCAGGACCAGGGGAAGAACTCCCACCAGGATAAAAAAGAATCCGCGGCAATTAACGAAAAAAAAAGGAAAGCATCTCTGGGTAAGAAACAGCAAATTGTTTTATTGATGTTAAGTGTAAATTGATAATTGTGAGTGAACGTGAACCATATTGGCTGAATTTGTCTCTTTGGGACGGCAGTGGACGGAAGAACCACACAGTGGACGGAAGGACCACGACTGATTAATTGGTTTACTTAAATTTTTTTATTATAACCTGAGAAAGTCTCGTTAAAAGTGGACGAAGAGCCAAAGTGGACGGAAGAACCTTAACCTGATTAATCACGTGAACCAGAATAATCGAGCGCTGGAAAGCGTTCACAGAAAGATTTGAGTAAACCATAATTACAGAGCATATTTGCTAAAACCTGGCCGATTTTGGGTGAAAAAGTCGGATCTGTCGAAGACGTTTGACAGATTAGTAAGACGCGCGTCAAAAAAAAATACACAGCTATTTTCTGTCAAATGAGAAATAATTTTGGGGGTAAATGTAGGGTTGACACACAAAAACTGATCAAATACCACGATTTCCCCGAGGCGGAAACCTTGAGTAAGATAAGACTTAATGTCGTAAAAGAATCAATAGAAAAGAAAGAGGGAGAACAGAATGGTTGCTGTGTGTGTATTAAACATGTATGCAAGGGGTGTGAACAGACTATAATATGTTGGGTAGAAGAGGCTGACAGGCGAGAACGAAAACAGATACAAAAAGAACTAGTGGGAAACAGCGAGAAAGATGTGAAGAATGTTGTATGTGTGAAACAGTTCCACTGGAACAGAATACTACTAATGAACCGAATGTATTTGGTTCCCTAAACCTAACTGCGTACCTGGAATCTAATTATTGAACACTATCACTTTGGATTGGAAGTAAGATCTCTAGTGTTCTTAAATTTGTTCGGGGTGCCCAGTCATCACCCAAGCGTCTCTCGTCGACACTTAATCTATGGCGTCTCTAGTCGACACTCAATATATAGCGTCTCTTGTCGACACTTAACAACCTTTATACTCTAGCTTCTGCGTCTCTAGTCGACACTGGCCGAGTTCCCTAAAATAACTTGTTTTCTAACGTACTTGCTGCAGCAGAAAATAACAGACAGACCTGAGTTTTCATCCTTCAAATATTGTTTATTACGGCCGGGAGCTTCTCGAGCAATACTCAGAGAATCTCGACCCATAAGCAAAATACAACCCTCTTTAAAGGGTAAGCCAGACATTTTCAAAACAGAATCATCATGAGTAATTATCACGCTCTTAATCATCACCTGTTGGTTACATTGTTAAATCAAATTCCCCCCTTTTCATTACCCTTCATTGGTACCATCAGCAAAATATCTTGTATCATCAAAAAACAATATGAGAGGTTAATATTTCAATAAATCATTTCACAATAAAATGGTTAGTGCACTTTCAAAGTTCCTTTTGACCAAAGTTATATCAGGTCAGAAAGTTAGTAGGTTAGAGTTCGTCTGATGGCTACATCCTAGGAAAGAGGGAGTAAGATTAATTTAGATTTATTATCAGAGGCATGGAAATTTTAGTCATCCTAAGACTAAATCCTAAGTTTTGGTGCTAAACAGGAAAAGGATCTACCGCCAGCAGTCGATTTAGATATTCTAGGTATTATCAACTGGCCAGAATTTTGAGATCGCAATAGACGTGAAGGACTATAATGCGTTAAGAGCTCGCTCAATTACTGGGGAGCTAAACCATTTAGTGCTTTGTAAGTAATCAGCAATATTTTAAAATGTGTACGATGTTTAATAGGGAGCCAATGCAGTGTTGACAAAACCGGGCTAATATGGTGTTACGGAAAAATTCAGTGTTACTTATATTCATTTGTTTCCAAACTGTTAATTTCATTTAATCATGTGTTTCTGTGAGGGTTTCTAGCAGCTGAAGGGGGACAGGAAAGAACAAACGTAATAAAACCAGATGGGCCAGGAAGACAGACACCTAGGGCCCGAGAAGTGATTTAGTCAGGAGAATACAGGGGGGTTGTTTACTAATAAAATGAAGTCCCATGCCCCCTTCTGAGAGAAGCAGGAGGTAATTTAGGTCGTAAATGAAGGCCTTTTGGCTTCTCAGGGACAAAGAACAGTTTGACCTGCCCAGGGGGTAGAAAACCAGCCCAAACCAGTTAAAGATATGGGATATCTTTAAGGAAAATTACAGAAACTGGGTAGGAGGGGTTACAATGCCAGAGAACTGCATAAAATGTCTATGTTTTGTTGAGTTTACCAGGCATTCTGTTTCGAAACTAGGTAGCTGCGGTTTGTGAAAAGAATCCTCAAAGAATAAACCTTTTCCCTTATTACAATTTGCCTCTTGAAAGTTTTCTTACACTTTTGATGCTGTTTTTATTAACCTCTGAAAATTGCTATTACAATTGGTGTCAGAAGTGGGATCCCGTGCGGAATCTTCTTCTCCTGGTCCTGAGAACGGATTTGACGGAAGTGCACAACCCTGGCAGCACCAGGCGGCCAGTCTCATACCTCGACGGTTTGAGATAGAACTCAACAGATTAAGGGAGAGAGAGCCAATACCCGCATTCAGGACCAGGGGAAGAACTCCCACCAGGATAAAATAGAATCCGCGGCAATTAACGAAAAAAAAGGAAAGCATCTCTGGGTAAGAAACAGCAAATTGTTTTATTGATGTTAAGTGTAAATTGATAATTGTGAGTGAACGTGAACCATATTGGCTGAATTTGTCTCTTTGGGACGGCAGTGGACGGAAGAACCACACAGTGGACGGAAGGACCACGACTGATTAATTGGTTTACTTAAATTTTTTTATTATAACCTGAGAAAGTCTCGTTAAAAGTGGACGAAGAGCCAAAGTGGACGGAAGAACCTTAACCTGATTAATCACGTGAACCAGAATAATCGAGCGCTGGAAAGCGTTCACAGAAAGATTTGAGTAAACCATAATTACAGAGCATATTTGCTAAAACCTGGCCGATTTCTGTCGAAGACGTTTGACAGATTAGTAAGACGCGCGTCAAAAAAAAATACACAGCTATTTTCTGTCAAATGAGAAATAATTTTGGGGGTAAATGTAGGGTTGACACACAAAAACTGATCAAATATCACGATTTCCCCGAGGCGGAAACCTTGAGTAAGATAAGACTTAATGTCGTAAAAGAATCAATAGAAAAGAAAGAGGGAGAACAGAATGGTTGCTGTGTGTGTATTAAACATGTATGCAAGGGGTGTGAACAGACTATAATATGTTGGGTAGAAGAGGCTGACAGGCGAGAACGAAAACAGATACAAAAAGAACTAGTGGGAAACAGCGAGAAAGATGTGAAGAATGTTGTATGTGTGAAACAGTTCCACTGGAACAGAATACTACTAATGAACCGAATGTATTTGTTTCCCCACATGTGACCGAGATTGCAACGGCTCCGCCGCCTGCCTACAACACAAATCACTATCCCGTAGCAGAGATAACGGCCCTCAAGCTGGACCTCGATCTGGACCGCTCTCCACCACCCCTGAGAATCGCACAAGAACTGGAGCAGGACAGACAACAAATGGCACAACGAATGGCAGCCCAAGAAGAACAACTCGCAGAAGCAAGAGCACAAATTGAACTGACATTGACAACCCAAAGAGCAGCGCAGGCAGAGGCAGATGTAAGAGTAGCGCGAGCGGAGGCAGAAGCTGCAGAACGAGTGGTAAAAAGACTAACAGAACAGCTTTGAGCACAACTACCAACACCGCCAGTACGGCAGGGGGAGATAGACTACTCAGCACGGGCCACGACAAGCAGCGAAGAAGACGAGGGGAGACCGGGACAAAGCGGGCAGCAAATGTTGACAAGATCACAAGTCAAGCCAGAAAAGGTCAGTTTTATAGCGGAAAAAGTCAAAATGTCGAATGTGACGGCTCCGATGGTTGAAGTTGCTGGCACGGATGGGCCAATACTAGTCTTCAGAGCCTGGGCAATGTCTGATATGAAGGACGCTATGGCACATCTACCAGACCCACAAGACACGGGTGAACGGTTTGCCAGTGAACTGCTTGCGATATGCAGAGAATTCAGCCCGACCACACAAGAATTGAAACGACTGCTGACTGTGAAAATGGGCGCTGTGAAGTGGGGCAAAGTGGCCGGAAAGCTGGCAAAAACAGACGTGAGAAGGGTGCACCCAGACTGGGACCATGAAAGCAACTACTCATACAAGAAAGAAGTGGAAAATGTATCCACCGCCATCAGCACAGCTTTTCCTCCGCGTGTGGACACTGAAAAAATCACATGCTGTGTCCAAGAAAAAGAGGAATCGGTAAGCAGCTATTATTTCAGACTTTTTGAGACATTTGCACAGTACAGTGGCTTACCTGAGCCTGAAGATAGGGGAACAAAAACAAGCACTTGGGAGAGTCATTTGATGGGATATTTTATGCGAGGACTGAGACCCGAAGTCAAGAGAGGGACAAAGTCAAGTTATGTGGAGTGGAAAAACGGCCGTTTGACTTCAGCGCTGCAGCACGCTATTCACGCTGAAGAAGAGCTCGAGGAAAAGAAAGACAAGAAAAAGCCCCTCACAATGGTAGTTGTGCAACAACAACAACCTAACAAACCTGCATTTTCCCATTCAAACCCTGCTAATCGAAAGGGACAGAGAGGAAAAGCTGCTGGAGGAAAATGGAACAGTTATGTTTGCTCAACAAATGCACACACGCACCGAGACTGTACAAAAGTGTGCAGGAAGGATGGACACTTGAGCAGCGCGTGTCAGAACATAAAGTCTGTTTGAACCAAGAGGGCAGGAGAGCGGGACGGAGAGGGTTCAGCTCTGGGAAATAAGTGTCTGGCTACAGCAAAGGGAAGTGAAATTATTTTTACTAACACACACAAACACAACGCACACAAAAACACATACACTGATTTACTTTCTGCTACCTGCAATGAAAAAACTGCTTGCAAATCTTTGTGTGTGACTGATGATTTGAGCAGTGTTGTGATTGATGAGCGTGTTAAATTGTACAAAAGCACAGGGTTTTCTGAAATGCCAATTTATCCGGTATTGGTCAATGGGGTAGTAATCGATTTTCTTGTGGATTCAGGAGCCTGTCAGTCCACGTTACGACCATGTGATTTACCATGTGTTCCGAAATTAACCGGAAAAGTGTATGAAAGCACATCGGCCTCGGGCCATTTGATCTCTGACCGGTTAACAGAACCATTAGAGTGCGATACAGAAAGCGGTAGCTTTTTCAACCACGAGTTCGTGTGGTCCCCTAACTGTCCAGCACCTCTGATGGCTCGCAAATTACTTGTTCTAAATTTGAGCCGAAATGGGCATATGAGTGGCAGGTAACAGATGTTGATTGGGCAGAGAAGATTTTGAAATTGGCAAAAAGTCGAACAAACCCAGTCAACACAGAGTTTATGACAAATGATAAAATGCATTGTACATCACATGTCGTGGCAGAGTGAGATTCAGACTTTGAAAAGATGTGGTTTAACCCTCTGAGGTCCAAGGTGTTTTTGGGGTCCTTGAGATGTTTTGACATGCCCTGACATTTATGCTTTTTTCAGTTGCTTATAAACATATTAATTGCAAAGGTGTAATTACACTCTATTTAGCACAAACAGGGCTAGCATAATATGTGAGCAAGATGTATGTACATGTTTGTATTTTTGAGAGAATATTGTTTATGCATGGTTATTGAAAAAACTAAAACCAAAAGTGTCTGAAATAAGGCCACAAAACACCTACTAAATATGTGTCCACAAGACTTTTGACTAATGGTTGTTGTTGCCTAGAATTTTTGCTTCAAAATGATCTGAAAATCATCCTGCCTAATCATTTACACAAAACAATACATTGATTTAAATGTTATAAGACACCTTTTGTTTAGAAAGGCAATATGCGTGGAGGCGTGTTCACACCTGAGAAGACAAAGGCCGGATAAT
Source organism: Siphateles boraxobius (assembly GCF_051911475.1). NCBI lineage: Eukaryota > Metazoa > Chordata > Actinopteri > Cypriniformes > Leuciscidae > Siphateles > Siphateles boraxobius. Next base: position 1,249,751 of record NW_027509198.1, on the reverse strand, counting down.
GTGCCACATACATAATGAGCTGCATATTAATTAGCCTTTCACACAGATGTGTCACAGGGTCCCAAAGAATGCGACCTCGGACAAAAGAAATTACATATATATATATATATATATATATATATATATATATATATATATATATATATATTACAATTAGAAATTGTAACCAATTACAAATAGTTTACAATTACAACAACAATTACAATTTTAACAATATTTCAAGTGTATTCTTTCTTTGTAAAAAGTATACATTTTATCATACGTATTAAAAAAGGTAAGGATTCATTGGTTATTGGAACAAACACTGTAATAACATCTTAGTTGATAATTCAATATACCTACTTTATTTTTGACAAAACATCCCATACTATAGTATATTTAACATATGAGCAGAAATTGGCGAACAAAAGCTTACCTATTTAATGTGACAGTAGTCTTTTTTTACAGTCAAAACTTTATAATCTATCCAAAACCAATCACGAAATCTTGTCTAAACATTCATATTTAGTCTGTAACATATCGTGTTTATGATATTATATTAGCATGTTAATTTGCAGTTTTTTGCTTATACAGACATTTTATTTCAACATATTTCAGTCTATTCTTACTCATCTTAGTAGGCTATAGCAATATAGTTTGGATGTGTCCATGTAAAAATAACGTTTACTAATGTAGGTGCGAGAGTGAATGAACGGCACAGACACGCGCTGTATAACTGAAGTAAACAACGCGCGCGCGCCTGTGTCGTTCATTCATCATTTAGCCTACACACAGACACGCAATTCATATTTAAACAGTCTTTTTGCGGTTTACAGACACTATGCAATATCGCGATTAGAACAAAGCACTTAAGAATAAATGACTTACTACATCAGCTGGTTTCGTTGCTCCTCGACATGAAACTGCCAGCACTTCTGGTACATTTTCTAGGGTTATTAGATAGTATTATTCCTCACAGCGTAGGGATATGCTGTGTACACAGCGGTAGTAAGATAATTCCTAAACATGATGTGTTTTATAATCCAGCTGGTGGGCGTTGGCATGTTTGAATGGCTTGCCTTAGATCATTTGCGTTTGAATACTGCGCGCTCTCCGTGGGCGTGGCACATTAACGCGTAATCAGGTATAATGAGCTGGAAAGCAAAAGACTGACACCTCTCTCTTTTCATACAGATTACATAAACTGAGAATATTTGTTTTTTATATAAATTAATTCATTTAAAAGAAGAGAGTTCAAGCTTCATTATGGAAAAACACTCGTGCCTGTATGACAAGTATTCACGGAATTACAGTTAATTTTCGGACGCGTTTGAGAATGGACTTCACTGACAGAGAGAAGGCAAAACTAGCATTATGTTTATTTTTCTTTATTTGACTAAAAGCACAGTACTTTGTTTATATTGTGAGTATACACAAAAAAATAGAAACTTAACAAGATCGAATGATGTATAACACTAACACGTAAGATCAAAATCAACAGAGTATTTTGAGTCTCTTTTGCACTGATAAGAAAAAAAGCGAGACTATCACGGCGGCGCGATAGCCGACCTCAGATTGTTAACTCGGTGGAAAATGAAAGTGTGAAATTTGACAAGATTTTCTGGAAAGAAAATGTGTGTGCGCTGTCTACAGTGTTGAATGAGAGTCAGAAAGGTTGTTATCTCATGACAGAGAACACTGTATGCCAATTATCAGTGTCGAAGACCATAAACCAGCAATGGAGAGATGTGGGCCTTTTTGTGAAAGAATGTTTATCAGCCACAGACTGGGTGAAAGTTGATTCACAGACAGCAGAGAGTGAGAGTGTGGGGGCATTTAAATCAAACTGTGACTTTGAGGTTGGGGTCCAGAGAAATGTGACTGCTATTGGGAGAAATGTGACAGCACAGGGGGAGGGGGATATTTCTGCTTCAGAAATTGATATTTCTTTGGCACAAATATCACCGAAATTGTGGGCAAAAACCAAATATGATGTGGGGCTTATAAAAGGATGTGAGCCAGTGGTAATTATACCAAAATCTGATTTCAGACCATGTAAAGTGCAATATCCCCTGAAACGTGAAGCATTAGAGGGCATAAAACCAGTGTTCGATGCTTTATTGAAAGAGGGTATAATCAGGCCCTGTGATGATTCACCAGTCAGAACTCCAATTTTTCCTGTAAAAAAGATACGTGATAGGAATAAGCCAGTAGAGTGGCGGTTCGTTCAGGATCTCCAGGCGTTAAATTCATCTGTCATTGCAAGAGCTCCCAGAGTGCCCAATCCGTATACTATCCTGTCACAAATTCCGCAAAATGCAACGTATTTCACTGTGGTGGATTTGGCTAATGCTTTCTTTAGCGTTCCGGTCGATGAGAAAAGCCAGTTTTGGTTTGCGTTCGATTTCAATGGTAGAGGTTACACTTTCACAAGACTATGTCAGGGCTACTGTGAAAGTCCGACAATCTACAACGAGGTACTCAGGAGAAGTATTGATAATCTGACTTTGACAGAGGGAACCGCACTTCTCTCTTATGTCGATGACCTTTTGATCTGTTCAGTAAATGAGTCTGTTTGCAGGTCTGACAGTTTGACTCTCCTGAAGCATCTTGAGAGGGAGGGGCACAGGGTAAGCCTTTCAAAGCTGCAGTTTGTGAAACAGGAAGTAACATTCCTGGGGCATGTTATTAAACAGAACAGCAAAACACTGTCACAAAAGAGGGTGCAGGCCATAAAAGAAGTGCCAAAGCCCGTAACAAAAAAGCAGATATTGTCATTTTTGGGAATGTGTGCTTATTGTCGTACGTTCATTCCCAATTATGCCATTTTAGAACAGCCTTTACGAGCCCTTACAACAGGAAAAGGGCTGAGGTCAAAAAGGTATTCTCTGGCACAACACAGTTGCTGTATTATACAAGATGGATCGTTCAAAGCCATGGCATCTATCCAGACTGTCAGGAATGTGTGAACCTTGTAAGACTACATCCATTTTAACTTTGATATCAGTGACTATTTGTTTGATAAATTTGTGCTCCACTGAGGGCTTGAAAGTGTGGCCCGGGAAAAAACACACCAACTGGACTGAAACATCTGTGCTGAACAGCACCATCAGACAACGTGATAAAAGAGACACATTCACGGAAGTGGAGCCGATTAGAGGACTGCACGGAAACATCATCACGATAGAGGAGGGATCAAGTGTGACTTTTAAGTGCAACCCATTCGAAAAGAACTTTCTAGGATGCGATGGACAATCTGAAGAGCAAGGAACTGGCCTGGATGGGAAACGGAGACATAAGCAAATGTCAAATAAATCCTGAAGTGCGGAAAGCCATGATGAAATGCCAAGGGAACAAAGCCTGCGCACTGGCAATGCTACAGAAAGAGGAACTGGAGATCAAAACGAGTTGCTGGATGTGTCTGCAAATATCTCATGCTTGGGAAGCCGTCCCTCTGAGGACAGCAACAGTCAACGAGACTAAGTGTCTTATTCCCCAACAAATGACTGATGTGCTAAAAACTGCTGTGGACCTGGAGGAAGGAAGTACACCAACGAAACAGCCTGCTGACAACTGTGAACATATACAGCAGTACAACAACACTGACATAGCAATTCCACCTTTGAGAGTAACGTATGTCCAGGGTGACGTTTGCGTCTGTTTCAACAGACAAAGACTGTTAAGGACTGGATGGTCTGACTGCAGGATCAAAATCAACGTACATGACAGAACAATGGACAATTTGTACAGCGGTCATCAACAACAAAGAAATAAACTTCACATGCCTATTCAACAAACCAAACCAAAGTTCACCATCTGCGGTGTGGGTGTGTGGTAACAGAGCTTATCACCATTTGCCAAAAAAAGACTGGTCAGGTTGCTGTTATCCAGCTTTAATGAATGTGGGAACTTCTGTGTATTTGCCAAACAAAGTAGGTAAAAGGGAGAAACAAGATGTTAAAATCTTTCCTGGGGCTTTGCCAAATCATTATGCGGGGTATACATTAACTGACCCATGGACAACACCGGGAGAAAATATAGGTTGGTCAATTTTCTTAGGGGTGGGTACAGCGGTAACGATTAATACGATTAATGGGTTAGCATGGACAGTATTAGCGATAGCCAATAGCACAGAAAATGCTTTGACATTAATAAGCGAGGAAATGCGTCAATTGAGAGAATCAGTTATTCAAAACCGTTTAGCTCTCGATATTCTTACGGCAGAAAAGGGTGGAGTCAGTAAAATGCTGGGGGTATCATGTTGTTTTAACATTCCTGATTACAGTGATAACATAACCAATATCATTGATCACATGAGAGTCGCCGTAAAGGAGCCCTCCCCAGCTACTGGTAGTCAGTGGGAGGGGTGGCTGATGTCTGTATGGTCAGGGTGGTTCTACTGGATAATTCAAACTGTCTTGCCAATTGCTGGTATGGGGTTATTAATTCTGTTCTGTTTACCATGTATTATGAAGTGCGTTTCCAGTTCAGTACAGAGACTGATCAGAGCGGGGACAGTTAGCACAGTAACATCAGTTCAAGCAGTGAAACTGACCATGTACCCAGCAACTGGTGAAGAGCAGTGTGGTGATTATGACAGCGATGACATTTACACAGAGATGTGATAAACTGTCTCTTTTTGCCTTTCTGAGGAACATGAAAGGGATTTTCTAAACTTTGTTTGATTGTTTAAATTTTGATAGTATTGATTTACTGTTTTATTTACTGTTTTTTATTTTTATTATTTTTTTATTTTTTTTAAGGTTGTTGAATCAACCGTGGGGTGATAAATTGATAGATTGATATGTTTATCCTACTAATGTGATCTATACTATTTCTTGTTTATATTGGGGTGACTGAGGATTCGATCTCTTCTAAATTTTTAATCAAGTCCAAGTAAAATGATCAGCTATACGAAAATCAGACATGAAGGGTATAACTGTGATGTACAGACTTGAATAAATTCTATTCTTAAGATTTAATAGTATAATGGGTTGGATTAAAATTAGAAAAACAAGACTGAATTGTTATATAAATGATTTCCATTACACGAGGTAGATGTTAAAACTTCATGCTGATTTGTACTCGGCTTTCGCCAAGATAAGCACCAACTAAGACGTAGCTTTACAGTAACCTATGCTTCTCCATCCATTTACGCTTCTTTCCAAATGGTGATGTGAATCTCCTTCTGTCTGGTGTTAATAGCTGCAGTGTATTTGCACACACAACGGCTGCAACCACAATGCGGTCCCCTCTTGACAACCGTCTGGATTGAGCAGAGTAGGGGACATCTCTAGGGTCTTCAAGTGGGCACCTTCCGTCCTCAGTGTTTCGTCGACTAGCCCACAACACCTCAAGAGGGCTCGACAGTGACTCTGGCGTCCCAGAGTCACCCCCCTCCGTCCCCCACTCAACTCAGCCCAGCTTACTGACCTTTACATCCCTCCTGCTGCTGAGGTTGCTCCTTCCTCGTAGTTCACATGTGACCTAACCACAATCTCTCAAAACCTCTCCACAACCCGACCATACGCGCCAACCCGTTTGACTAAGGCTGTCGAGCCCCACTGCAGACGTTAAAGCGGTCAGTGGCAACGGTTCCGTATGGCATACTACCGCTAAACACAATATCTGTCCAAACACCAATCCTCATTCACGAATAAACCAACAGACTCTTCAAATTTTCAAGAATTTTTCGAAACCGTAGCGTGGCGGCCTGTACACAGCCAGCCAGACTCTTTCCGTCTCAACCACAGCCAGTTGCTGCTCCTCTCTGCTGCCTCAGATAAGTTCTTTACTGTGCGACGCAACTCTTGGCCACTGATCCGACGTCTCTGAGGAACCGGGTTGTGGAGTGTGCCACAAATCCTCGACAACCCACTTCCACTGGATAAACCCGGACTCTCCATCCTCGCTGTTCTGCTTCAGTGGCCAGCTGAGCATACCGCAGTTTCTTCCTCTCATATGCCTCATCTACAGCATCCTCCCATGGCACTGTTAACTCTATCAGTTGAACAATGCCTGCTGATCCAGACCACAAAACAATATCTGGTCGGAGGTTAGTGGTGGCAATCTCAGGTGGAAAAATAAGCTGTTGATCAAGATCAGCCAGCATTTTCCAGTCCCTAGCAGCTTCCAGTTGTCCTGAGCTAGAATTGGTTTTAACACCTTTTCTTGGTGGTTGCTCGCCTGGGCGGAGGAATATTGTCTTCTGTGTGTAATGTTTTGCTAGAACAGGTGGCAACTTATTGGTCATGTTACGCTTGTCTTCCAATGCTAAAGCCAAACATCGGAGTACTTGGTCATGGCGCCAAGTAAACTGACCTTGGCTAAGAGCCACCTTACATCCTGTCAAAATGTGCCTTAATGTGGCAGGTGATGAACACAAAGGACAAGAGGGATCCTCTCCAACCCAGAGGTTTAGGTTCTGTGGTGATGGGAGAACATCATATGTTGACCTGATAAGGAAACTGATCCTACTCTCTTCCATTGACCAAAGGTCTTGCCAGCCCATCTTGCGTTGTTCCACACTCTCCCATCTCATCCACTCTCCCTGCTTGGCCTGGGAAATGGCCTTTATACACCTCATCCTCTCCTCCTGCTTTCGCACCTCATTGACTACGAGCTTCCTCCTTTGAGCTGGGGCTGCCTTGTGCCATTTAGGAGGAGCTAAACTAAGCCCAAAACCCCCTATTCCATGCTGTACCTGCCCCACGATATCACCAATTTCAAGGGCAGCCTTTGCCTCTTCCACAGATTTCTTTGCTGACCATTTTCTACCAGTTTTTAACACAGGTGCTGCCTCCCTTACACATTTGTCGCGTGACTCTACTAAGGTCATTTCCAGTCTGACCTTGGCGCACTTAAACTCCTCGGTTAAAGCAGAGAGTGGCAGCTGCAATATTCCGTTACTATAAAGTCCCACTCTGCTGAGGCAGCGTGGAACTCCCAACCATTTCCTGATATATGAACTTAACGCTTCCAGCTTATCCACTGTTGTCAAAGAAACCTCGTACACAGTCAGTGGCCACAGTAACCTCGGCAGTAGACCAAACTGAAAGCACCAGAGTTTTAGTTTCCCTGGTAGAGCGCAGCTGTTTATGCTCTTCAACCCTTCCACTGCTGTCGTCTAACTTCTCCCACTCAAACTGTGTCCTTTAGATCCCCATCGTACCATCTCCCAAGACTCTTCACTGGCTTCTCAGAAACTGTTGGTATTGCCTCACCATTAATGAAGAATGTTTTATCTACCACCTTGCCTTTAATTATCGAGATGCTCCTTGATTTAGAGGGCTTAAATTGCATACGTGCCCATTCAATGTTATCGGTTAACTTACCCAATAACCGATTAGTGCAGGCTACTGTTGTAGTCATGGTTGTCATGTCATCCATGTATGCTCTGATTGGTGGTAGTCGCATCCCAGAAGCCAAGTGCTCTCCTCCTACTACCCCTTTTGATGCCCTAATGTTTACTTCCATTGCCATGGTAAAAGCCAGTGGAGAAATTGTGCATCCTGCCATTATTCCAACCTCTAAGCATTGCCATGTAGTGCTGAATTCTGGAGTTGAGAATCTAAATTGAAAATCTCCAAAATAGGCTTCCACTAAATTTGTTATCGACATCGGTACCCTGAAAAAATCAAATGCTGCCCAAAGGAGCTCATGTGGCACTGAACCATATGCATTAGCCAAATCCAGGAATGTCACATGGAGCTCCTTCCTCTCCTTTTTAGCTGATTGAATTCGTTGCCAGATAACATTGATGTGTTCTAAGCATCCTGAGAACCCTGGAATGCCCGCTTTTTGAACTGAAGTGTCAATGAAGCCATTCTTTAATAGGTAGGTTGACAATCTCTGAGCAATAATGCTGAAGAAAATCTTACCTTCGACGTTTAATAGTGAAATAGGACGAAACTGACTGATGCTTGTAGCATCTTTTTCTTTAGGTATAAAGACTCCACCTGCTTGGCGCCATGCTCTAGGTACAACCTGCTTTTCCCATGCCACTTTTATCAATTTCCACAGAATTCGTAGAACTCCTGAAGCACTCTTGTACACTCTGTACGGAACTCCATTAGGCCCTGGAGATGATGGAATTGACATAGGCTCATGCCTTTTTGCATCTGTACGCGTTTCCTCCAAATATCTCTCTAGCTCAACCCTAGATGCTTTTAAAGTGCCATTCTTCTCACTGGTGAATAACTTCTTTACGAATTTGAATGGGTCTTTATAGAAATTAGCCCTCGCTCCTTCTTTTTGTAGCGTTTCCGTAGGCGCTCAGCTCTGCGTAATGTTGCAAGCTTATCTTTTATGGCCCTTTGTAAGAGATTGAGTCCCTCCTTCTGACCTTGTTCTGCTCTTTTCCATTGCTTCCTCAGCTGCCTCCTTTCTCTAACTAACCCTTCAATTTTCTGCTGCCGTCTAGACAGTCCAGGAGTAGTTTGTACTTTTTCCTTCCTTTTTTCCACACCAAACCTCTCACTTCCATATGCGTAAATGATGTCCCCAAATTTATCCAGCTTTTAAATTTATATAGTTTATCAGAGAATGATAAAGAGGAGGAAACTGTTACAGAAAAATTCAGTATTACTTATATTCATTTGTTTCCAAACTGTTAATTTAATTTAATCATGTGTTTCTGTGAGGATTTCTAGCAGCTGAAGGGGGACAGGAAAGAACAAACGTAATAAAACCAGATGGGCCAGGAAGATAGACACCTAGGGCCCGAGAAGTGATTTAGTCAGGAGAATACAGGGGGGTTGTTTACTAATAAAATGAGGTCCCATGCCCCCTTCTGAGAGAAGCAGGAGGTAATTTAGGTCGTAAATGAAGGCCTTTTGGCTGCTCAGGGACAAAGAACAGTTTGACCTGCCCAGGGGGTAGAAAACCAGCCCAAACCAGTTAAAGATATGGGATATCTTTAAGGAAAATTACAGAAACTGAGTAGGAGGGGTTATGATGCCGGAGAACTGCATAAAATGTCTATGTTTTGTTGAGTTTACCAGGCATTCTGTTTCGAAACTGGGTAGCTGCGGTTTGTGAAAAGAATCCTCAAAGAATAAACCTTTTCTCTTTATTACAATTTGCCTCTTGAAAGTTTTCTTACACTCTTGATGCTGTTTTTATTAACCTCTGAAAATTGCTATTACAATGGTCCTACTTCCTGGTGTAGGATTACAAATTTATTTAAATGTTTTAATTTAGGTTCAACAGTATTTTAACTGAGAAAGTGCACACACTGTTTTCCATTTTTGAGGCAATCAAGGTTTCGGACATTAACCTCTTGTCACATCTCAAAGGTCAGCTGGGCCTTTTGTTGATCTAATCAGGCTGATTGGATTAGCATCTCAAGGCTCTGAGTTACACTGTTACCTGATGAAATCAGGTAACCAGCTGAATCATGTACTTTCCTTTACATGTTTTGTTCAAGATTCCCCTCCTCTATGAAATTAATCCCACCCCCTTGAAATGTATATAAACTGCAATGTAAAGTTCCCTTAGATTAGACTTGGGTACGATTTTGGATGAAGCAGACTACAGCAAATAAAGAATCCTGCTTAAAATACAACCCTGAGTCTCCTGGTCTTCGCTTCTGAGTTTCTCTACACTTAAGAAGAACAAGGTTTACAACAGATGGTGCCGTGACCCGGATAGAGCCACTCACCAGAATCCAGATTGAATCAACAAAAGATCTCAACGAAGAATGAACTTTCTGACTGAGTTCCAGACGGAATCTTGAAAACCTCAAGCTCAACAAAGATCTCAACAAAGAATGAACTTTCTGACTGAGTTCCAGAACTGAATCTCAACTGGACCTCAACAAAGCTAACTGAGTTTTCCAGACTGAATCTTTTCATTCAAACAACGATTCGGTGAGTTTCACTCTATTCAAAGAACCAGACCAGTACGAATTTTGTGCCTCTGCGCCGTCAGAGAAAGAGTTATCAGACAGCTGTAGTGTTTGATTACCTAAAGTTATAAAAGTTGTCTTTTAAAGATTAAAATATATCCTCTGTTCAGGCAGGGACGTTTTTAACATCACGAGTTAAAAAGATATCCTCTGTGTGTCAGGCAGGGAAGATTAGTATCATTTGCTAATTATTTGTTTTTTTTAATTATTTTGTGTTGTTACCCTTGTTGTGGTTTTCAGTCTTTGTAGAAATAACTTCAGAGATCTTGGATTTCAGAAATAACAGACTTTATTTTCCAACAAATAAAGCCTAACGTTCTCTGCAGAAGACACGCTCCCGAGGTCTTTCTCATTCTACCTTATATACCAAGCCTTTCGACCAAGATGGTCACAAACCTATAGATTATTTGTGGTGAAGGTCTTTTCCCATGTGACTTCTTAGAATAGAATTTTCTGCAGCAAACAACATTCCAGGCCTCTCAAAAATCACTCACAGAGGTAATTCAAAGTCACACAGAGAGAGTCACACAGAGAGTAAAAGAAATTCAAAGTCACACAGAGAGGAAATAATTGTGTATAAATATATAGCTAAATTACTTATTTTCTAACTAATAAAATCTTCAACATTCCCCTCTCTGGGGCTTACTTAAGCCCCACTTTTACTATCCTTTTTCAGAGTGTAGTTTCAAAATCCAGTTCCTTCAGTTACACTACCTGATGACTCAATTCAGTCACCCCTTCTTCTTTCCAATAACCAGATTATTGCCACCACACTCTGAGGAGTATAAGAACCAAACATCTCTCTCCATACTTTTTCTTTCTTTTAGTTATTTCTTATTTTTCTTTTAACAGAGAGAGTAAAAGATTCTTTTACTCATTAACTAAACTCAACATTAAAACATTGTTATAAGCGTGAGCGTGTATTTTGTTCAGCCTTGCCTGTGGTTGTCACAGTTATGTAGAATACATTGTACATCAAACATCAAATCATGCATTCATTTCAAGTTTTTCTTGCCGGGTAGACATCTTCTTCGACCCAGAAGCTTTGCGCTTCGTAGAGGGTCACCACTGGGGAGAGGGCAGGCCAGTACTTACACCCAGGGTCTGGCTCATCAATCATCTTTTTCATCCTCAATTGAGGTACTTGAATCATTGTCCAGTGCTTGTAAAATCCAATTTGTGTCCTGATAGTATATACCTTGGCTATCCTCTAAAGTTATTTTCCCATTATCTTGGCATTTTAGCACCTCCATCTGCTTAACGGTGGTTTTGACAACCAGTGATCTTAATATGGGAAGTACACAACAGAATAATAATCCTCCTATTAATATTGCAGCACCTAAAAACATTCCTAATTTTGCAAACCATGCGCCTAATGCTCCAAAATTTAAATCGAACCAGTCCCACATTTGCGCATCTCTTCCTGCATTTGCTTTAAGTTCTGCTCTTAAGCCTTTTATCTTATTCATAGCTTCAGTAAATTTTCCTTCTGGAGCGGTATTATTTGGGATAAAAGTACAGCACTGATCTCCAAACATAACACATACTCCTCCTTTGTCTGCCAATAACCAATTAAGCGCTTGTCTATTTTGCCATGTCATTTTACTTGTTTCACGTAACTGTTCTCCTTATGCAGATAATGCATCATCGGTATAATTAATAAATCTCTGCTGATTATAGTAAATATAATTGATCCATTCCAAATTTTTGTTTTGCGTGATCCAAATGAATATTGATTCAAACCCTGATTTAACTTCATCTCTAGCTTTAAATTCATTAGGTATACCTCTTGGTTGACCTATTGAATCCAATTCTATATTAGGATCTGGTTGATAAGCTCTCTTAGTTCTTTTTTTGTCTTCCTTTACATTTGGTTCTGGTTCCCATTGTGCAATAGTAACTTCTTGAATTAGTCTTACTCTAGCACATATTCCTTTCCATTTTAGTGGTAAGGAGGCTAGCAGTCGTTTTTTCCCACAAGCCCAAAAGAAATCTGCTACTACTATTGTTTGGTCTTCATACAGCTCTATTGATGGTAATGCTATAGTTTGGTTTTTACATTCTTCTTCTGGATTTATTTTTTTTCCTTTCCTTGTTCCTAGTGCTTGAAATTCTGGAGCTCTTACCGGTATTTTTGAATCCCATGCATTTGTTTTATCTAGGTTCCATATTGTATCGCACTTTCCTTTAAATTCTCCTAAATTATGAGTTCCTGTAGATTTATTAAAACACTCATATTCTTGGCTGTAGTCTATACTGTACCATTTTGGGATTTCTACTTTTCCTTTTTCTATTTTAATATTTGCATTTACGTCCCAGTATTGACACCAGGTTCCCCAATGTGGTCTATTAAATTGTTCATGAAATACAGAATTTCCTGAAAAGGCAAGGCACTCAGCTGAGCAGTAAGGTCTAAAATAGTCATTTACATGACAAAAGTGACTATTAAACTCAGCACATTTTACGTAGTCATGTGGATTTGGAACTACTATCACCTTATTCAAGGGGGATTTGGAGCACATTATGCAATTGCTCATACCTATTTCTCTGGCTGTATACGACGCCCAGTTATACCAATCATTATTTTGTGCTGTCTCCCATAATATATCTTCTTCACTAGCCCCTTCAATTTTATCATCTTCAACATTTCTACGTTGCTTTGATATCTTTTGGTGTTCAATCAATTCTTGTTCTGCTGAGGTTATTGTTGTTTTGTCACTAGGTCTATTTGAGGGCTGAGAAGTCAATTGTAGGGTAGTCTGGGTGGTGTTGTCTAATATTTGAACTTGAAAGGAGGTTTGGGTGCTGATGCTGGTAGCTTGAGATTGCAGTATCAGATACAGTAAGCATGTGAGGATCATTATCAGGCAGATTATCGGACTCATTCCTTTCAGTTTGTTGCTTTTTACTGCTGTGCTCACCCACTCGTTGTTCTGAGCTTTCAATATTTTGCACAGTTTCGTCCTGTTCCTCCGTTTCACGTGCTGTATTTTCTCTTTCCTGTCTTTGTCTGGGAATTCTTGTGCAGTGGTTCAGATGGTACCAGGTGGTCTTTCCTTCCACCTGGACTGCTGTTGGAGTAGCCGTCACTACTTTGTAGGGACCTTCTCTCCTAGGCTCATTCCACTTCCTCCTGAATACCCTCAGATACACTAGATCACCTGGAACCACTGGACAAGGTGTCTCTGTCTCCTCACTGGGCTGCTTTCTCGATTCCTGTAAATATATAGCTTTATGTATTGCAGTTAGTTTCTTCATATATGATCGTAATTCCATTTGCAATTGTTCCAATGGAGGTCCTTTATAGGGACCTCTGCAATACGGCACAGGCATGGGTCGACCCGTAAGCATCTCATGCGGTGTTAGATGTGTAATTCTATTGGTTTGCATGCGATAGCTCATTAGTGCAATTGGTAAAGCATCAACCCAATTAAGCTTAGTACTTTCACATATTTTGTTAATTTTGGCCTTGAGAGTACCGTTAATCTTTTCAACTATTCCTTGCGATTGCGGTTTATAGACACAACCTAATCTCTGTTTTATTCTCAATTGCTGCAGTACTTGTTTTACAGTCTTTTGAACAAATGCTGACCCATTATCAGAACTTATTTCTGATGGTATCCCAAATCTAGGGATTACTTCTCTTGTCAAAAATTTAATCACTGTTCCTGACCCCTCATCTGCTGATGGTACCGCCTCTACCCATCTACTAAATCTATCTATTATCACAAGCATGTACCTTTTGCCTTGTACTCGCTTTATCATATCCACATAATCCATAACCAAGTGTCTGAATGGTCCTTCTGGTACTGGGATGTGGCCTATTGGTGTCGCTGTTCCTTTCCTTACATTATATTTGGCACAAATTTCACATGTGGACAGAAAATCGTCAACCATTGCATACAAATATGGGGACCAATATCCCTGTTTTTTAATTTTCCTAATTACTTCCCCTCTCGCGCAGTGATCAAATCCATGCGCATCTGCAATGAGAATATTTAAAAACGCTGTTGGTGCAACAATCTGTCCCTCATGTGAACGCCAAATATCTTGTGCATCTTTTTTGGCCCCTCTCTGATACCACATAGAGTGTTCATAAGGGCCTGCTTCTGTTTGAATTCGAGCGATATCATCCAATGTCGGCTGTGGTTCTATCAGAACCACCGGATTTAATATTGCTACTTGACACCCTGATGCTTTTTTGGCTTCCAAATCTGCTATGTTGTTACCTTTAATGACAAAGTCATTTCCTTTTTTATGTGCTTGACACTTGATGACTGCCAATCGTGTTGGTAGCATCATAGCAGAAATTAATTGACCTATTTGTTCTGCATGCTGGATGGGAGTTCCATCACTCTTTTTGAAACCTCTCTGTTTCCATACTGCTCCAAACAGATGACACACTCCATGAGCATATGCTGAATCCGTAAAAATATTTGCGGTTTGTCCCTTTGCCAATTGACATGCAGTCGTAAGAGCTTTTAATTCTGCTAATTGAGCAGAACAAGGCTGGATACAATGTTGAGATATTACGGGTACAAATTCATCCTTGTCTTTTCTTACCACTGAATATCCTGTATGAGTCCCCAGATAATCTTTAAAACTAGAACCATCTACAAAGTAAATTATTTCTACTTCAGGTATTGGTGTTGATTCAAGATCTGGTCTCAATCTGGTGAATGCCAATGAATTGGCTACACAATTATGTGGTTCACCTTCATAATCCAGTGGAATTAATTCAGCTGGATTCACTGTATCACATCGTTTAATGGTAACATCTGGGTATGTAAGCAATGATGAATATGCTAGAATACGAGCTTGAGTTAATACAAATTTGCCTTGTTCTATTAATTCCACAATTTTATGGTGCGCATAAATAGTTATTGGGTATCCCATAGTTATTGTAGATGCTTTATCATAAGCATAATATACTGCTGCAAGACCTTGTTGGTAGCAAGGTGGGTAGCCTTGTGCTACGTTGTCTAGCTTGGTGCTATAATAAGCTATGGGCTGTTTCTTTCTGCCACTGCAAGTTTCCTGCATCAGAACAGCTGATGCATAGCCATCAGTTCTATTTGCTACATATAAGTAAAATTGTCTAGTGTAATCAGGGTTTCCGATTACAGGTGCCCTTTGTAATTCCTTTTTAACAGATCCAAATGCTATCATTGCATCAGTAGTCCATTTTAATGAATTACTTAAATTTTGTACTCCTGCTTGTTTCATGATTTCCCTCAGTGGAGCTGTTTTTATTGCATAATCTTCTATCCAATCTGCACTGAAGCCAGTCATTCCTAGAAAGGTCATCATTTGTTTTACTGTTTGTGGCAATGGTGCTTTACTTATGCCTTCTAAGTGATTTGGAGCTATTGCTTTTGTCCCATATGAAATCATTCTTCCAAGATATTCAACCTGTGGCTGACAATATTGTAGTTTATTTTTGGATGCTTTGTGACCTCCGTGGGCTAATTTTGTAAGCACTTTTATAGAATCCTTGTGACACTGTTCTCGTGTTGTTGAACAAATCATCAAATCATCTACATATTGCAGCAAAGTGCTGTCTATTACAAGGTCCTCTAAATCAGCCTTAAGAACTTGATTGAATATATGTGGAGAATGCTTAAATCCCTGCGGCATTCTTGTATAAGTATATTGTTTATTAGCATATGAAAATGCAAATAAATATCTACTTTTTTCTTCCACTGGTATACTGAAAAAGGCATTACATAAATCAATTACCGTAAAATATTTAGCATCAGGCGGTACATTTGTTAACAGTGTATGTGGGTTTGGGACATCAGCCGGCCAATCTTCTGCTATTTCATTAATTGCTCGTAAGTCATGTACGAGGCGCCATTTAGTTTTATTTGCTTTAATTACAGGTAAAATTGGAGTGTTACAGTAACTATTTGTCTCTATTAACACTCCTGCTTTCACCAGTCCTTCAATTGTGTCTTTTATACCCGCTTCTGCTTCAGGCCTTAAAGGGTATTGTAATTTACGAGGCAGGCGTGCACCTGGCTTAAGTTGTATTGTTATTGGACTCGCTGATTTAACCAATCCCACATCAGTGTCATGTTGAGACCATAACTCGGTTGGTACTTGTTGCTCAGTTTCCTTAAATAATTCATTATCAATAGTCTCTGTTGATTTGGATTTTGTTATCATTTGTTTTTGCATTTTTTGATTAATGATGATTTCTTGAGGAGACCCCATTAATTTTGATGTATACAAAATTTTAATGAAATTTTTGTCATCTGAATGAAAAATTAGCGGATTTATTGTTGGCTCCCACTGGCATTGTTCTGCTTTTTTCATCATTGGTCCTAAATCTTTTGTCTCCCAATTACTTCCTACATATAAGGATATATGTGGCACAGAATTAGGTACATTAAACCAATCTTTTACAAATTCAGTTTGTAATATACTCATTGCTGCTCCCTGTTTTCCTATTATGATATCTTTCACATTCAGTTCAATTTTTTGACTGTTAGTTTTTTCCTGCCATAGTTTTTCTAATTTTTCATCTCTCTTTGGGTCATATATCATAGTACAATGAAATTCAGATTTTGGTACTTGTGCTTCAAAAATCTGTGCTTCAATGAACTTTCCCCATGTGTTAATTATTTGTCTTACCTCATTTTCTATTTGTCCTATCCAGTATACGTTTGCTTTTGGTTCAGAGATCATCATTTGAGTTTTTATTCCTTTCAGGTCTATATATACTCCTTCTGAAGAACACCAAATTTGAAGCCCTAATTTACATAATGCATCTCTTCCTAGCAAATTAACTGGAGTCTGATTTGATACAAGGACAGGTAGTGTCACACTTTTATTTTCAGTTTGTAAACAAACTGGAGCGGTCATAGGAATTAGCTGCATTTGTCCCGAGAATCCTATTGTCTTGGCAAATTTTCCAGACAAGGGGAGATGTGAGGCATAATTTGAATTTACACATGTATAAACTGCTCCAGTATTTATTAACATGGGTGTTGTTTTACCTTCTATATTAATTTTTAGCATTGGCTCTTGATCAGCATTGGTTGTTACAATTGGCAGCTGGTTCTCCCCTATAGGATTCTCTGGGCACCCCTAATATCCCTGATTTGGACCTCCCCAAGGGTTTACTGGGCCTTGACATGGACCCCGAAAAGGCTGTTGCCATCTCTCCCCCCTCCCACTCCCCGGTGACTGTTGCCATGGATTGACGGGGCAGTTGGCTTTATCATGTCCAAGCTGTCCACACCCCCAGCACACTCCTGGAGAATTTTTATTTGGCTTGCCTTTTCCTCTTTGTCCCCCTTGTGGTGAAGCACTTTTCCATCCCATTGGCCGCTGCTGTTGAGCATAAACATTGACAGTGGGTACAGGGATCTGGTGTGTATTTTGAGGTATTGGTAGAGGTGGGGGCTGCTGCATAGCTGACTGTGGAGCACTCATAGGACACATCACTGTCATTTGTTCTGACTCTTCTCTTTTTACAGTAGCTTGAATCTTTTTCTTATTATTGCTTGTCAGCTGTTCAATCTGTAACTGAGTCAGTTTTCTCTGTAGCTCGTTTTCTTGAATTTTTATTCTCTGTTCATTTTTCCTGTATTGTTCTACAGAATGGGTCACATGGTCACAAAACTCTTTGTGTGTTTTAGAGTTCAAACCGACTACATCTTCTAGTTTGCTTTTTACAGTTTGTGGCATAGCATCTACCACAGCATTTCTGAACAATGTAGCCATTAATGGGTCTCCTTCTGGATTCCCCTCAGTCTCTTGTTTCCATCTTTTTAATTGTCTCTGTATATATGCAATTGGGCTTTCTGTATCTCCCAGTTGATCCCCTTTTAATGCTTTAGGGTCTATTCTGGTTGGATACTCATCACGCAGTGCTTGCCATACTGCTGGACGGTATGCATCAAAAACAGTCCCATCCATGTAATATGAATCAACAGCTCTGTTTAAATCAGACGCTTGAAGGATTTCTTCCATTTTTGATCCACCTAATATTTTTGCCAGAAGTGCTTTAATGTCCCCCACAGATAACAGTTTGCCCATTGTTTCTTCTTCAAACACTTTGATCCACTTTCCAGCCCCCTCATGAATGTTCGGGAGGCAAGTGACTAAGCCCTCAAGGTCCTGTGAGGCCCAGGGCACATATTGACCCTCTGTACCCTTAATTAGAATTGGGAGTTGTTTTGCCAGAGATCTCAGCCTTCCTTTTTCTCTTCCCTGTGTCCACCTTTCCTCGTCAAATGACAACTCCTGTTCACTTCCAATATTTAAACTGTCCAATAGTCTACTTCTATTTTTGACTAATTTGTCTGTATCATCTATTAATTTTTCTGTTTCTTGAATTGTTTGATCTATCTTATCATCAAGCATTTGTGCTATTATCTCAATCTCTTCTTCTACTTTATCTATTTTTTTCTCCTCATATTGTGTTTTTATTTTTTCTAATGCTTTCCGCGCCTCTTTATAGCAATCTAAGGGCAAGCTTTTCTTGAACGTTTTATTTTGAGTCATTTTTTGTCTCACATCTGGTCCTGTTTGTTTGTCTTTATCTAATTCCACTTGTCCCTTCATTTTCATTTCTCCTATAACTTCTACCAGTCCCTTTAGCATTGGGAACTGACCTTCTAGTTTATTTGAAGGTGGTTTGAGAAAGATTTCCTCTTTTTTCTTTGTTTCCTTGTCTGTCTCTTTAATTATTTTCCTTGCCTGCTTAATATTTTTCAATAATTCTTCTCCCTCTTGTTTGAACAATGCCAGCACTGCCTGTTCTTTTTCCCGTTTTTCTTCTCTAGTTTTTCTTTTAAGGTTCTTATTCTTTATTCTATAATTTTTTATCAAAGTTTCCATTTCTTCGCATAATGAAACATCAAATGTTCCTTCCTTAGGCCATTTTGTTATCATATCTTGAGTTCTCTTTTGCCATTTATTTGACATTTTATCAATTAATTCCTTACACAATGGGTATTTTAGCCCCAGCATTTCTACTGGAGAGGCCATAATTCTCCTCTAATCAATTATTATTTTATAAAGTAATTACTTTTGGTTTGAAACACTCTTTGTTTTTCTAGTTTCAAATGTTATTTTGCAAAGGCTTTCAAAATATTATGTAATGAAATTTTCTTTCTCTTTCCTATAGCTTGTATTTGAATGTTTATTCAGCTTTTCTCTATTTCTTTAATTACTTTATACTTGAATATTGCCAATCATCAATAAAAACAACTTCTTTATTTTAGACTATAGTATTTTCCTATTATTGTCTTTTATACTTTGCATATACAGAATAAATAATTATTTTAGCACCAGTCGTTTGGATATCTCATATATTATTCTATTTTGCAAAGCTAGGTTTCTAAATTGGTGTTTCTCACATTCACAGTATTGCAACATTCAAATCATTCACAATAGTCCTTTATTATTGAATGGGGACAATTTTTATTCTTTCACACTTGTTCCTGAGGCTTATTACTTTATCCTCAGGACTCATACATACACTCCTTATCTCTTCTCAAGTGAACAATTTCACCTCACCACCAGACTGCAGTCTGTGACGGTCAGCAAGGGATCAAAGTTCACAAGGAGCAGAGCTTATTTTTAACCACTGACACCCAGAGCTCATCCTCACACACACACATACACACAAGTTAGTCTTTTCTCCACTCCCTGTCAGTTCTACTCACTGAAAAAAAAAACACTTTAAACTATAAGATTTGCTGATACACTTCCCAAGACAAGTGAAAAACAACTTCAAAACTATCATTGACCTCTGCGATTCACTTCCTCCAACACAACAGAGTCATATACTAGTCCTTGTTAACCTATAACAAGGTGGTAACTATAAGCTAAACATTTTCTGCAATATTCACCATCCTTCAAGGCCCTCTTGGCAAAAATCCACAGAAAACTTACCCAGTCCCTAGTTAACCTATAACAAGGCGGTAACAATAATCCAAACTTAATCTGTGCACATGCAATTAACTTATTATCCTCAAGGCCCTCTTAATAAGTAACACAGAGCTATGGTAACCTTTACCAGTATACTTAACGATACCAATTATCATTAATTAAAATGTACAAAAACCTGATAACCTTTACCAGTATACTTAATGATAGCCCTTATCATTAATTCAAATGTACAAAAACCTGATAACCTTTACCAGTATACCTAATGATAGCCCTTATCATTAATTCAAATTTACAAAAACCTGATAACCTTTACCAGTATACTTAATCTTTTACGTACGTATAATAAAACCTTTAGCGCCAAATTGATACCAATATTCATACAACCTGCATCAGATTATATAAACACTGGCAAACGAGAGTTCCGTTTTTACAATTTATCTTATATCCCCAAGGCCTTCTTATTAGACATCACACTGCATGCAATTATTTCGAAATCAGAGACCTCTGTTTAAAATATGTAGTTCTTTAATTTTGGAGAAGCTTTTTTTAAGTGTCTCACCGTAAAGGGCAAATATCCGGGCGAACCACACAAACTATAAGCAAAAATTGCTTACCTTGTGGCCACTTTTTGTTTGTGTCGCTCGTCCAGCGAAGCCCACCACGGTTCGTCACCAGCCCCTACGGATGTCCTGCCGGGGTCGCCAAATGTTGTGGTTTTCAGTCTTTGTAGAAATAACTTCAGAGATCTTGGATTTCAGAAATAACAGACTTTATTTTCCAACAAATAAAGCCTAACGTTCTCTGCAGAAGACACGCTCCCGAGGTCTTTCTCATTCTACCTTATATACCAAGCCTTTCGACCAAGATGGTCACAAACCTATAGATTATTTGTGGTGAAGGTCTTTTCCCACGTGACTTCTTAGAATAGAATTTTCTGCAGCAAACAACATTCCAGGCCTCTCAAAAATCACTCACAGAGGTAATTCAAAGTCACACAGAGAGAGTCACACAGAGAGTAAAAGAAATTCAAAGTCACACAGAGAGGAAATAATTGTGTATAAATATATAGCTAAATTACTTATTTTCTAACTAATAAAATCTTCAACACCCTCTAAAAATTTATTTTAGAGAAGAAAAGTTTGACCCTCTGTTTCAGGCAGGGAAGATTAGCGTAACATGCTAATAGTTTGTGATGTGTTGGTAACAAGGAAGTTTACCAATAGTTGATTTGTGTTAACAAGCGTACCCTCTGTGATCAGAGAAGTTTAGTGTTTGTTTGTGTGGTAACAAAGAAAATCCACAAAATGATTAAGAAAAGTGATAGACTAATCTCCACAACTAAAAAAGGTGGTCTTGCAACTCCTTTGTGGTCAGATAGCGAATTTAAAACACTGTTAGGAGAACAGATGGATCTAATAGTCACTGAAAAAGTTAGACAAGAACTAACACAGAAATATGAGATTCATCCAGATAAGATTTGGTCTGTAGAAGAGTGTAAAAAAGTACTAGGAGCAAGTATTCGCAAGAACAATGTGAAAGCCATAATTTGTTGCCATAGAGAATTTCTTTTAGCAAAAGCTACAGAACAGTCTCAGCAAAACTCAGAGCTAGAGAAAGAGAACAAAGAGCTACGTGCTAGAGTTTCCGCGTTGACCAAGAAATTGAACCGCAACAAAGATGCAGAAAAAACTGATGTGGAAGAAGTAAGTCAGCCTGATAACATTTACCCTGATTTACGAACGTTCCTTGAAACAGATGTAGCCGTCCAATCAGTCACTGATAAGCCTGTAAATTCAGTTCCCTTACGAAGGGAACTCAACAATGCGTCCATCGACGCCATGGGAACGCCCCCAGCGTGACTGCGTCTGAAGCATCTATGTCAACTAGTCCAATGGAAAGAATGAGCGTCACGGGCGGGTGACGTCATGACCAGGAATTGATAAAAGCACATCCGGTGCAAACCGGCATTAGCTTCTGTTGCCTCAGCAAGCGATCTGTGTTATACTGTCTCTGTCTATTTATTGTTGTCTGTTGCAATTTATTCGGAAACGTTATGGCGAAACAAGTGTACAAGCAGTGTGTTCCTCCCTGCCCGCGTTATTTAACGGGTGGGGACACACACGAGCTTTGTGTCATTTGTTTGGGAGTGGAGCATGCGGTCTCAGCCTTCGAGGGGGCTGAGTGTCAACACTGTGAAATGCTACCGCTCCGCATGCTCCGCTCTCGCCTGTCACTCTTTGATGTAAAGAGTGGGCAGGCTCGCGATCCTCAGGGATCAGGACCCGCGTCTGCCGAGGCGGCGCGGAGAATGCATTCCTGGGGATCGCAAAAGGATCTTTCGGAGGGGTTGGAGACGGGTCCGCGGGCCTTTTCTCCTTCCTTACCCGGAAGATCCAGCGCTCTCCCCCCGGTGTCGGAAGCACGCACTGCGGTTTCTTCCGCCCGGGGAGAGAGCCCTCCATTACTTCAATGCTCTTCCTCCGAGGAGGTCGATGTTATGAGTATGGAGAGTGAAAGCACACACATGGGGGAAAGAGATTCACAATTTATTTCCCCAGCATATGATGAGCTGGTGGATGTTATGTCACGGGCTGTAGAGAAATTAAATATTGAATGGCCATCTGAGAATAAAGGCGCTCGTCCTAAAAGTAAATTAGATGAGCGCTTTTTATCTTCCACGACATTATCTCCACCACGAGGGCTTCCCTTTTTTCCCGATCTTCATAATGAAATATCGAAATCGTGGAATAAACCTTACTCTTCACGACTTTTTAGCCCTCAAGTTAACACTTATTCGAGAATAAGAGGGCTAAAAGAGTATGGTTATGAGGCGATGCCCCAGGCGGAACAGAATTTAGCCAGCTATCTTTCGCCTGGTCCCGCATCGTCCCTGAAAGCCTCGGTTTTGCCCACTAGACCGCTTAAAGCCACCTCGGTTTTAGTGGGCAAAGCTTATACGGCAGCAGGTCAAGCTGGAGCATGTCTGCACACAATGGCAGTGCTTCAGGCTTATCAAGCTAACCTGCTGGGGGATCTGGATAGTAGTGAGGGAATTTCTCATGACGATATTCGAGAACTTCGTCGGGCTACCGATCTTTCTCTCAGGGCTACTAAGGAGACCGCCAGAGCAATTGGGCGGTCTATGGCAGGCTTGGTAGCTACTGAGAGACATTTATGGTTAAATCTGTCAGAGATTAAAGAAAAAGATCGAGCTTTTTTATTAGATGCTCCGCTTGAACCTTCTGGTCTCTTCGGCGACGCAGTCCACGCGGTCGTCGAGAGATTTCAGGAGTCTAAAAAACAAGCTGACGCTTTTAAAAAGTTTATCCCTCGCCGTGTCCAGCCCCCTGGGGCTGCTGGGCGTGAGCAGCCCCAGCCGTCGAGCTCATCATATCGTGTGCATCAGAAAGAGAGTGTTGCATCTCGTGCACCTCCACGTAGAGACTGGAGACAGACGCAACCCTCTCAACCGAAGTCTTCTAAGTCGAAGCCGGATCTGAGGACCGTTCTTCAGGCGAAGAAGACTTCGGTTAAAAAAAAAGGTCCTGATGTTCACGCATCAGGCCTGTGAGGACAGCCCCGACCGAAGTGGAGCGGTTTACACCTCATTTTACGGTGCCCGTTCCATTTCGGGGTCCTCACGAGACCGTTCTGCCAACCCTGCCACCCTCGGTGCTTCAGGGCGCAGCGGTCTCCAGCGAGTCGCTGATGCTATGCTGCGGCACAGCATCGGTTTCGCGCCCTCTGAGGGGGGCCTTAGAGCGGCCAGTTCAGGTAGTTCCTGCCATTATGTTTCAGGCTCCGGAATTGGCTGTCTCGATAACACCAGAGACCAGCCTCGAGAGGCTGGTTCCCTTAGTAAATTTTCTGGCAGCGTGGAAGCTTCTGCCGAATATTTCTCATTGGGTCCTGCAGATTGTAGAGAAAGGATACAGAATCCAGTTTGGTTCTCGTCCTCCTCGTTACAACGGGGTGCTGCCCACAGTGGTGCATCCCGAGCAGGCTCTGGTAATGGAGCAAGAGGTAAAGGCCCTGTTAGCAAAGGAAGCTATAGAACAGGTGTACTCACCCGACAGAGAGTCGGGTTTTTACAGCCGTTATTTCATTGTTCCAAAAAAGGATGGGGGGTTGCGTCCCATTTTAGATCTTCGTCTGTTGAATCGTTCAGTACAGAAACTCAAGTTCAAGATGCTGACACTCAAACAGATCGCGACTCAAATCAGATCCGAGGACTGGTTTGTCACGATAGATCTGAAGGACGCCTACTTCCATATCTCCATCCTCCCTCAGCACAGGAAGTTCCTAAGGTTTTCTTTCGGGGGCAAAGAATACCAATATCGGGTTCTTCCTTTCGGTCTAGCTTTATCACCCCGCACGTTCACGAAATGCGTGGATGCAGCTCTAGCCCCTCTCAGGCTTCAGGGCATACGTATTCTGAACTACATCGACGACTGGCTGGTTCTGGCGGAATCAGAGCAGTCGGCGGTTCGGCACCGAGGTGTCGTTCTCGCTCATATGCAGATGTTGGGGTTGAGGCTCAACGCCAAGAAGAGTGTTCTTTCTCCAGTACAGAGAACCACTTTCCTTGGTGTGGTATGGGATTCAGTGACGATGCGGGCCACTCTATCGCCCGTTCGTGTAGCTGCTATCCTGACAGCCACCAAAGAGCTAAAGCTAGGCCAGTCACGCACTGTGAAACAGTTCGAGAGACTGTTGGGTCTCTTGGCGGCAGCGTCCAACGTGATTCCTTTTGGCCTGCTGTACATGAGACCTTTACAGTGGTGGCTAAGGACCAGAGGGTTCTCCCCGAGGGGAAACCCACTTCGTATGATCAAGGTCACGCGGCGGTGCCTTCGTGCCTTAATTATATGGAGGAAACATTGGTTCTTAACCCAGGGTCCGGTATTGGGAGCTCTTTGCCATCGTGTTACGATCTCGACAGATGCTTCCCTCACCGGCTGGGGAGCGGTAATGGAAGGCCGCTCGGTTCAGGGTCTGTGGAAAAGTCATCATCTTTCGTGGCACATCAATTGCCTGGAGATGATGGCTGTCTTCAATGCGTTGAGACAGTTTCTCCCAGACCTGAGGGGCCATCATGTGCTTGTACGAACAGACAACACATCAGTGGTCTCTTATCTGAACCGTCAGGGGGGTCTGCGGTCGCGTCCGCTCTGCAAACTGGCGCACCAGATCCTCCTGTGGTCTCTGGGGAAGGTACTCTCCCTGAGGGCAGTGTATATTCCTGGGGACCAGAATGTGGGGGCAGACATCCTGTCGAGGCAGGAGCTGAGGCCAGGGGATTGGAGACTCCACCCCGAGGCGGTGGAGAAAATTTGGGAGTTTTACGGCCAAGCAGAGGTGGATCTGTTTGCGTCTCAGCACACGACGCACTGTCCACTTTGGTTCTCCCTTACTCACCCAGCCCCCCTGGGGCTGGATGCTATGGTGCAGACGTGGCCGAGGCTACGTCTGTACGCATTTCCCCCTGTTGCTCTGCTCCCAGGAGTTCTGGAACGAGTCCGCCAGTACGGAATAAGCCTACTGCTTGTAGCACCACGCTGGCCGAGTCGGATCTGGTTTGCGGACCTGATCCATCTCTTAGACGGTCCTCCCTTGGAGATCCCGATCAGGAGAGACCTTCTGTCTCAGGCCGGGGGCACAATATTTCACCCTCGGCCAGAGATTTGGAACCTGTGGGTTTGGCCTCTGAGGAGGCCCAACTCATAGAGAGTGGTCTCTCAGCTGAGGCTGCTGAGACCATCCTAAGCTCCAGAGCTCCAGCTACTAGGAAACTATATGCGCTGAAATGGAAAGTTTTTTCTGTATGGTGTCACCGACATCAGTGGGATCCGGTTAACTGTTCTGTGAACACAGTACTCGAGTTCTTGCAGGAGCGCTTTACGTCAGGTTTATGTCCTTCCACACTTAAGGTTTACGTGGCGGCCATTGCGGCTTACCACGCCCTGGTTGGGGGTACATCGTTGGGTCGAGACCCCCTGATTACACGTTTCCTTCGTGGCACACTGAGGCTGAGGCCTGCAACTCGCACTAGGGTGCCAGCTTGGGATTTGGCATTAGTACTAGAAGGCCTGTCTAGGGCTCCATTCGAGCCCTTAGATTCGGTTTCAGAGAAATTTCTTACCCTTAAGACTATCTTTCTGCTAGCTATTTCGTCCCTTAAGAGAGTTGGAGACCTTCAGGCCCTTTCGGTTTCCCCCACTTGCCTTGAGTTTGCACCGGGGATGGTCAAGGCATTCTTATATCCAAAACAGGGATACGTCCCTAATGTGCCGACCTTGATTCCGAGGCCTATCGTGCTGCAGGCTTTCTGTCCTCCTCCTTTTACATCTGCGGACCAGGAAAGGCTGAACCTCTTGTGTCCAGTGCGAGCACTGGATACTTATGTTCATCGGACATCTTCTATGAGGAAGTCCGACCAGTTATTTATTTGCTTTGGATCACCTAAGAAGGGTCTTCCTGCTTCTAACAGACGGTTAGCAAGTGGATAGTCGAGGCTATTTCACTTGCATACGAGTACTCTGACCATCCGTGTCCCTTGGTGGTCAGAGCTCACTCAACGAGGGGTATGGCGGCCTCTAAAGCCTTGTTATTTGGGGTTTCCCTCCAAGACGTTTGTGATGCGGCAGGCTGGTCCTCACCGCTCACATTCGTCAGGTTTTACAGTTTGGACCTGGATGCTGCCCCAGGTTCTCAGGTGCTTAGTGCTTAGTTACAACAGACTGACACTCAGGTACTTGGAATTCTGGCGCTTTGGGTATTCTCGTTCCCATGGCGTCGATGGACGCATCGTTGAGTTCCCTTCGTAAGGGAACGTCTCAGGTTACTATTGTAACCATAGTTCCCTGAGAACAGGGAACGAGACGATGCGTCACCCTGCCATACTTCCTGCATCCCTGTGATCGGCTTGCTTCGGCAATTTTCGAAGCTAATGCCGGTTTGCACCGGATGTGCTTTTATCAATTCCTGGTCATGACGTCACCCGCCCGTGACGCTCATTCTTTCCATTGGACTAGTTGACATAGATGCTTCAGACGCAGTCACGCTGGGGGCGTTCCCATGGCGTCGATGGACGCATCGTCTCGTTCCCTGTTCTCAGGGAACTATGGTTACAATAGTAACCTGAGACGTTTATGTGTGTGGAGCTAGAAAAAGATCACAGGGAATTGAGGAAAATGAAAGTGTTTCTACCCACCCTTCTGTAGTCCGAATACAAACTGTCGCAAAAGCCCTTGGACCTAAGGATATAGAACGACTCTCTGAGAGTTTACCCTCACCACGTAAACAGTTTTCTGAATTTAGAAGGGCATTGATCAGCAAAATTCGTCTATATGACATGTCGTTAACAGAAGTCACACAGTTAATGTCACAAATTTTAACTGATTCTGAATTCAACAGTTTTGAATCTGCAGTGACCTCTGAACTACAACATGCCAGTAGAGGTGATATGAGAGAAGGTGTTTTGAAAATCCTAAAGACTATCTTGGACCCAAAATAGACTGGTCTAGAGTTACTAGCTGTGTACAAAAGAAAGAAGAAACGGTAAATGAATATACTGAACGGTTTTGTCAGTCAGCCATAACTTACAGTGGAATAGTGGATGATTCTGAAAGTGTGCTCGATGACAAAGGACCACTAATTCGTATCTGGTCAGATGGCCTTGTAGCCGAATACAGAAGAGCTTTGCCATTCCTAGATCTAACTTGGTCTAACAGAACTCTCAGAAGTAACGTTGACAGGTTAGCTGCATGGGAAAGAGATGCTGATGTTAAAACCAAAGTGAGAATAGCAGCAGCAGCTACATTTAGCACAGCAAAACAAGAAAACTAAAAAAGAAGGCAGCTGCCACTATTGTGGAAGATTAGGACATTGGGAGAAAGAGTGTAGGAAGAAATTGCAAGTTACAAAAAGAAATGCTATGCATAATTCTGCTCCTTCTCAGCCTGCTTACAACCCGGAAGCAGTTCCGCAAGTGTCCACTGAAACTTTAGGACAGCTTGTTCAGGCTCTTTTAAGAGCACAAAAAGACCAGGAAAAAAACTAATTGTTGGGGCTGTGAGTAGCTACCTTACTGCTGTAATCCATCATAATGACACAAGAATTTTTGTGAAAGGTAGCATACAAGAGAAAGAAATTGATTTTTTGCTTGATACAGGTGCAGAAATTACCATAATTCCTACAAAATTGGCTAAAGGTTTAGACATTCCGTACAAGAAAACCAAATTTTCTTTAACTGACGTAATAGGTGAAGATTCTGATTTGTATGAGACCCCGCCCATAGATGTACAATTTGGCCCAAAAACTCTGACTACAAAATTGTTATGTGCTCCATTAAATACAGGTGCAATTTTAGGCATGGATCTCCTGAGACAAATACATCTCAGGAGATCCTATACATCAAATACATCAAATACACCCCGGCCACCAAACAATATCCGATCAATAAGGAAGCTATACAGGGGATCAAACCTATTGTAGAAAAGTTGCTGATGCAGGGAGTGCTAGTTAAAACCAATAGTCCCTGTAACTCGCCCATATGGCCCATCAAGAAATCCAATGGGACATGGAGACTTACAATAGACTACAGAGTACCCAATAAAAATATTGATAAAATCACCCCTCTAGTGGCAGATCCTTCCACAATTTGTAATGGCATACCCTTAGAGAGTAAGATTTTTTCAGTAATTGATATGTCTAATGGATTCTTTTCTGTACCGTTGCACTCTGACAGCCAGCCATGGTTAGCTTTCACAGTTGACTATGAGCAATACCAGTGGACACGTTTACCACAGGGATTTCAAAACTCCCCAACCATATACCATCAGGCTGTCAGACGTGATTTGTGTGACCCAGAATGTCCGGTAAAACAGTCCACTATGATCCAATATGTCGATGATATTTTGATTGCCTCAACAGATCACGAGGTACATCAAACTGAATTGGCATCATTGTTGGACTATTTGCATAAGAAAGGACACAAATGCAGCTTTCACAAAGCTCAAATTGCTAAAAAGCAAGTCACAATTCTGGGTCAAACAATTGGTGCAGGAAATAGATCCATTACACAGGATCGAGAGGCTTCAGTCAAAGCCATACCTCCGCCTACTACCATTAAAACACTCCGATCATTTTTAGGAACAGCAGGTTACTGTAGACCTTGGATTGAAGACTATGCCTCAATTGCACTGCCGCTCTATGACTTGTTGAAAGACCATGGTAAAGATTCTGATACTGTTTGTATGGAAGAATGTCACCTCAAAGCGTTCAATGATTTGAAGAGAGCACTATGTCAATCACCAGCATTAGGAATTGCCCAAACTGATAGACCATTTGTGCTTTATGTCAATGAACATTTAAGCTTCATGACTGCATGTGTAATGCAAGATCATGTGGGCAGTTTACCCCCATATCATTACTATTCTGGTAAACTTGACATAGTAGCTCAAGGTATGGGCCCATGCCTCAGAGCAGTACAGGCAGTGCATCTAGTGCTTCAGGCTTCATCAGGAATGGTGTTAGGACAGTCTGTAAACGTAAGATGTCCGCACGCAGTGTCCGCATTAATGAATCAAGCAAAAGTCACTTCTGTCACTTCCTCTCGCTGGGGAAATTGGTTAGCAACTCTCACAGCCCCGAATAGTGTCTTACAGCGCGCACCTGTCACGAACCCATCCTCATGTATGATGTCTGCAATGACTGAGAATTTGTTAGAGGATGAAAGAGAAATGACTCACGATTGTGTTACGCTTACATATACACCTACGAGTGTAGTCAAAGAAACTCCCATAGAGAATTCAGAATTTGAGTTGTTTGTTGATGGGTCAGCTCAAGTAATTGAAGGTAACAGACGAGCAGGTTATGCAGTAACGTCCACCACGGAAGTGTTAGCTTCAGGACGTCTTCCAGATCATTTTTCAGCTCAAGCTGCAGAACTAGTAGCCCTAACAAGAGCATGCACGCTAGCTTCAGGATCAGTTGCTAATATCTACACAGATTCCAGATATGCTTTTGTTGTAATTCATGATTTTGGTGTCATTTGGCAAACCAGACAGTTTCTAACTTCTGCTGGATCCCCCATTAAGCATGCTGAATTAGTGAAAGATCTAATGTTTTCCATGAAACTTCCAAAGAAATTAGCAGTGATCAAAGTGAAAGCACATCTCACAACTAATACTAGGGAAGCTAAAGGTAATGCTCTTGCTGATATAGCAGCTAAACAGGCTTGTTTCTATGCAACTGTACAAGTGTGTTCAGGTAGTGCAGCACAGAAGACAATTCTGCCTCCTGAATCTATAATTGATCTATACAAAGACGTTCCTCTGTATGAAGCATGGACATGGTTAGACAAAGGAGCCACAGTGGATTCATCTGGTTGCTGGACCAAAGGGGGAAAATATGTCGCTCCCGAATCACTGCTGCCATATTTGGCTCAACAAATACACAGTTTAGGTCACAGTGGTCCAGCAACAATGAATCACAGGTTCTCAAATCAGTGGTGGAATCCAAAATTCAGAAATGTAGCCACAGAAACAGCCAAGAGGTGTGTGACATGTCAGAAAAATAATGATGCACCAGCAGCACATACCCCAGCCCCACCAGGACCATTTCATCACCTGCAAGTTGATTACATTTCATTGCCTCGTTGTAAGGGAAAAACTGATGTTTTGGTAGTAATAGATAAGTTCTCAAGATGGGTAGAAGCTTATCCAACAGGGCGTGCTACAGCTGCACATACTGCTAAATGTCTTGTCACTGATTTCATTCCCAGATGGGGATTACCAGATTGCATTGACTCAGATCAAGGTACACACTTCACAGGAAGGTAGTCAAGGAAGTGTCTAGAATTTTGAAGATTAAGTGGAATCTTCACTGCCCATACAGGCCACAAGCATCAGGACAGGTTGAACGATCAAACAGAACAATCAAAACCAGACTAAGCAAAATGCATCAGGAAGGGGTACCATGGGTCGAAGCACTGCCAGCAGTACTGTGTAGTATGAGAGCATCACCTAACAGAACAGTAGGACTGAGCCCTCATGGGATTATTACTGGACGCCCCATGCAGATGCCAGGTGTGATTGATCTTAGAAATGCTGATGTACACATTGCCTCAGATGCCCTGATTGCTTACTGTGAAAACCTAACAAAGGCGGTACAGAGTGCCAGAGGGAGAGTTGAGTCATGTTGGCAGACTCCACCAGAAGGTGGACACACAATCATCCCAGGTCAATGGGTCATGATAAAGTCATTCAGAAACAAGCCGTTAGAACCTAAGTGGTGTTGATTACAGCAGCTGCAGTATTGTGTCAGGGAAGGAAAACCTGGACTCATGTGTCACACTGTAAAGTTGTTCCCCCACCTACAGGGATAGGATAGGACAGGAACCAGTGGGGAGCCGAGGGAAGAACCGATTGCAACAGGCGTCGAGGGCCAACCCTTCGGTGAAGAATCCCTCATAGGCCTTCCCATCCATTAATCCATCCTCACCTCACTGCGTTCTTTAGGTATCATAATTAAGAAATAGGGAAAGAGGGAACAACAATAGCAGACTCAGAAAAGTTTACAACCCTAGTGTTTGAACAAATACTGCTCCACTGTCTAGCAGACTCAGAAAAAGTTCACAATCCTAGTGTTTGAACAAATACTGCTCTACTGTCTTTTGTTTTTCTTTCTTACTCTGTGCAGACACCACTTGATGACTGTCTGGGACCCATACGCACCAACCTCCTCACCTGCGTATGAAGCCACAACCTCCAGAAAATCAACTAGACTCACTGCCAAACCAACTATCACGAAAGAAAAAATACACAACGCAGAGACTCACATACGAAACCTTCAGTCATCCATCAACATGATCAAGATTGTCGTTCTGCTAAGCATCATAGACATCGCACAAAGTGTGGACTCCAGAAACAACATATTCTTAGAGCTGATGAATATGTCAAGAAATACCTTGTTTGCTGGGAAGAACGTTTGCATGCCACACGCACCTTCAGTAGGAGCAGGAATCCCATGGGTGGCCCACCCTATCTCCAAATGTGACACGTGTACCTTATTCAATCATCATACAAGTGGATTATACAACAAGGATACATGTCACAACATAACAATTCCTCCCGGTTCTCCGTGTTGCATTCCAGGATTACTATCCTGCAACCTAACTTCAGCTACTCCCATCATGACAGATCTACTCCTGCCAATGATGTTCTATTGGTGCGTGGAAAATTATGCTCCAGCATCGACTCCACTGGGTGAAATTCCTCGTGAACGTTGCAGCTTTGTGATTGAAAGAGGAACAGAATCCCATGTGTACGTTACTACCACAGATAAGAAAGAGGAACATGACTTAACAGAGTGTTTCTCCAGAAACCCATCCCTACCCAATTTTTTTTGCAATAAATCAGTTGTGTATGATCTCTCCACCAACTGACACTTTTTGGTTATGTGGAACTTCTGTCTACAGCATCCTCCCCAGCCAATTCAACGGAAGGTGCACCCTGGTTTATGTTCTACCAGCTATCAGAGAAAATACACACTCCACCCCAAGCTCCCCACAGCTACAAAATTCAGCTCCTACCACTAACGAAGCAGATGGCTGCATTCCAGGACTCACTTGTACACAAACATGGTGTTCAAGAACTCTTGGAGCATTTATACCATCTTATGGTGTCATGCAAGCCCTTGATCAAGTCAGAAGCTTATCAAATTCTGTACAGAAATTGGCCAATGATACGGCTTTGGCCCTTGGTAACATCACGGACACTCTCGCTTCGCACAAGATAATGATCTTACAGAACAGAGTGGCCTTGGATTACATTCTAGCAACGCAAGGAGGAGCCTGCACCATCATCGGACCTGGGTGCTGCACCGGGTTAATTGATTCAACAGAGAACTTGAACAAAATCCAACAAGACATTCTTGATCTTTCAGCAAAATTACACCAGATGACTGAAGTTAATTTTTCATTGTTCGGAAACTTGATTGGGAAACCCTGGCTGTGGATAAAGGAAATGGCAATTGTGTTGTTGTTTGTTCTCCTGGCGTACTATCTATGCGTCCACAGTATCAAGTGTTTCATTCAACATATGAATCACGCCTCTCTCAAGAAAATCACAGTTCCTACCAGAAAAGACTATTACCCGTAGGGACGTCACGGACCCTAAAATTGCATGTTTGTTTAAGTCTCTAAATTTGTATTTTGTGAGAGTTATTTAGAACTCTCAAAGGGGGAAATGTAGGATTACAAATTTATTTAAATGTTTTAATTTAGGTTCAACAGTATTTTAACTGAGAAAGTGCACACACTGTTTTCCATTTTTGAGGTAATCAAGGTTTCGGACATTAACCTCTTGTCACATCTCAAAGGTCAGCTGGGCCTTTTTTTGATCTAATCAGGCTGATTGGATTAGCATCTCAAGGCTCTGAGTTACACTGTTACCTGATGAAATCAGGTAACCAGCTGAATCATGTACTTTCCTTTACATGTTTTGTTCAAGAGTCCCCTCCTCTATGAAATTAATCCCACCCCCTTGAAATGTATATAAACTGCAATGTAAAGTTCCCTTAGATTAGACTTGGGTAAGATTTTGGATGAAGCAGACTACAGCAAATAAAGAATCCTGCTTAAAATACAACCCCGAGTCTCCTGGTCTTCGCTTCTGAGTTTCTCTACACTTAAGAAGAACAAGGTTTACAACACTGGTTCTGGTAAGAACTCTAGCGGCTGCATTTATGATCAACTGTAGTTTATGTATTAAACGTGCAGGGCAACCACCCATTAGAGCATTACAATAATCTAGCCTTGATGTCATGAACGCATGAACCAATTGTTCTGCATTTTTCATTGAGAGCATATGACGTAATTTAGATATATTTTTAAGATGAAAAAATGCAGTTTTACAGATACTAGACACGTGACTTTCAAATGAAAGATTGGTATCAAAGAGCACACCCAGGTTCCTAACCGACGACGAAGACTTGACAGAGCAGCCATCAAGTGTTAGACAGTATTCTAGGTTATTACGTGAGGAAGTTTTTTGTCCAATAATTACAATCTCTTTTTCAGAATTAAGTAGTAGGAAATTACCAGTCATCCAGTTTTTCATATCAGCTATGCATTCCGTTAATTTTTTGGATTGGTAAATTTCATCAGGGCGTGAAGAAATATAGAGCTCAGTATCATCAGCATAACAGTGAAAACTAATGCCATGCTTCCTAATAATATCTCCTAAGGGTAGCATGTACAGAGTGAACAGCGACGGTCCTAGTACTGAGCCTTGTGGTACACCATACCGAACATTTGACTGATAAGACATCTCTTCATTTACTACTACAAACTGATAACGGTCAGAAAAGTATGATTTAAACCATGCTAGTGCAATTCCACTAATGCCAACATAAATTTCGAGTCTATTTAAAAGAATGTTGTGGTCGATAGTGTCAAATGCAGCACTAAGATCGAGTAGCACTAATAGAGAGATACAACCACGATCGGATGATAAGAGCAAATCATTTGTGACTCTAATGAGAGCTGTCTCAGTACTATGATACGGTCTAAATCCTGATTGAAAATTCTCACAGATACCATTTCTTTCTAAAAAGGAACATAGTTGTGAAGATACTGCCTTTTCTAGTATCTTTGACAGAAAAGGTAGATTCGAGATCGGCCTGCAATTGACTAATTCTGTAGGATCAAGTTGTGGTTTTTTAACAAGCGGTTTATTCATGGCCAGCTTAAAAGTTTTTGGTAAGTATCCTAATGACAAAGATGAATTAATGATATTAAGAAGAGGATCTATGACCTCTGGAACCATCTCTTTCAATAGTTTAGTCGGTATAGGGTCTAACATACATGTTGTCGATTTAGATGATTTAACGAGTTTAGAAAATTCTTCCTCTCCTATAGCAATGAATGAATCAAATTTTTCGTCAGTGAGACTACAGTGCACTGTCTGACGCAATACTGTAGTAGACGGTTGCATAGTTATAAATTTCTCCCTGATATTATCAATCTTATAAGCGAAGAAGGTTATAAAGTCATTACTGTTGTGCTGCTTGTAAACTTCTGGGTTTGAAACTTTATTTTTCGTCAGTTTAGCAACTGTTTCGAATAAGTACCTTGGGTTTTGTTTATTTTCTTCTAATAGGGTTGAAAAATAAGCAGATCTAGCAGTTTTTAAGGCCTCTCTTTATGCAATCGAGCTCTCCTTCCATGAAATGCGAAAAACCCCTAGTTTTGTTTTCTTCCAGTTGCGCTCCATTTTTCTGGCTGCTCTCTTTAGGGCCTGAGTGTGCTCGTTGTACCACAGCGTTGGACTATTTTCTTTGATCTTCTTTAAGCGCAACGGAGCAACTGTGTCTAAAGTGCTGGAAAAGAGAGAGTTAAAAGTTTCTGTCACAATATCGAGTTCTTCTAAGCTATCTGGGATGCTGAGAGGATGAAACTGATCAGGAAGATTATTAATAAAGCATTCTTTAGTGACAGAAGTTATAGGTCTAACATATTTGTAACACGGAGTTGGCTTTGCAGCCTTGGCTAAATGAAGTTTACACAAGACTAGATAATGATCTGAGATGTCATCGCTCTGCTGCAGAATTTCAACATCATCAACATTGATTCCATGTGATAATATTAGATCTAGAGTATGATTATGACAATGAGTAGGTCCTGACACGTGTTGTCTAACTCCAATAGAGTTAAGAATGTCTTTAAATGCCAATCCCAATGCATCTTTTTCATTATCTACATGTATATTAAAATCACCAACAATTAGGACTTTATCTGCAGTCAGTACTAACTCTGATAGAAAGTCAGGAAATTCTTTGATAAAGTCTGTATGGTGCCCTGGTGGCCTGTATACAGTAGTCAGCACACATCTTAAACGTGATTTATCATCTGCACTATATATTGTTATATTAAGCACCAACACTTCAAAAGAATTATATTTGAAACTAGACTTCTTAGTAATTTTGAAAAATATTACTATAAATTACAGCAACGCCTCCCCCTTTGCCTTTCAGAAGAGGGTCATGTTTATAATGTATATAATCTTGCGGGGTGCACTCATTTAAAATAATGTAATTGTTTGGTTTTAGCCAGGTTTCTGTCATACACAGCACATCTAGGTTATTGTCAGGATACAGGCACAGAGGCGGAGGTAAGTGAATTCAAACGTGAGTTTATTTACAATGATTCAAGTGACAAGGTGAATTGGCAAGGTTCAGGTGAAGGTGCGGTGACGATCACTACGTGTAGAGCGGATTCCAGGTGAGCAGATCCACCTTTAGTTAGCTTGGCGTGAGCAGACACTGTTCATTGATACGTCTCCTTTTCTATTTCAGATACAGTAGCGGACACGGAGATCTCGGCGGGAACGTGGGACACTCAGACGAATCTCCAGGACTCGGGGAACATGGGACCAGGCAGGACTTCTGGGAACAACGGGACAAGGATACAAAGGTGAGTATTTCAAAGGTGAGTATACGTTACGTGGTGGTTTTCAGGTTGACTTGGAGACTTCAGGAGACAGAGGGTTATGGTCTATTCCTGTTGGAGGCTTGACAAAGACTGAAGTGTGCATGGGTGTTTTGTAGAGCTGGGTGATGAGGTAATTGATGGTGCACAGGTGTGAGTGGTTAGTATTCCGGGGAGAGTGATCTTTGAGTGGTGGATGGGAATGAATCTGATTGATTCCTGACAGTTATAGTCTGTAATCATATCATTAACTATAAGTGCTTTTGAAGTAAGGGATCGAATATTCAGCAACCCAAGCTTTATCATTTGTTCATTTCTATTATTTCTGTTTTTTATTTGTTGAACATCAATTAAATTTTTACCCTTAGATGGGTTTGGAAGTTTTATGTATTTCCTAATTAGGGGAACAGACACAGTCTCTATATGATGATATCTAGGTGAAAGAGCCTCTATGTGATGGGATTTATCTGACCTTGGTGACATGGGACAGCTGGCAGATGGTCGGTTTAGCCAGTTTGTCTGCTTCCTGACCTGAGCCCCAGATTGTCATGTTTGAGCTCTAAGACTATGTGCCATATTACTAGAGAGAAGAGCAGCACTCTTTTATATTTGAGGAATACACAAAGGAAAATGTACAACACAACGAAATAAAGCTGCAACACAACGGAAATGCTCCCGACCACTAGAGTGCTCTCGGAGTGTGATAAAGTTAGTTTTCCTTGCCATTGTTCTATAGAGTCAGCAGTCTAAAAATATATCAACACCACGAATAGTTTTAACAGTATGTAGCTAACCATTGTGTATCGACATTTATTAATTCAAAATCACCAACGTGCATTATAGCTGCATACTCTAGAATGCTTTGACGCGCTACCACAGCGCATGATCCCTAAGGGAACATCTGCCAATTCCTCCAAGATGTTAAAACGTATAATTTGTATCAATTCAAATTACTTTTAACATTCAAAAACAGACATGTTCAAAATCTAAAGCTTGGTTGTATTGGTAGTAGACTTACTACAGGTGACTTTTCCAATACCTCCCTTCATGTATTTACAGTAAACTATTATTTTTCAGGAAATGTCTGTAAAAGGTTTTTTTTCTTTTATCATGTTTCAAAGGTTGTAGTTCCTAATAACCAGACTGACTTACAACAGGTGAAATTGTGTTGCGACTTTATTTCGTTGTGTTGTACATTTTCCGTTGTGTTGTGGCTCATTTCTGTTGTGTTGTGGATTCATTTCGTTGTGTTGTGGCTTAATTTTGTTGTGTTGTGAACTTATGTTTGCTTTTTAAAATTCCGTTGTGTTGTGCACTACTGGGCCACCGTATTTATCTTCTCCGCAAGCTAAACTCCTTCTCTGTCACGGTGGTCATCCTGTGTAGATTTTATCAGTCTTTTATTGAGAGTCTTTTAAAGTATTTCTTTTATCTGTTGGTTTCATAATCTGACAGTTAAAGACAGGAATAGCCTGAACAACATTGTAAAAATCTGTTCTAAAATCATCGGTGTGAAACAGAGAGACCTTAATGTCTTCTGCAACCAACAAATAGTTCGGCAGGCAGCGAGTATCCTAGCGTCTCCGGGACATGCTTTGGCAGGTGAATTTTCTCTGTTGCCTTCTGGGCGTCGTTATGTGCTTCCTGTGTGTAAGACGAACCACCACTCCAAATCTTTCATCCCTTCTGCGACCAAACTCTTAAACTCTGTGTAGGGTTCTTTGGGGTTTTTAAATGTGCACATACTGATTGCTTGTATGTTGTGAATAATGTGTGTGATTTGTGTTATGTACTGTTGGAAACACGCTGCTCTTAACTAATTGCCCCTTGTGGGATTAATAAAGTTGATTGAATTTAATTAAATTTAATTAAATCTGGTTATCCCACCGTAAGAACGAGATGCCATAACCCACTAATTGATATCCCTGCGGCCAAATAATGTGCTCAAATGGATTCCCACCCCCCTCAAGGATTAGGGTGGCTATGGACCTAAATGATCTTTTCATTTAATGCAGTTTTTATTTGGCAATCACAATTCTATTGGTTAAGAATTATAAATGAGGATCTGGATAATCTGCCAGCCAGCAGAGG
This sequence comes from Siphateles boraxobius, assembly GCF_051911475.1. Lineage (NCBI taxonomy): Eukaryota > Metazoa > Chordata > Actinopteri > Cypriniformes > Leuciscidae > Siphateles > Siphateles boraxobius. Next base: position 1,211,376 of record NW_027509198.1, on the reverse strand, counting down.
ATGGGCTCCCCCCACCCCAGTCTTGGTTCCTCCCAAGTAGGGTTGGGTATCGGTTGGGTTTTATCCGATACCAGTACCTACTAGGTATTTTTTAAACGGTTCCGGTGCTTAAACGGTTCTTGAAACGGTACTTAAGAAAACAAAACCGCACACACTTTGTCAAAAAATAATAGGCTACCCTTTTATTTACAGGGCCAAACTGGACACAATATTAACTTAAATCTTTAAACAATATAAATACAAGTAACATATGGTAATAATAAATAAACCAATATAAAATAAAAATTCACATTTACACAATATCAAATAAAACAATATTGTATCAAACAATGTAATAATACTGGAGATTAATAGAGATTACTACCAGGGTAATCTAATCTCGACATTGCTCCAGGTTCCCATGTTTTGTCTGCTTGATCCAGTCATGTAAATTATCTGGTCGTTGCACTAGTTATGACAGCGCTTAGCTTGGCGAATTTGGTATTTCGTTCCCACTGCGTCTTAGCTACGCAGCGTTGAGTGAACCTATGAAAGAGAGCGTCTCTGGTTACTGGTGTTACCTATGTTTTCTGAATAGGGAACGAGGCGCTGCGTTCACTGCCAAGATACTCGCGCTGCTGACAAGCTTCCTTTTTCGGCAGAGAAATCTGAGGAGCAGATGATGCGCGCGCTAATATAATATGAGCGTCGAGGCGGCGCCCGCGCCATCAGACAATGGATTGCCGTGATTCTATATGGGCTTCAGACAATCAGCACAGAGAGGGCGTTCTGACGCGTAATTTTACACGTGAAATGCGTGTAAAACCTTGGAGCCAAACCTTGGAGCGTTTTGTCTTCGGCATCTTCATTAATCCCCTCGCTATCCGCAGACGTCCCGGGAGTCTCCCGCATATTGATAACGGCTCCCTGATGCCCGCAAATTAGTTAAAATCTCCCGGAATCTAGAGCGAGCGAGCAAGAGCGCCCATGTGAGACAGAACAGACTGTGCTCCAAACCGTGTAGTGTGCGCACGGCAGAGAGGGAGAGAGCGAGAGACCTTGCGTTTGTGCGCCTCATGACACGGAGAGTCAGGCACCGAAATCAGGCACCGAAATTTTTGTTCTTATTCGGTCCGGTTACTACCGTTTACGTCGGAACCGGTTCCCTATTGGCACCGCGTTTCGGTACCCAACCCTACTCCCAAGGTTTCTTTCATGGCAAAGGGAGTTTTTCCTTGCTACTGTCGGCCTTGGCTTGCTCTGTGGGAGTATGGAGGCATTATTTCCATAGCTACTTAAAACTATTTGTTTCTGAAACGGAATCAAATTCTGACAATCGTCCTCAAATTATCTACTAAACTGCGAATCATGTTCTTAAAGATGCTTAAATTAGATAATAATCGGAAGCTGCTTAAATATGATAATAATCAGAATCCTAAACAAATTTCTCATTCACAAACATACGTGTCCTGATTGATTAGCTCACAAACTTTAGCAACTTCATAAGGCTGGACCACGTCTCCTAGTTGACCATCTCGCTGCTTTTCAGCCCCGCAGGGCTCATATCCATCTGGATGCAGTGACGGCTCTCCCGATCTAATGCACTTGAGCTACCACGCCTGGCATGGGCTCTCCCATTTGAATTGCAGTGTGGGCCCTTCTGTTCGTCTAAAAAGAGAGCTTTCATGTCTTCTATGTTTATTGTGGGCTCCCAATTCGAATTGCAGTGAGGGCTCTCCTGTTTGAATCGCAGTGGGATCCTTCATGTTCTAGATCACGGAGGCTCTCCCATTCGGATCACATTGTGGGCCCTCCTATCTGAACAGCGGACTGGAGGAACCTGGAATTCGTCCCTCGGCAGGAACGGGCCCCTTGTGTCCTCATGCGATTCAGGCCCTCGCTGCAGGGGGAGGTAAGCACTGCCTTCAATACATATCGTAGGCTCCCCTTATTCTGTGGCTGAGGGAGGGGTTTCGCTTTGGATATCGTTCGGTCTGTTTCTCCAGGGACAAGCACCTCCTTCCTCACTCATGACATTAAGAGCCCCCTGCTATTCTGACTCAGGAGGTTTATGTTGTAAGGAACCTAGCTATATGACATATTAATAATCAATAATAACTTGTTATGATTAATTACATGATTAATTACAATCAATTAATCAGTTTGTCCAACGAACTCTTTTGATTATTAATTTATTCTAAGAAAAGGGTATCTTCCCTAGCCACAGAAGAATAATTATTTCTTAGCATGTACAGCGTTTTGAGCATGTAGCAAGAACAAAAACCGTAAAGGGACTTCGTATTGCAAGCAAATCAGAACCAAATACATAAAGTGCATAAGTTTTATTAACTAAATCATAAACATAAATAAACTAAACACACATATATACAGAAATACAGAAATAGGTTAGTGATAGGATTAAATTGGAAACCGGAAAAAGGGCCTATGAGAAGAACCATCAGAATTTAATTTTCACATTTCATTGAATTGAATACTTGCATTTATAGTGGGAACAATTCTTGAAGTTGTTGAAAATTTAAGTCGTTGATGGTTCCGGCAGTGTCAAGTGGAAGTTGGTTGAGAGTTCTCTTTCTCCAGGAACGCATGGCTGGTTTGGGCAAGGCCTGGGGCCCTGTTGAGGCCACGCCGAGCACCCAGGAGAAGTGAGGAAGTCGGAAGAGTGGGTGATTGGAGTCGTTGTTGGTTGGAGTCTTTGTTCCAAAACTCCTGAGATTGTCCTTGGTTCTTTGTGAGAGAGTCTTCTCTCTCTGCTTAAGCCCATATCTGGTTGGATCGAGGCCTGCTGGGCCCTGGGGCCCCGTGGAGGGGGAGGGGGTTCCCCAGTATCACCAGAACAGTGTTGCGGCTGGATGAAAGAACTAAGAGAGGGAGGTCACATGTGGACTGTCTCTAATAAAGGCTGGAAAGGATCCACCCCCAAGGGTTGAACTCGACCAATAAGATCGGTGACATGTCTGAGAGGGAAAGTGGCTCTTAGTTGATTTACGAGTCTTTGTCTCAAGCATGGTTATACCTTCATTAATGCTCAGATAGCTATAACACATCCACACTGCATTCTAGAAGAAGGTGATGTAGATCAAAGTGTGAGTCATTAAATGAGGATTAATTAGGTAGGAGGCATACAGGTGAGGTTACATTGATCGTTAGTTGGTGGTATACCAGGGTACATACCATACATAATATTCACACAGTCACATAATAGTCACAATAGTCATCACAGTTTTATGCATGTTCATTTATAGATCAGTTAGTCTATGATTAATGCAGCAAAGTCTGTTTTAAAGAGGGTTTCTCTGTTCCCATTGTATCTCTCTCTTGTGCATGTGGCCACATTCCTCGGAGGTCGTAAAATCTCCTTATCATGCCCTGTAACATGACACTGTTTCTGCCCTTGTGTTCGTTCATTTGGGCTGTTAGTTTTGGAGTTTCATAAACCTTTGTATATAATGAATAATTAGTGTGTGTCTGATTGGTCCATACCCTACAATGTTATGAATGCAATGCCGGGTTGTACTCTATCTATACCACATTCATCCTCCAGTCCAGACACTGCTCCCGCAGGAGCAACTTCGAGCGTCACTGCCGCAGCAGTGCTCGCTCACGATCCAGGTCGATAAATGCAGCAGTGAGATTTGTCAAATTTACTTAAAATAAATTGCCTCCTACAAGTGGCACTGCCGCAGCATTAATAAGTCCTCGTCTTCACTAGGCCTTGCTTTTCCAATTACAGCTCCCGCAGGAGCAACTCCTGACCAACACTGCTGCTGCAGTTCCTGTTTACGACCCCACATGGTGGACATTAAATTACAGATGTAGTCCATTTTCAACTATGGCAGAAGCAACTCCTGAGAGTCACTATTGCAGTATCGAAACCTGTTCATGACTCCAAGGTGATAAGCACAGCAGACGTGTCAAACATTATAATAAATAACTAAAATAAATAAATAAACAAATAAAATAATCACTACAGCTCTCCTGGCGTTTCCTGCTAATGACATGCAATAGCAGTGTCTATTCTCTGCTATTTATGGTGAACACATCACTAGGTGATGCTTTCCAAAAGTAGCTCCGGCAGCAGTGCCCGCTCACGACTCCACATGTGGATATAACTGGGAGCTCAGACATAACTGGGTCCACCTTCAGCTCAGGCAGGAGCAACTCCCGAGTGTCAGTGCCGCAGTAGTGTCTCTCGCTCATTACTCCAAGTTGATCAATGCAACAGCAAGAAATGTCTAATACCCCTTTTCCACCAAAGCATTTTGAGAGCCGGTTCGGAGCCGGTGCCTACTCGCGAACCGGTTCTTTGTGTTTCGACAGCCAAAGAACCGGTTCTCGGCCAGGAAAACTGGTTCCAAAGCGGCACCAACTCTTTGCTGGACTAGAACCAGAGAACCGTTCTTTTACCACCGTGTCATGCTTACGGCGGGGCTGGAGGCGGGTTTAGATGTGTCCTAAACATTTTTTATGACCGCAAAGCCAGGAGAAACATTTGCAGAAACACGATGTAGTCCACCATTATAATTATTATGCTTGAAGTTGGCGCAAGCGTGTCTAGCTTTTTTTAAATTTTATTTTTTTATTGAAAACATTATGTAAGCAAAGAAGAAAACAGTCAAAATATAGAACAAATAAACGGAAAGAAAAAAAGACACAAGACAGAGGTACATAACTAATCAGAAATGATTACATATCAAAGGAAAAGATTAAAAGACTTACTTATTTCAATTGTTTTTAAAGCCTTCATGGTACACAAGTTAGAGATAATCCCAAAATAATGTACTTGCTAGCGTTTCTGTATGGCGACGTACACAGTGACGTAACGACGTCGTTCGCTGGGCGCTCTAGTCAGTGGGAAAACAAACCGGTTCTGAGAAGGTTCGCAAGTTGAACCAACTCCGAACTAACTTTGAACCAGCACCAGTTCCGAACCAGTTCTTTTTTGGTGGAAAAGGGGTATAAGAGAGTCCAGCTACTATTGCCCCTTTCCTCATATCTTTGTCGCTTATTCTCCTTACTCCTTAAAATAAAATGTTAATTGTCATCATTTACTCACCCTCATGTCATACCAAACATGTATGACTTTCTTCTGTGGAAACACTAGAGAAGATATTTTTTCTAATTTTTTTTTATATTTCTCAGTTTCTCTCTGATTGGTTGCCATCATTCTTCAGAATATCTTCTTTTATGTTCCACAGACGAAAGAAATGAAGAAAGAAAAATACAGGTTTAAATCTACATGAGGGTGAATCAATTATGACACAATGTATATTTTTGGTTGAACTATTCCTTTAAAGGGTAAGTTCGGCGTTTTACAAGTAAAGCCCTGTTTTAAGATCGTTTCTGATGAAATCGAACGGTTAAGATTAAAATTTGGACACATGCTGCTGTCCCGAGAATTTTAGGTTTATGTGTTAGCATCCCCCCACCTATACAATGGTTTCATAGGGGCACTGGAACAATCATTCATATAAATGCATTAAACTTTAGTTTACAAAGACGTGAAACTCACCGAGTGGTCTGGGGTGTTCACTGATATGCTCACGCAAAAATCGCTGCAAAAGATGCTTTCCAACCGGTGTTTTACCATTCGTAGTAAAACTGTGGACCTATTTTTCCAACGCCTCACAACCGGATATTCTTCCAAAAACTACGATAAAACCTGTTGGAAAGCATCTTTTGCAGCGATTTTTGCGTGAGCATATCAGTGAACACCCCAGACCACTCGGTGAGTTTCACGTCTTTGGAAACTAAAGTTTAATGCGTTTATATGAATGATTGTTCCAGTGCCCCTATGAAACCATTGTATAGGTGGGGGGGTGCAAACACAAAAACCTAAAATTCTCGGGACAGCAGCATGTGTCCAAATTTTAATCTTAACCGTTCGATTTAATCAGAAACGATCTTAAAACAGGGCTTTACTTGTAAAACGCCAAACTTACCCTTTAAGGCTTTTAACACTTTTATCTTAGCAACTTCAAAATATTTTGAAAACAAAATTAAATTATACCATCTAAATTATATTACAAAATGATAGAAATCCATAAGCATCAGAGTTCTCTTACGAGAGGTTCTCTCGTATTGCGTAAGTTGCTTACGCTACGGGTAAAGTCATCTTTTCTCGAGATATGAAGCCAAAAATTGCAATTGCGACCTGCAAGCAGAGGAATGCGCCTGAGGAAGCCGGTCGTCTTCGCCGCCTTCAGCCTTCCGTGCCTGCTACACTATCCAGCGACGAGTATCCTTTGCTCTTTGCTTGCTGTACGTGTTCGCCGCCGCGACACTAACTTCTAAAAGAGCGCGAGGCGTTTTTGTAAAAATGTAAAAATTTTGCTCACGTGACCAGCCTCCTGCGTGAAGCTTTGCACAGCGTCCAGCTCAGCCTCAGCCTGGTTCAGCCGCCCTAGATCGCGCTCATCCAGTCGTCATGAGCACGCGAAGTCCTCCTAGCAACAGCGGGGAGAAAAAGACGGCTGGGTCCCGCCAAGGCCGGACTACCGTCAAAGCTTTTTACCCCTCACAAAAGGCTACTGCAGCAATGTATTTGGCAGCCAACGAGCTGGTGATACGACCCGCTCGCCTGCACACAACCGCCGTTTTTACGGAGACCCAGAGAGATCTCAAAAAGGGTATAATGTCTGGTTATCCGGCTCAGGCCGATGGTGTCATAAGTGTAGAAAATGTGCCCACATCTCAGTGTTCACCCCTACACAAAAGCACTATACCCCCCCGTGTCTCTCGCTCTCACAGAGCCCACTCTCATAAAGCTGGCGAATGCCGCTCGAGTGTTAGATGTAGGAAACGTGCCCACGACTACGTGCCCACGCCTACTCTCTGCCCGCTCTGTTGCACGGCCAAAGCAGCCGCATATCGGTCAGGTTATGAATGTAAGTTAGGTGTCCGCTCACGAGCGCTCACGCTTACTAACAAACACCTCGCCCCAGGCGCCACTCGCGCATCACAAAGTGATCATAAAATGTTCCCCCTTCAAAGCAATCGGGACGTCACATATGTATGTAAGTTACGTGCCCGCTCACGAGCGCTCACGCTTACTAACAAACTTTTCGCCCCGGGCGCCACTCGCATATCACAAAGCTATCAGAAAACGTTCCCCATTCAAAGCAATCGGGGCATCACATATGAAACAGCCACCTACCGCTGTCAGCGAGCCGCCGTATTCGAGCACCGAGGGCGTGCGTTCCGCGCCCATACCTCTGGTTCAGTTACCCGAGCCCACGAAGTGTGGTGATCGGAACCCGGAGGCCATTCTGCCCCTAGCTATACATGTAAAAACATGAGAAGCGATTCCAGGGATATCAGAGTGGGTGCTAAGCACAATAAGACAAGGCTATTCACTACAATTCGCTCGCTGTCCCCCTCGCTTTCGAGCACGGACCGAGACGAAAGTGAAAGAGGAAGTAGCACATCTACTCCGCGCAGAAATAGCCAAACTGTTGTGCAAAGGGGCCATAGAACCGGTACCTCCTTCTCTGAGCGAGTCAGGCTTTTACAGCCGTTATTTTCTCGTACCCAAGAAGGACGGAGCTCTCAGACCTATCTTAGATCTGAGATATTTGAACAAAGCTCTCATTAGAAGACCGTTCAAAATGCTTATGACCAGACAAATTCTCGCGCAAATTCGCCCGAGGGACTGGTTTATCTCTCTCGATCTGAAAGACGCCTACTTTCAGATTCAGATAATACCCCGTCACAGGCCATTCTTGAGATTCGCCTTCGACGGTCAGGTATATCAATACACCGTCCTCCCGTTCGGCCTGTCTTTAGCACCCCGTACATTTTCGAAGTGCATGGACGCGGCACTCGCCCCCTTGAGAAATCAGGACATGCGGATTCTGAACTATCTGGACGATTGGCTGATTCTGGCACAGTCAGAGATAGAACTCTTATCTCACAGAACAGTGCTCCTCAGTCATCTGGAAAGCCTGGGTCTCACGGTCAACTGGACCAAGAGCTCATCACTGCCCAGTCAGTCAGTTTCCTTTCTGGGGATAGAACTGGACTCTGTGGCTATGACGGCTCGTTTATCGACACAGCGCGCGCCGTGTTCGACACCTGGCCGCATCTTTCCAGAAGGACAGCGTCGCTTCTCTGAAAACATTTCAGAGGATGCTGGGCTGTATGGCATCAGCTGCAGCGGTGCTTCAGCTGGGCCTACTGTACATGCGCCTGCTACAACGCTGGTTAGACACTCGGGTGCCTCACCGGGCTTGGGCGTCCAGCTACAGACAAATCAGAGTGACTCAGAGCTGCGTTTCAGCTCTGCAGCCCTGGTTAGCGGCCGACTGGTACCAGCAGGGGGTGACGATGGGGGCTGTCTCATACTGAAAGATCATCTCGACGGACGCCTCCAACCTAGGTTGTTGCGCTCTTTTCGAGGGCAGACAGGTATTTGGCCTGTGGTCAGACTGAGAGAAAAGCCTTCATATAAACTGTCTGGAGATGATAGCGGTCGAGAACGCACTGAAGCGCATCCTCCCGTTCATACGAGACCACTACGTTCTAGTCCGGTCGGACAACATGTCTGTGGTGTCCTACGTGAACCGTCAGGGCGGTGTCAGATCCGGAAATCTATGCGATCTGACGGAACGCCTCCTTGTATGGTCTCAGCACTTTCTGCGCTCGCTGAGAGCTGCGCATGTGCCAGGCCACCTGAACGACGGCCCAGACAAACTGTCCAGGGACAACGTTCCCCCAGTGGAATGGTCCCTGCACCCCCAGACAGTCCAGTTGCTATGGCGCCTTTTCGGCAAAGCGGAAGTCGACCTGTTTGCGTCAAAAGACAACGCTCACTGCCCGATGTTCTTTTCGAAGAACGAAGACGCGCTGGCCCAAATCTGGCCCAGCCGCCCTCTTTATGCTTTCCCTCCAGTCTCTCTGTTACCACAGGTAATCAAGAGGATCAGGGAAACGCGCCACTCGGTGCTCCTTATAGCCCCGCGATGGGAGAACCAAATCTGGTTCCTGGAGCTGACGCGGCTGTCACAAACAGCCCCTTGGCTGATTCCGGTGAGGAGAGATCTCCTCTCTCAAGCCCGCGGCTCAATCTGGCATCCCCATCCAGAGCGCTGGTCTCTGCCCGTATGGTTAAGCAACGAATACCTGTTGTTTTGCCAGAAGGGGTTATGAACACGATTACGCAGTCCACAGCTCCCTCTACGAGATGGCTGTACGCGTCTAAATGGTCTGTGTTCTCCAAATGGTGTGCCGACAGAAATCTGGACTCACGAACATGTGGGGTATCGTGGTTGCTTAGCTTCCTTCAAGAGCTGTTGGACAGGGGCAGGTCCCCATCCACGCTTAAAGTATATGTGGCGGCCGTTGCAGCGTTCGCTGAGTCGATGCACGGCGAGTCAATAGGAGGGAACGAGCTGGTCATCCGCTTCCTTAGAGGAGCCAGGAGGATGAATCCCCCGCGACCCCGTCAATAGGAGGGAACGAGCTGGTCATCCGCTTCCTTAGAGGAGCCAGGAGGATGAATCCCCCGCGACCCCGTCGGTTCCTATATGGGCTAGATTCCGTGGACCTAAAGTACCTCTCTCTCAAAACCATTTTTCTGACAGTTCTGTCATCAGTTAAACGTGTGGGGGATTTACACGCGCTATCCATTAGCGCTGTGTGTCTTGAGTTTGGACCAAATGACTCTAAAGTCATCCTCAAGCCAAGAGCTCGGCTCTGCCAGCATCCGATAGTGAGAGCAGTGTTGGTCTCCTCTGCCCTGTCAGGGTACTGAGGGCTTACATTACATGCTCTGCCCCCTTCAGGCGCTCGGAGCAGCTCTTTGTTTCGTTTGGTGGGCGCACCAAGGGTCTCGCCACCTCGAAACAGAATCTATCCAGATGGATAGTGACATTTGTGAGGCGGCGGGCTGGGCCTCCCCGTCCACATTTGTTAGGTTTTATAACCTGGAAGTTCCCGCCTTGCAGGCTAGACTTCTATGAGTATGAGTGGGATGTATGTTCTGCCCAGATCTTATCGTGCGCGGACTACTCTCACGTAACTTAGCTCTCCTGGTTGAGCTCGATGAAAACCAGAGTAGCAGCCTCCAAGCCGTACTTTTATACGTTAAGCCACACCCATTCTGGTGGGCTGTGACGCGTAGAGGGCGCAAAGCACCCTCATTGGGCGTGACGTCACGCCAGGCTCAGTGGTAGGCTGCTGCAGTAGCCGCAGGGCAGCCAATGAGCACGCTAGACAGCCTGCTAGCTGCTGCACTGCGTTGACAATAAATACAAAATGAAGGATAATTTTTGGCTTCATATCTCGAGAAAAGATGACTTTACCCGTAGCATAAGCAACTTACGCAATACTCGTTCGCTCTTCTAGAGAGAACCGAGGTTATGTACGTAACCGAGTACGTTTGCCCCGTGAAATCTCTTAAACAACTCTCTAACAAAGTAAGAGTAAATCATTGTATTTGGAAATAACTCTTATTACTGGCTGATTTGGATGGACAGTCAGTGAGTTCGCTGTTTGCTCTGTTTTAAATGGTTTAAAATCTGCTTTAGTACTTTTATCAGCCTGATGAATATGAACACGTGATGAAACAAGAGCATAATGCTACCAAATACGTTTGACACAATGTTTTTTAATAAAAAGGTTTTTTATTAAAAAAAAAATGTTTGTATTATTATTATTTAGTTTATTATTATTATATTATTATTTTCTATTGACAAACTATTAGACAAATATTATTGTCCCCTGTGGTGTTTAACATCCAAGAGGAATAGGTCTTATTTTTAAAAGGTTTCAAGCACGATACAAACAAAGAAAAGAATATGGATGTCAATTTCACTTGTGAAGATGTTTCAACATGTATACAATATTTTTACGCAGGTAACACTTTATATTAACATTCAGTTATAAGTAATGTATAAATTATTAGTTAATGATGAACTATTCATTTACAAACATAACTATATGTTCATGAGTTATTAATAAGTGGTATGTTAATGATTTACAAATGTGTTGTAAGTTGTCTTAAAAAAATGGTAAATCATGAAATAAATCAAATAGATAATTAGTAGATGGTTTATAAGTTATTGGTTGATACATGATTTATCACTTAAGTCATTGAAGTATTTGGGCATATCATTATCTCAATAAACAATGGTTGATCATGAACAAATGATGAACAAACCAGTAGTAAATGATCAGTATATCATTTATTGATGTATAGTTAAGTTGTAAGCTGGTCTGTGTTCAAAAGCACAAACATGCAGGAATGCTAAAGTAGTATTTTTAAAGGGCTCCTATTATGGATCTTTGAAAATGACCTTTCATGTAGTGTGTGACATAGCTCTAGGTGAATGAAAACATCTTGCAAAGTTTTAAATCTGAAAGTGCACTGTATATAAAGTTATTGTCTTTCAAAAGTAAGAGTCGACTCTGAGTCAATGAAATGAATCGTTTTTCAAACGAGTCATAAGCCGTTTCGTCGTGATGTCAAGACGAAACATTAGACTATTGCCCGTCCACGTATTGCACGCGCAGACACCAGGAAAAACTTGAACCTCAAACCGGCAGCTGATTCCTGTGGATACTGGATAGCATCATGTCCAAAAGACGCTGTGCTCTATAATGTGAAGGTAAAGCCAGTTTTTTTTCACTGCCCAAAGACGAGCATGTGAAGAATCAGTGGTTAAAATTAATCTTAACCACGATACCACAGCAGTAACAGTTATAACGTTAATCCTAAACTTTTGCTGTGTTCCCTTTATTTTACTGATGACTGCTTCTCATCAGATCTCAGATCTCAGATCAAATCTCGGAGTTCAATGCAGGATTCACAAACCGCTTCTCTTGAAAGATGGTGTTCACAATACTTAGTTTTGAGTTTTATATTGTGTAGGTTTCCTGCTAACTGGCTAACTCATGTTATCACTGTCTTACTGAAATACTTCTTCTGATCAGTTGTGGCACACTATAACCTAAAACTGTGTCTATTAATGCAGATTGTCTGAAAGATTAAGCATGGAGCAAGATTTGTTTTACCAACTTTTATGTTAAAGGAGCTGTATGTAAGAAATGTATTTCAATTAATCATAAAATGGCCCTGATATTTCACTAGACATTAAGAAATCATGTTCATTTCAAATACTTATATCACTGACAACAGTAGTCCGGCCAGGATATTGTCATTTAAAAAGTGAAGTTGCAGCCCTCAACTGATGTTGATGTTGTCATGTTGTGTTTTGGTCTGATGCGCCACCCTCCACCTATCTACCAATCACGAAGTCAGTAGTGTTGTGGCATCCGGGTTGCCAGCTATGCCAGTTACCACAGCTGCAGTTACAAATGTGTCGGAATCGGATAAAACAAATGTCTAACGTTGCAAAACCAAAAAAAAAACTCGTTATGAATCCGAAATACTTCGTGACAAAGTCCGAAAAAAAAACAAGGATCTGTAAAGGAGATGCCTTTGAAAGATGGAGACGGCTGAAAACGGAGAAGAATTTGAAGACAGACGCCAACGTTGCTAATTTTCTCCTGGACAGGTAAGATTCATCTATGTTTGGCTAACTTGTACTTGATGTAAATGGACATTTCAAATATTCATGACAGTCGAACAAAGTTATGCATGTTCGTGCAAAGTAACGTTACGTTAGCTCATATGGAGGAGGTGGGTCACCGAATTGAAAGGGTAAGGAATTGTTTGAGTAATAAAAACGGCGAGTCGTCATTACTAACATTAGCAATGCATTATCAGAGCCCGTTTCTCTGTCATTATGCTGAGTCACTGAGGAAAACAACATTAGCACGCCCATTATTGTTTATCATGCAAGTTCTACAGCCAAAAATAATAGAATGACACGTAATCTTTCACATCACATATTTTAGCGTTATGGACGTGTACCGCAGGGTAAGTTAAAAAATACAGCTGGTCGCTTTCACTTATAGCGTCAGCTAAATAAATAGCTGTATCTTTGATATCGGTTACACACAGTCACAGAGGCTTGTGCTTGTACTTACGTTAATGACAGATACCTACCGCTACAAGTTAGACTAACAGCTACTGTTCTAACAATGTACTGTCACATACGACCGTACATCTTTATATTTGGCTAATCGCCATTAGTACATTTTTGCGATATATAATTACTTTGCAAAACATCTCTCATTTGAAGCTTAAACATAATTAACAGAAAAAGCTTCTTGTAGCAGCCTATGTTCCTGCTGTATCCTGCAGCCTATCTGGCAACCTCGAGTCAGGGAGGAGGGAGAGGGGATACACCGCTGTACAGTCATTTGAAAGTGATTGCAGTACCAGTTTTGGCCACATATCTTACATACGGCTCCTTTAAAGGTGGGGTAGGCAATGTTAGTCTAAAACACTTTTTGCCAAATTTGTTTAAACTGTCTCTATATACCAATACATATCTAAAATGTAAGTACTCTGAAAAAAAGTTTATAAAAATAGAGTGTCTGTAGTCCCCACAGGGCTGCAATAAACACAGCTCATTATTCCATTCGGACCGAGCGTTCTGCTTGACTGGGCGATTGTCACTCTCCCTCGTTGCTATGGCTACCAGCCCTTCTTCAACAGGAGCTGCCCACATGCGCGCACTTGGTTGACTCGCTCATTTGAAGAGGAGAGGCGTGTATGGCAAAGGTATGATGTCACTCAATCGCATTTCGCTCCTCTCGGCGCTGGTAAACGCGTCCTCCAGCTGAGCGGTTGGCATTGCGCGTTCAAGTGTTTTGGGGGCGTGGCTTTGAAAGGAGCCCAGAAGGGAGGGGGTGGGAGTTTCTCTGTTGGATACTTTCAAAATCCAGCAGTTTTCTGCTAGTTTCTCAGACTTACCTACCCCACCTTTAAGTTACATCAGTCATTCACGCTAGAGATCGTATTTATTTACCGAAAAATACTCGGTAAATAAATATGTAGTAAAGTAAAATAATAGGTTTATTGATGGAAATGCCCTTGTTAATGTTGAGGAATTACAGTTACATAATGTAGGATCAAACTGTAAAAAATATTACATGCTATCTACTTTAAAAAAATATGGTAACAATATTACACGTATTATATTTGAGTAGATTTTAAGGTTAGTTTTTTTTTAGTGAAATCTACCCGAATAAATTAAGTAAAATTTCCTAAATTATTTAGTCAATGGCACATGATGAATTTAATATTATTAGTGGAATGTGCTTTTTTAATTTAAGTTGCCTCACAAATAAATCAAGCAGAATTTACTCATTTGTATTAATGAAATGTACTTAATTATAACATTTACTGCCTTTTTCAGGTTAAGATAATAATGAATACATAATGCACTTTTTGTTATCAAACATGCTTTTATTCTGTATTTTCTGCACAAATAAAACAAATCTATATAAAATGTAAGACAGCAGTTTTAAGATATGAAAAATAAAAGCAAAAAAATGCTAACATTTTCCATGTCATTGAGAAAGATCATTTTGTTACACAAAAACATGTGCATATAAATTTCTGTTGGAAAAGTCACATTCTTGACTAAAACTTGTGAATAACTTGTAGCAAAACATATAAAATTATTTGTACTTGCTGAAAGCTTGTATGTAGAACGTCCTGGTTGCGTATGCAACCCACCGTTCCCTGAAGGAGGGAACAGAGGACGTAGTCGACGTCGACTGAAATGGGGATCTCGCTAGAGAACCTATCCTCTTCGAGTACTATTGAACGAGCCAATGTAATTGGCGTGCGTGATTCGCATCACACACTCCGCCCCCGCGGCGCGGGTATAAATACGGAAGTGGATGCACGCACTAGTTGCTTTTTCGCTGAGGAGCCGAGAGTAACCCGGGGTCAGCGGTGGTCCAGCGGTAGTGGCAAGGGGACTACGTCCTCCGTTACCTCCTTCAGGGAACGGTGGGTTGCATACGCAACCAGGACGTTCCCTTTCAGTCGATAACGTCAGACGTAGTCGACGTCGACTGAAATGGGGATAACCTTTGAAAACGCCACTAAAGCTGCCACCTTCCAGTGCCTAAACAAAAGCCTCCTGATGCCCCCGCAAATTTAAGGCGGGCAAGGACAGGGCTTAGGCCAGGGAAGTCACTGCTGTTCCTACAGGACCACTGGGAAAGCGTTCCCCGTACATTGGAAGGAAGGGACACTGCGGAAGCCACATCCAACCCAGAGGGAGGTAACGTGGAGAATACACATATGAACTGGGCGGAAACCGGGCAGTCTAACATATGGAATGTCAATGGGGTGGCTCCAGCCTAAGACGGGGGGAGACACACCGGACAGTGACGGCAGAGAGACTCTGCCGAGGGAAGACACGGGCTCGCCGCAGGGAGCCGTATCGTGGAAGAATACACATATGGGGTCGCCGTAGGGAACGCTACATATGGACCCAGCCTAACACAGGTTCCACACTGCTTACGAGTGGTAGGCCTAACACCAGACGTTCCGCACGTCCGACGTCGGAGGGGTGTGGAGGAACTCAACAGGGTTCAATTTTAAGGGAACTCAACTGGAGTAGAAAGGCGCACGTATCCAGTCCATAGGAGGGGAATGGCGCAGCAAGCCGACACTTGAACCGGCTCACGGTGGAACTGGCTTCTTGAGAAGGGAGCCCACGGGAAGCAGCGGTTCAACTAGGTGTCGTCCAGCCCCCAACTCTAGAATCTGTTTAGCAAAGCATATCGTTAACGCCCAGGCGGAGCACTTTACACTCATCATTGAGGAGCTCAACACCTAAGTGGACATGTTGCATCTCGGATTTTTACCGAAATGAAGCCAAGCACTAAGTGCAACTTTGCATGGAAACAGCCTTCCCTCTCTGCTGAATTCCAACAGATATTTGTAGAGCTGGTCTGAGGTCTATGGCTTGCGTTCTGTACACGTCCAAGCGAACGGACAGAGAAGCCAGGGCTGGATCTGCCTCCTCCAGGGCAGCGCTTGCAGGCTCACCACCTGCACCTGAGCCGGGGTCTCAGCTTGTGAGAGTTAGCCGGCCCAGAATCCAGGCACAATACGTTGACCGAAAGGGTTAGGTCTCTGCAGTGCAGTCGCACCAGGGACAAGGCCCAAGAGGATAAAGAGGGACGCAAAGGATTTAAAGACCTTGCTCCTCAGGAATCTGACGATTAGGACGTGCTTCTGCACACTTCTGCAACACGATGAGCGTCATTTAAACACTGAGGCAACATCATTTTGAGGGTGAAGGAAAACAGCCTACTCCAACCCATTTTGCAGGAAAGAGAGCACTGAAGTGATCGAAAGCTTTCAGGATCTCCTCTGGAGAGAAGACGCACTCAACGACTAGGTTCCACTTCTTAAGGCGTAAGCACGCCACCCATTTCAAGGGGGTGCTCGCAGAAGTGATGGTAACTATCACATGTCCCTGTGATAGCCACCTGAACCTCCGCGTTCAGATGTAAGACCGCCCGGAATCTCCGGGGGAGAACGCGGGTGCCACCGTGCCCCATCCCTGAAAGAGTTTTCAGGGGAAGTCAGGAAGGCTGTCGATGGGAACCAGGTCTAGTTGGGCCAATAAGGGGCAACTATGAAGACCTGCTCCTCTCCTGACTTGGCACGTAGGTGCAAAAAGACAGGAGCATTGCTCAACACAACATGTGAAGATCACTGGCTTCAGGAGCATTTTCTGCTCAGCACTTGAGTGTGATAAGTTCACTGAGCTTCAGGAGCATTTCTGCTCAACACCTGAGTGTGATAAACTCACTGAGCTACAGGAGCATCTCTGCTCAACACTTGAGTGCGAAGAACTTCACTGAGCAACAGGAGCATTTCTGCTCAGCACTGCGTGTGATGAATTCACTGAGCTACAGGAGCATTTCTGCTCAACACCTGAGTGTGACGAACTCACTGAGCTACAGGAGCATTGCTGCTCAAGACCTGAGTGCGATGAACTTCACTGAGTTTCAGGAGCATTTCTGCTCAACATGAAGTGTGATGAATTCACTGACTTAAACAGGCGCAAGGCGACCCTGAGTCGCAGTCGCTTTTAGAAGGCTCACTGGGGAAACGCATTTCTGCGTTTCTGCATTTCAGCTGAGAGCCAGTGTTTGACCAAGGGTAGTCCGCTCGGTTTACACAAACACTGGCAGGAAGACGAAACCGGGGAGGCAACTGAGCGGCCCCGGAATGGTCATGACCCAGCTGGACCCAGGGGATGGAGTCTCCACTTGCCCTGGCTATAATTGTCGTGAGGCTCGATGGCGGCACGATTGAGTAGAGCAGGAAGAGTGGAACAAAGCGTCCTCAGAAGCTTCTGACTCCAAGGAGGAGGTGACGGGTGAGTTGTGACATGCAAGGGAAGCTTGCGCAACGGTCGCAATGTCTAACAACTCGAGGCACGAATGCCCGTGTAGTCGAGGGTCGCCCAGGCCCCCGTTAAAACACTTCCTTTGTACATGGCCCCTCTGTTGAAGAGGGTTTGGCAGCAGACCGGGATGAACTATAGTCACACAGGGTGAGCTGCTCTGCCACGGTCACCTCGGGACTCGATCATGAAGCTAGCGCTGAAGCGGTCACATATGGAGGAATCCAACGGCTGCATCTACCATATACCCCAGGAGCCTCTGAAAGTTCTTTCAGTGGGACCCTTTCTCACTTCAAACACCAGCTGAACACCTTCTCATTGGAGAGACGTGTTAGACCGAGTCCATCTCCAAAACTGAAAAAGAGATACTCAGCCCGTGGGCGAGATTACTCTCTTCCAGTTGACCTGAAGACCCAACGGGCTCTGGAGCACTCGAAGGGAAGGACACTGTACTGATACTCCACCCTTACACGCAACACACAGGATGGCCTGCGGTGCGGAAGGTAGAGATCTGAAGCACATGTCTTTCAGGTCGGAGCTGCAGACCAATCTTGGGCCAAGATGGTCACGACCCACCACCTAGTAGCACGAAGAACGAGTTTACAACTGGCCTTCGTACCGGCTGGAGGAGCGGCTAGATCAAATCCTTCGCCAGCAGGATAAGATAAGCACGCACAAGTCAGGAGCACTGCTCAACACTCGGTGTGATGAATATCACTGGATTTTCAGGAGCACGTCTGCTCAACACCTAATGTGATGATTATCACTGACTTGAGCGGGGTAGCCGAGCCTGAGGTGGGGCAGCAAAGTAGAGAGAGTGGTGTTAGTGTGCTGTGCAACACTTACCTGTCTCCAGTAGCGGCAGGGGGCGCGTGAGAAGGCGGGTGACCGGGTCCTCGAACGCACCGAGCTGCCTGCTGGCGACCAAGGGGGAGCTGAGGGGTGTAAGGCTATACAGGGTCACACCCGCCAGACTGGCCCTCTTGGGACCCAGGAACAGATGAAATTGCTCTCTCTTTGAAGTGTGGGTACCGCTTGCTCCGCTTTTTTTTTTTTTTTTTTAGGGAGCCCGCGGCGGAACAGACACACACACAAACAAAGGCTCCACCCGGTCCTCACCCGGGGGGAGGGAGTGATCGTGCCACTCCAAGAGCATCTTATCCATCCCTGGGCGGCCCGCTCCGGAATGCTTTCGCTGTCGCTTGCAACCTGGCTTGGCAGCGCCTGGAGCGGGCTGGGCGTCTCTACTGCGGCCGGCTCCATGCTGAGGCCTGGGTGGAGGCTGCTGCGGAGGCCCAGCAGGAGCGGCAGCCGGGGAACGCCCACTGCGACGAGCAGGCGGAGGAGCTGCCACCGGCGGCGGGTGGAGGCAGCAGCTGGCCAGTGGGGCAGGATGTGCCGGATGACCTCCGTCTGCGCTTGAGCGGCAGAGAACTGTTGGATGCAGTTCTCCACCGCGTCGCCGAACAGGCCAACCTGGGAAATTGGGGAGAGCAGGAACCGAACCTTGTCCGCATCCGCCATACCAACCAGGCTGAGCCAACGAAGGCGCTACTGGACCACTAAGGTGGACATCGCCAGACCGATCACGCACGCTACGACACTCGCGCCCCGGAGGTTGAGGTCGGATGCAGTGCGGTGCTCACCTATGAGCGCAAGGTCTGGATTACCCTCGTGCATGCCATGGGTGCCCTAGCCTGCAGCAACGCCATGGCATGCAAGAGGAAGCGGCTTGCCCACAGGCATTGTAAGCTCTGCCCGTCGGAACGGACGAAAACTCACAGGCCTTAGGGGGGAGACGAGGATCCCCCCAAAAGGCAGCGGCCGCCGGACACAGGTGCACCTGTGTCGACAGACCGCTCCAATGGAGGGACACCTCGCAACCCTTCACCGTTCCTCCATCAAGGGTAGTGAGGGGGAAAAGCTATTCAGGCAGTTTCTGGCAGAGTAAGATGCTGTTCACCACCTGATAAGCTCTCCATGCATTTCGGGAAAGAAAGGCACTGGGGCGGCGAGCTGAGAACCAGCGCGGCCCGCCCCAAGATACCAAACTCCAGATTCCAACCGAGACTGAACGGGACACGGTGGAGGTTCCACTCGAGCCCGGCAGCCTCGGCGGCCCGTTTCAGCATAGCTGATATTTCTGGACCTGGCTTGGACAATGTTACACTCACAGAGGGAGTTAACACAGCCAAGTCGTCATTTCCAGAGGCCAGCTCACCCTCCGATGCTGCTATCGACATCTTAACCTCAGGGGGAACCCCCATTGAAACAGCTGATCAGTCCATTACAGAGGGATCAGTATGCTCAACAGGAATTCCATCGGCTGCGGTGTGATGGAGGAGTGAGGAGCCCACAGGGAACGGTTACCGGGCGAGACATCCATCACTATCCTCCGATCACCCATCCCACACAGCACCGGGGTGGGGCATGGTAATGGGGACTCGCACTTCGCGGACGAAGGCGAGTCTCGGTCTCAACACCGCGACAGCCATATTCTCGCAATGAGAACATGAACTGTCCACAAAAGCTGCCCCAACATGCTGAACATATAAGCACATATGCATACATATTTATATACATTTAAACCTATAGCCCAAACACGTGATGCAACAATTGTGACCGTCAGAGAGGAAAAGGGAACGATCGCATCCAGAAATGCACAGGTGGAATGACATCTTGAAAAAGACGCAAACGCACCCGTGTTGCTCTTTCAGAAAATAGGACCGTCACCAGTGCCGGAGCACACAGGGGAATGACCGCGGCAACACTGAACAGAGAACTGAAACAGTGAAGCAATCACTCTTCTGCCCTCTAACCAGCCGTCAACACACACAAACATTTAGAAATTTGTTGCTGTTAAAACAGCAGTTGAGAGCTCAAAGCTCGCGATCACCGCTGCACTCGCGCTGTAGAACACCAGCACTGGGAGAGTCTTCCTGAAGAACACCGACACACTCGGTGCTGCATCCACTTCCGGCAACTAGTGCGTGCATCCACTTCCGTATTTATACCCGCGCTGCGGGGGCGAAGTGTCTGATGCGAATCACGCACGCCAATTACATTGGCTCGTTCAATAGTACTCGAAGAGGATAGGCTCTCCAGCGAGATCCCCATTTCAGTCGACGTCGACTACGTCTGACGTTATCGACTGAAAGGGAACAATATTAAACGTTCATCAATCAATGCAGTTTTTTTTACAGCAGAACTTGGTTATGTCATGAGTTTGTTTTTAAGTGTTAGTAATTTCCGGGAAAAATTGCAAACATCCAGTTCCAAGAAGAGATTCTGAAAGGCCTCAAAAATTTGCCTCAGTTCTTTCGGGTAGGTGAGGTTTAGTGCATACGTGAGTCCAAGAAGAACAGCACAGGCTCTTGCCAGATTTTCCAAGCCAGCCATGACTTGCATCCCCTCCAAGATGATGCTGAAATCCTCCTGATAATCCCTCTTGCAGATGGCAATTTTCATTATGTGCTGCAGGATATTTCCATTGTCACACTGTAAAACAAACATTAAAGAAGTATTTTTATCTTGTCTGTCTCATTATAAGTCTGTCCATAATTATAATGTTGATTTTTGTACGGTTGTAAAAATTTAAGACAACTACAAGTAAACCTTTTTTTCTTAAAAAAAAAAGAAAATAGTTTATTTTCTTTGTAATCACTGAAACATAAAAATATTATGTTTCAGTGGACCACAAAGACTGTCACAATAACATAAGTACAGTTTCACCAATGACAGAGGGTGTATTCAGGAAGAAAAAATAAAATAAATTTAAAATTACATTTGGTGACATTACATTTGGGGGGAATTAAATTTCGATGGTCCACTATAGACATTCTACTAACTGTAAGTAACTACATGTCAACTAACTCAGAGTATTAGTAGACTGCTAGGTTAGGGTTAATAGATTAAGTTAACATGTAGTTGCAGTTACTTATAGTCAGTATAGAATGTCTAAAGTGGACCATCAAAATAAAGTGTTACCTTTTTTCATATAGTGGCTGACAAAAATCTATTTTGTGTTAAATATTTTCACATTAGCTTTATATAATTTAATTGGAAAAAATATTATTGTTTAAGTTGCATTTCTATTTTTATAAATAAAAACAATGTACAAATACATTTCTCAAAACACCATAAATATATAGAATAATTCTAGTCACTAACATTGTACTCTTGGATGATGTCAAACTCTTTTTCACCCAGATAACAGATCAAGCAACGGAGGACAACGTCTCTCATCATGTAAATGTTTTTATCGGGATTCTGATGTGACAAAAGTTCGTAAATTAGCATCACCCAAAAATAATGAAAAAAAATATTGATATGTTATGAAAGTACCTGCAGCATGGGATCAATTTTCTCCGTTAAACTCCGGCCTAGTACTCCCCATCTGAAAGTGAATATGGCCAAAAGTTTAGGAGTGTAGAAGTCCAACATCTTCATAAATTTTGGTTTTAGGTGCAGAGTGGTGATTCTCCTAAATTCTTCATTAATCTGAAAAACAAAACAGGCAAATATTGACTATGGATAGGTTCAGCACATAACTACAATTTGTCTGTGATGGTGTTTAATGACAATACAGGACAAAAAGTTAAGGCTCAGTCTTATAAATGTTTTAGAATGATTTTTCATGAAATGATTTTTCATAAAATGTATTTTTAATAACCAAATGAAATTGACCTTGTTGAAGTTTAGAAACACAATGCAGCTAAAACAAGTCTGACCAAGTTATATTTCCAATTAATTAATTTATAAATCGCAATGCTACAGATTAAACCCATATTTTTGCTCCACATTCACTTAAAATGCCATGGAGTAGTTACAATAACTTTATTCTGTGATCTGATATGATATATACTACATAATTTAATATTACATTATAAATACACTACATTCTTATAAACATACCCGAGATGGTTTGCAGAACAAGATAATATCGTCACGACAGCTGGATGCTTTAGTCCACATGAGGCTAGCATTTGCGGGAAAGTAGTCTACCTCTATGAACCAGTTTGGGACTTCACTTACTGCAAGAGAGGGCGCCCTCTGGCTTTGAGTATGAATCCAATATTACATCGTGCCATTTGTGTTATTATTATAATTTTTTATTTGTTTTACTCTTCTCTAGAAGATTTAAACTGGCATACATTTTTATTTTTCGAAAGACATAATTTGAAGAGTTTTAAAAAGTTACATCTATTAATCTTCCCAATATCAAGCTTACTCCATGTGTGTCAGAGAAGACAGCTGTCTATACCCTCACCAGTCAGCACTTACACTGCAGTGCACACTACAAAGTGTTCAACACCAGTTAGATGATGTGTAAACGCATGAATAAATCATTTATAAAGCGTTCTGCATCCCCTAATCTAAAGTATAAACTATTCATCTCTTATAAACGTGTTACAAATCATTTACAGATCTTCCTATTACATGTTATCTATGTAAGGTGAGTGTAGAAACCTCATGAGTGCACTCAAAAAAATGATATGTTGGCCTTAATTAATTTTTTTTCGTCAACAGGTTCCACATAACTGGGTTACGTTAAACAACGTTCATGTAACTTCAACATCATGGAATTAAGTCATTTTAAGCGACCCAATTTAAGTAGTCTCAAAGTGAATTTTTAAAGGCTTCCTGACATGATTCAGGTATTTATATATTCATTCATCTATTAATATTTCATTTATTTTAGTGACACATAAGTCAGTGGTTCTCAATCCTGGTCCTGGGGACCCACTGCTCTGCACATTTTATATGTCTCCTTTATCTGACACAGCCAGTTCAGTACATAGAGCTCTTTCCTAACGAGCTGATGATCTGAATCAGGTGTGTTAAAGCTGCAGTAGGGAGTTTTGAGAAAATGTTGACTTAGCCTGAAAATTTGAACAAGCACAACTTACAGGTCCAACCCCCTTGCACTCTGCTGCGCTACAGCCCTCCCTCCACAGCTCCTCCCCCACAGCGGAGCCTCCAGTGAACGCGCAGGCTAGTAAGCAGGACCACCGACGACAGCGGATTATAAACAGTTATGGAACATTCACTAATAGGGACGAAACATCAACAATATGCTTTACATTGACTATGGCCTGCCCATACTTTGACTACAAACTTGGTCCTCAAATCATTATGTATTTTGCAATACATGTAACTTTATAACGTTGCACTCTTTCTATAAGTTATAAATAGCTAGTAAGATAAAGTTAAAGGATAAGTTCACTTTTAAAAACACTTTTGCTGATAATTTACTCACCCCCATGTCATCCAAGATGTCCATGTCTTTCTTTCTTTAGTCGAAAAGAAATTAAGGTTTTTGATGAAAACATTCCAGGATTTTTCTCCATAATGGACTTCAATGGGACACAGGACCAAGGTTTCAAGGACCAAATTACAGTTTCAGTGCAGCTTCAAAGGGCTTTAAACGATACCAGACGATGCATAAGGGTCTTATCTAGCGAAACGATCGGTCATTTCAAAAATAAATAAAAAACTTAAAGTTTTATAAGCACAAATGCTCGCCTTGCTCTGTTCTGTGATGCACGTTCGTGATCCTGTTCGAACTTGTTCATCAAAATGAACAAATCTTTTTTCGAGTCATTTCGTTCATTGAATGAACGAAATGACTCCGAAAAAGACTCGTTCAAAATGAACAAATCTTTTTTCGAGTCATTTCGTTCGTTGAATGAACGAAATGACTCGAAAAAAGATTTGTTCATTTGGATGAACGAGTTCGAACAGGAGAGTCACGAACGACGGTAGGCGCTCGCGCTGTGCAAGAGAGGGGTGATCAGCGCGCACACGAGCGTGATTGACACTGCTAAGACATTCCTCCTGGCTCTGATTGGTTGTTTCTGACCGGGAGCGGTGTATTTCTGCAAATGGCAATAGGACCACTGGGAGGAGTCAGAGGAGCTTGATTTTTTCACAGATTATCTGTCTCATATTCTACTGTCAGGACATAATGACAGTTTTAACAAATATTTGTTTACAAAAGCTACCTACTGGAGCTTTAAATGAGGGAGACATACAAACTGTGCAGAGCTGTGGGTCCACAGGACCAGGATTGAGAACCACTGACATAAGTAAATTGATAGACCATAGCTAGCTATTTGCTACCAGTAGCACATATTAGCATCTTAAATGCTAAGATTTACATGCTCCTTCAACCAGATCAGTAGAAAATCATCAAATCAGTCTACAGCCAAACAAAATGCTCCACTCTTCTCCACAATGGTAACGCACTGTAATTTAAATGGTTCTAATAATTCCAATGTAATTGAACATTAAACACAATTACACACTATCAAGTCTTCCTCTTTTCTCATTTTCTCAAAAAACTAACAAAATAACACTTAATTTTAACATTTATTCTCTTAATTCAACCATATGCAAAGCATGCTGGGAACGAACAAGCAACGCCCAGTTTCAGTTAATGCAACACAAATCAATCATGTAATCCAACACAAACGGATTAAGTTTTTTAAATTTTACATATATTTAAGCAGATTGAACACAATCAAATTAGGTTAGGGCAAAATGGCAGTTGGCGTCGCACTATACTGCCCCCCTCTGGATGTAAGCAGTTTTTACTTAAAATAAATGGTTTGTGTTTAGACAACGCATTAGGATTTTGTACTGTTAAGTTGAGACATAATTACGTGGACCTTAATAGAAAAAAACATTTCAAGTCAAAAAACACAATTATTATAAGTAAACTAAATATAAATATATTATGTAAAGTGCACAACCTTCCTCGTTCATTTTTTTGAGTGTTTTAGTATGTTCTGTGTGAGACTTCTTGTGGCGAATCCAACTCATTTCGAGATATTTAATCATTTTACTCAAGCCTGAACTCTAAAGTGTTCAAAAATAAATCAACACCGTCACCATTTAATCACTTAGTCATTTAATTTTAATTTTGTCTCCCAAGGGACAGCTCCTCACCATAACATGAAACTCATCATAAACTTATCATAAACGTAGTCCATTATTTTGTGCAGTTTATTCCAAGTCTTAAGAAGTCATACGATAACAGATTTTTATTCTGTAATATAATCATTATACATTAATAATCATACCTATCCGGTACTGTTTAGATGTACAGACTACCAATCTGAACACCTACCTGAGAATACTCACCTACGATCGTCACGCCAGTATCCTGTCATTCATCTGTCTTTCATCCGTCCTCAAGATCCAGTTCGCCATCTCATCTCGTCTCCATCCGTCAAACCATACTTCAGTCTTCAAGCCAAGTCACCATCTACAATCTCCAGTCACCATCCACTCACCATTGCTTGGTTCCCGCTGTCATCTCCACCCTCTACTTTCAATAAAACACGTTTTATATAACTCACCTGTCTGTTCCCTTCTGTTGTGTGACAATACTGTGTGTTTTAGGAGTCTGCCTTTTAGGTTTGATCCCCAAAAGAGGCACAACTACAACAATATGTTGTCATGTTTGTCTCAATCATTTGTTTTTCTTTTAGGAAGACATATGGTAAAACGTTTTTGTCCCTCATCAGCAGAATAACAAAATTGTTAAAAAAACATTTAGTGTTGCCGGTCCTGGGTATTCGGTTGCCTGTAAGAAGTAAAAACTTAACAGTAAATAAGAGAGAGAGGAACATAGGTTGTTACTCAAGCGGACCTGTTGTCTTTTAATAAAAATTTTCAGTGTCATTAAGACAAACTCAGTAACAGTATTCATAACTACATTGAAATAAATAAAACCATACAAATCTTTACAATGGCAATAAATAAAACAGCCTAACAAAATATCCACAAATGATCATTCTAACTCTTTCACACACCAGACTGATCCCAGGTAAGTTTACCTCAAATACACTCTTGACTCTTGACGGGGTTACCGTTCTTGTTCACGTTCAAAAAAAGTTTTTATTGCGTTAGACTAACCAGAACAATTTGGTGTTTCTTTGATTTTGTTCACAATTTTCATTAAACAGGTTTTACCACGCTTTAATTTTTTAACATCACCATTCTTTTCCGTGTGTAATTATAATTATGTGCATATTGTTTGCCTTTGTCGTTTTCTATTTCCACTTTGTCAGGAAATCTGTTTCCTACATTTAGCTGTAATGCTAATGAGCTCTTGGTATTCTCGACGTCTTTGTTTGTATACAGCATTTGGTTGATTTAATAAAATGATGCATTAATCCCCCGTATTTGCACAAGTCATTTACTTAGTATATTATCCTAGTTTATATACTACCATAAATATTTTTGGGGCGGTAAGCGGAGATAGAATAGCCTATGGCGCAACGATCTTTGAAACATTTTATCTGGTAAAATATTTATGTATTTAAATAAGGTTTAGGAAAGAGTCTACTCCACAAACTCCTGAAACTTCTCTCATGTGTGTAACACCGACAAGAAGTTCTGTTCAAACGGAAGAAAACCTTCCTCACGCACAACAGAAAAAACAGAGGATTCAATAGACCAAGCTTGTTCATGAAGATGAATTCTATGTTATGGAATTTTTTGAAGAAGAATTTACATCACCGTCACCTTGTGTGCTTTTGCCTGCTAAAGACTGGTCATTTTTCTACAATCGTGTTTGGACCAATCTTAATGGGGTCACTATTAAAACAACGAGTGGGATAGAGCGACCCCAAATGTGCAGTACAAGGTGACAAAGGACAGTGAGGAACCAAATCCCAATGATTGTGTACTCATATCAACCTGTTGGTACAAGACACTTCATGACCAAAACCACCTTAAGATATTTTGTTTGAAAGCAGCGATGAGTCTGACTGTGATGAGTGGGATTGAGACTGTCCTATTCCAGAGGATGACCCCTTCGAATGCTGTACAAAGAGCCTTGTTCTCTGGTGGAGCGACATACCTGTGTCTGTCTGCCGCTGCTCTCAGGGTTTTTGTTTTAGTGGCGTTCTGGATGAATGACTTTAGGAACCTCAAAAATGAATGACTTCTATTGTGTTTGAAATCTACGCTACACCTCACGTCTGACTGGATTACCTCAAGGAAATTAACACCGCTGCACTCACCTTTGCTCTGACCGTTACGTGTAGTCTTAAAATAGGCTGCTTGTTTCCCTGTTCATTGTCCACATCAAGTGGGGCTGGAGCGTGTGGATTTTAAATCCAAACTGTTCTGGTGGATGCATTGAGAATTATCTGCCTTCTGTTGCTTATTCTGGGCTTCTGGAATTGTACAGGAATTGTCTGATATGGTCCTTTTCTACTCATCTCTGGAGTTACGGAGTTTGAATTCCTCAGATCGCTTGTCAGACGGAGTATACAATCATTGCACTGCACTTGGAATAGCGCGTCGCGGTTATGTCCATCAAAGGTCAAAACGACGACATCTCTGCATATTACAGATCTACCACCCTGATAACAACCAAATACCGGCCATCTGGTCTTCATGGCGTCGTTCTATGATTGGTGAAAGTAATATGAAGCATGGTGGCAATCTTGGCGTACTGAAAAGCACATCTCTTCCTCAACAAAACATGGATAGTGTCAATATTAAAATGGCTCTCATTAATACTCGTTCAATATCGAACAAGTCTTTTATACTTAATGACTTTTTTATATCACAAACTTTGGACCTCTTATTCATCACTGAGACGTGGCTGAACCCCGGCGAACAAATGGCTTTGGGGGATCTAACACCGCCAGCCTGCGACTTTCTAAATTCCCAACGGATTTCAGGATGTGGCGGTGGTGACGCTACTGTTTTTAAAAACTCTTTTAAATGCACAATGCTGCCTATGGACACGTATTCCAGTTTTGAGGCACAGTTGTTAAAAATCGACATCCTGGGTCCTGTTTTCTGCGTACTTGTCTCGTGGTGACAGACTCCTCATTCTCGGGGATTTCAATATCCATGTATGCTGTCCATCGAAACCTCTGGTAAATTAATTCCTCTCGCACAATGAGTCGCTAAACCTTGTACAGCACATCACTGATCATACTCACAACAAGGGTCATACATTAGTTCTGGTATTATCGTATGGTCTTTCTGTGTTCAATTTAGAGATTTTAGATACTGGCATTTCTGACCATTATTCAATAATATTTGAGTATGTGTCCACCTGCCCCCGCCCTACATGCGCTCAGCTTTTATGTAAATCCTGGTCTATTCACTCGTCTACTGGCAATATTTTTTCAAAATTTTATTTAATGCATTTTTCAGATGATGTCTCAACTGAGCTTGACACTGAATCACTGGTTTAAGCTTTTAATAAGTCTTGTACGTTCACACTTGATAATGTCGCTCCACTTAAGTTTAAGAGGGTCGAGGGTGTTTCACAGCCTTGGTTAAACAACGTCCCTCGAGCTCTCAGACGAGAGTGCAGAAAAGCTGAAGTGGAAACGAGACAAGCTTCAGGTCTCTTATGGCATCTTAAAAGATTGCTTAACAAATTATCAGTTAGCGGTAAAGGATGCTAAAGCCAATTTATTTTCTACATTAATCTCTGAAAATGCAAATCAACCTAAAGTTTTGTTCAATACAAATAATTCTGTTTTAAACCCAACCAAAAATACTGTTCTGGATGTTACACAAGAGAAGTGTGAAACATTTCTATACTCCTTTACTCACAAAATTGAGCAAATTAAATGTGGAATTGTACTTGCTCCATTTGATCAACCACAAATTACTCCACTGTCCAGCTCTCTGACTAATTTTGAACTAGTTACAAAAGAACAATTAGCAGATGTAGTCTCCAAGTTGAAGTGAGTAGTAGATAACAGACACTACCTGTCAAAATGATTGATTGACAGGTGGGCGTGGCTATCATTTGATCTTCCCCCGCCCCTTCCGGTTCCTCCCCTTCCTGTCCCGCCCCTTGTCCCCCCCCCCCTTCCGGTCCCTCCCCTTCCTGTTACCTTTGACCTAGTTCCGCCCCTTCCGGTTACACTTTCTGTCAAAATGATGGATGGTTACCTTTGACCTAGTTCCGCCCCTTGCGGTTACAGCTTCTGTCAAAATGATGGATGTGTGACAGTTAGTTTGATCGTTTGAAGTTCATTTGATCAAGAAAAGGGAGGTATTGGCCTTTGATGTTAACATAAGCTTTGATGTTACAGTTACAAAGTGATGTGACAGTTAGTTTGTTCAAGAAAAAGTGTGACAGTTAGTTTGATTGTTTGAAGTTGGTGTTTTGTTACCGTCCCCTGCATTCCTGAGAAATATCCCAGGAATTTCCCTCCCTCCGCATTGCTGAGGACCTTGGAAGTTTATCTCACACAGAAGTTGAAAAAGCATTATGTTCATTTAAATGAAATGATTATAAAAATTTACACTTAGTCATTCACAAATATTTGACACTGACTCAAGTTGAAAAACCATGCTGTTCAATTAAAAGTATATAAATTAAACAAAAATAAAATCATCTTACTGTTTCACCATGGTTGGAAAAAAACCCACAAGTGTTTCCCCTGAAGTTTTTCTCTCTGTCACACCAGTGTGTGGCTGGCCTGGTATCTGTTTTTGTGACACGTTCCTGAGCCCATTGAAAAGCATTGTGTTCCTTTAAAAGTGTATAAATTAAAATATATCATATATAAAATAAATAGTTTAGTAATTGTTGTTCATTTAAAATCGTACTAAATTACTGAAGTTGAAAAGCATTCTGTTCATTTCAAATACATATTTTACAAATTTACTGTACCAATTATGTCAGATTTAGATAAAAAATAAAATCATCTTACATTTTCACCAGGGTTGAAGTAGCTCCTATCACATAGATGTCCATATTGACCATTTAAAGTTGAAAATAACTATTTCTCTCTTTCTCTCTCTCTCACACCAGCGTTTGAGGGGTTGTGTTCAGTGATCAGAATGAGACTGTGAATGTTTTGCTAAATTTATTTCATAGTGTACAAGCATTAAAAGTTTGAAATAGATCTTTTTTAAAAAATATGATTTTAATTAAATTCAATGAATTCATAAAAAACAAATATGCTATATCGATGGTCTCTGGGGAAAACTTGACTATATATTTTTTTATTTATCAGGGTGCATGTAAAGAACTTTGAAATTTGCGGTTCTCACAAGTTATCTCACACATTGTGTGAAATGTTTAATAATTCGTCAAGTAGTATCTGTGAGAAAATCCCCACATAGGCCTATCTGTAGTGAGAGAGCAACAATGAAGACTTTTAGAATCTGTGATGCCTCAGGCCGAGCCCCATTGATAGCCTGCTTATAAGCTCCTTCCGATCACCAGCACATCTTCATAGAAATGTGTTACTTTACAATAATGTTAGCTTCAGGATATAGGGTGACAGAGCAGATGAGCCTCTGTGCATCATGTAATGTTAGTCTGCTAACGCCTTTCCAGAGCCAAAGTTTTCTTCGTACTAAATTTATTTCAAAGTATAATTGTAAAAGTTTAAATATGATCTTTTAAAAATGAAAAGATTGTTTAAATGAAATCTTTACAGTTTTAATACATTCATATCTTTTAGAACAGTGGTTCCCAACCTTTTTTGGTCTGAGACCCCCTTTTTCCCAATAAAATATTTTAGGGCCCCCCTTCACATTTAATGATATTATCGCTCTTGTAAGCTTGCAGCAAGGATGACAAAATATGTTGTTTTCAAACAAACGGTATGTTTACTATAACCAGATATGTTTATGCACAAATAATAGCCTATAATATTGAAAATACAATAACAAAAACATCAGTAGGCCCTTTGTAATTTAAAAACGTAAGCCTGGGAGAAGCCTATATATTGGCCCTATTTGAAATGCAAAACCAAAAATATTCCCACTGGTGTGTAGGTAAAAAAAGAAAGAATATAGGCTATTACTGAATGACTGCTGTCTGGGGCCTCAATACTTGCAAGTTATTTGTGAGGCTTTATCAATGTGAGGCTTTATTTTTTACGTTTTTGGCGCTTTAGCGAGCGATAGTAAACTTGCGTTTATTAACAGAATAATGCGTCTTTCGGAAGAACATTGTAGCCGGAACTACATCTATGACGAGTCACGCAGGTACTGGGCTACTCCGCAGCGGCAGCGATCCGAACCAGTGTAAAATAGTCCCAATGTAAACACTTATTATAGGTGTACCATAGTGGTTCAGGATAAGACAAAAACACGGATTGATGGATTCATGATGAACTCGCTCATTATATAAATTTTGAACAGGAAAAAGTTAAGGACTTTTATTTAATGCTCATTGTTCCAAACTTTTCAAAATATGACGCGACCCACCACAGAGCTCGCTGAAGCCCCCTTGTGGGCCGCGACCCCCCTGTTGGGAACTGATGTTTTAGAAGATTACTGTAATAATTTTTTGTTTAACGGTGACCTAAAGTATAATTGTTATTAATATAGCCATAATGATTTTTGTACTGTAACAGCATACCCCGTACACCTAAACACGACCATCACAGAAAACTGTATTTTTACATTGTTTTTTACGTACTGTTTTGCACTCTCACACACTAAGTTGGTTCCATAAAATCAAATAAAGTATATAACTCAATGTATAATGACAAAATGTATTCAAACAATTTAACCTTAGTTTTAGCTAAATTAATATATAAACTTTATATATATAAAATATAAAAAAATGTAAACTATTACATTTTCATAGAACTGAAGAAGTAGTAGAAACTAACAATAAAAAAACAAATAGTTTAAGATGTCATAAACAAAAACCCTCCCAGATCCTTCAGGGATAAACTATAGGGTGAGATGAAGCTTCACACCCTCACAGAGACGAGAGGAGTGACAGGCCAGATGAGCCTCTGGGGTCACAATGCCCCAGCATATGCAAAGTTAGTCTGCTTTCCACTGTTTTATTCATTTTAAACTCATTTAAAAGCAAAATCTTAAAATTTTAAATGAGATCTTTTCAAATTAAAAGACCATTTAAATCAAATCTGTAAAGTTTTATTAAAATCGTATCTTCTATTTATCTTCTACTTTGTATGATATAAATGAATTTCATAAATTTAACCTAAGGTAGGCCTATTATTTTTTACTAAACATCGTTTGTTCAAAAAATAAAATAAAAAATTTGATAAATCAAGAACTTTGCTTTGATCTTATTTCAAACAGTATTTTTGTCCATGTGACATGAAACATGTTTTAAAAGAAATCCCAGGACTCTATATTGCTCTTATTTAGATTAAGTTGTATCATTTAGAAAATCACCACACATGTTCAGAGACACGATGTGCCTCTGTGGTCCATGACGCTGCATAAGTAAAGTTTGTCTTGAGCGAATATTTAATTTTTATGTCTTAATTCAAAGCATGATCTTACTTTTTCTACGGTAGCTATGATCTATTGTACGTATAAGATCATTTTTACTTTTCTTGTATCTCCCAAACTATCCTTATTCATTGTGGAAACACACAGGGTGAACCCCTTTACTGAGAGTATACTATCGGTTATCTACTCAAAATATATGTAGAATTTTAAAATGTTAGCCTTTGTTGATGCGACAGGCCACATGAACAGACTTTGGAGAGAGCTGATGATACTATATAGCAGGAAACATGCCCTTTGACCTCCTCCATTTTTTGTCAAATGCCTTACAACTTAGTAATTAAAGGTACACTGTGAAGGAATTTCTCCCATCTAGCGGTGAAATTGTATTTTGCATTCAAATGAATAGTGCTCTCTAGCGCATCGCTTTTTCAAAAGCGTGTTGCAACTAGGGTAACCGTTATGTGCCAAAAAGCTACGACATGTCTTCCAATAGCACTTCATCGAGTTTAACTATACATGTTCTACTGTTATGCTGCCTATATAATGAATTACACAACCACGGAATGAAAAAGCTTGTAATTTAGACCGTAACATCGACTTACCTGTCGAGAAGAAAGCAGGACTTCGGCGTCCCTTTCAAAGTCTTTCTCCTTCATTAGCTCTATCCACCGGGGAAAAGCTAATATTTACCCTCGTTTTGAATTTGTTTCCTTTTAAATAAAATGTTTATGCTTTTTGGTTACGAGGATTGCATTATGAAGTACCGCGCAGTGCAGCCTGCCGAAAACGCGTTGAGGTTGGCTAGTTGAGCTAGGCTAGTGCTTTTTGTCCCTCTCTGCTATTATAGTTTTTCAAGATGGCGGAACGACATGGAGGCCTCCATGGACTTACCCGTACCATGTAAATAAAGATAAGAAATTCTTTGCTTACGAGGATAAGTCAGTTCGTTGGCAAAGTTAATTTTACACCGATGAGAAAATATTTATGAATAAAGACATTGATTTTAGCTAATAAAATACTTTATAAAAAAGTACCATAAGTTTAATTTCAGATGTGTAAATTACAAAACTCAATTTTTCAACCGAGTGAATCTACGTATGAGAGATCTTCAGAAGTCATAACTTCAAACCAAAAGATTAAAAACCAAAGATTAAGCTAAATGACACTAGGTTCCAGCGTACCCCCCGAAAATATCAAATACTGTTTTACACTTTTCAAAGTATAATCTAGCTTTAAAGTTAGAACAAAAAAGTTAAAATCATGCATATCTACATACGTGTTGTGTTCTGACACAAGGCCATTAGCTGATTCTTTTTGTTTTATAAATTTACTTTACTTATTTCTACAAATATCAGCCTGATAAATATGTACTTAATACACGATGAAACAAGAAAATCATGCTACCAATTACGTCTGACACAATGTTTTTTAAGAAAAGTAGTGTTTTAAAATGCAACTAAACCAGATGATTTTTCTTTTGACAAACCCACAGAAATGCATGTCGATTACTAAGTTTCAGGCATAGTGCAAACATGCAATGTTCGAGAAAGTGTAATCTTTGCGAGGTCTCACCCACAAACGCAAAACTTTGTGTTGGGTGATACGAGCATATCTTTACTAAAGGAAAACATTATGGAAGTAATTTTCAAACCGTAATTATATTACATTTATATTTTATTAATATTATGGTTTCATGCTGATTTAAAGTTTTTGTTTGGTTGTTATTAACCTTTATTTTTTTTACATCCAGCACAAATTAAAGAGATGTATAAGCTAAGGATGTTCTCTGATCCCAAATAATCAGATAATGGAATGTTCACAAGCTACAATTAGATATTCTCCTGCTTAGTATGGGTTTAAATAGTTGTGCTTAAATGTTTGGGTGTATTTTTACACACCAACATATTTTGTCACACTGTAGCGATTTTTATATAACATATTTTGTCACACACTTGTAAAGACTATGGCCTACCTTTAAAACATAATCTTTATACAGGAATCACCCGTGTCCAAAACATCCATGTAAGATTCAAAAGACCAAATCACTAAGAAAAGAGGATTGAAAAGCATCGTTTATAATAAACACACAAAAGTTTGCAAATGATGGTTTTATTACTATTCAGATAGCAGACGACGCTGTGTCACATTTTGAATGTTAGACTGTTTGTGTTTTAGTTGAAGACTTTTCTTTGAGAGCCGTCAACATTCATTGTTTATAGGAATAAATGACCATTAATAATTTAAGTGTTTGTACTCTGAAGTATTTCTGTTTGAGAATGTTTGACTAAATTGCAACCTTCCCTCTATCTAGGATGTGGAATCACACAAAGTATTAACGCAAAAAGTAAGGGCATGCTGTTTTACACGTAAACTATTACAACAAAATCACATATGACTATTGCACTGAGAGAGGCGTATTCATTAAGACTGTTAAACAAAGTTTGGTGCTTAAAATTAAAATTGCACAAAAGTAAATGCTAGTGATCAACTTGCTAAAAAAAAGTAAATACAACATGAGTCATACAGAAAAGCCACTTGTAATCAGTTTTGAATGTTTGTAATTGACATTTTTTTATACTAGTCGATTACGCCGTTTGCATCATGTTTTTGTACAGTTTGCAAAAACTATAGTCTACGAGCGTGGTCAAACATTTAGAACATCTTTCTGCTATGTCTACGAAACATCGTGATGAAAGATGAGTATTGCTGTTTTTTCTGTTACCTATAAAACTATTACGCTTCAAACTCGTCTAACTAAAGTTAAACTAATGAATTACCGGTAGCTATTTTTACGTGCAAGGTGGGATGATTAATTTTTTATTCCGTCCACATCAATACTTTGACTCCAGAGTTTTAGGTCTGATCCAGAAAACAGACGGTAAGCAGTAAGTTATGAAAACATGTGGTAAGCAGTTCATGACCTCATCATCAAAATGTTTTAACATAGCGCAAGTTTCAATTGTTTGATAAATTATCTAACGATTATACCTAACTATCAACAGGTATATGTGAAACGAGCTCAGTCGCATTAGAGTTGGATTCTTGTTTATATTGAACATTGTTATTGAACAGCATGTTTAACAGCTCTAGGGTTCTTAAATTGTTTACCGCGGTTTCATTTTGAACAACACTATCGTAACACTTATCGTATCGCCAGGTGTGATTTTAATGTTTTGTATGGTGTCTTTCTTTACACTTCCCCTTGGATATCTGGTTCCTACAGTTAGCAGTAATGTTAGTGAACTCTAGGTCTTCTCTTTGTTCATATTTGACCGTATTCACATGAATTGGCGTGATTTAAACCATCTTCACTTGAGACATTTACATTATTATACCATCCTAGTTTTAAATAGCGCTTAAATGTATATTTTACCCCTTTATGCGGCTATAGAATACCGCGCAAGGATCTCTGAAATATTTTACATTTTACTGACATGTGACATGGCCAATAAGAACACCGGATACTCTGTCTATGCATATGATTGGTTCTTAGCAGAATGTAAGAATACTACATCCCCCTTCTTTTGAAATACAACGATATAAGGAAAAGTATTGCATATCACATTAACTAAAAAGAACATTCAGCTTTCAAAAAGTCACATGCACGAACTAAAGCACCAATAGATTATTCTACTGAAGAATTAGCATACTCTATGTGTTCACATATTAATGTATTGTCACATATAGAAAACACAACTGTTTGAACATTTTGAAAAAAAAATTTTTTCTTAAGGGCAGCGATCCGCCTACACCCTTTTACAATTACAGATCCAGAATGACTCTGGGCTTTATCTGGCGTCCATATCTAATTCAAATTCAAATTCAAATTTATTTATAAAGCACTGAATAAAACAACACAGTTGACCATAGTGCTGTACAAGCAGTAAAACAGTGAGCAGAGAAAAGACAAATAAAAGATATATATATATATATCCATATATCTAAATAGGTAGTATAAACTTAATAAAAACATTCAACAACATATATTTATAAAAAAAAAATGACACTAGCACCCTTCACACTTATCTTAATCGAACGCTATCATAAAAAAATATGTTTTCAGATGGATTTTAAACTGACTGAGTGTAGGAAGGTCCCTAATATATAAAGGTAAACTGTTCCATAGTTTAGGGGCTGCGACCGCAAATGCGCGATCCCCTCTAGTCTTCATCTTTGACCGAGGAACAGCAAGACGTTTTTTAAATTGTGATCGTAGCGATCTCATTGACTTTTGTTCCTGTATTAGATCAGCAATATAAGATGGGCCTAACCCATGTAGAGATTTAAATACAAATAGCAGAATTTTAAAATGAATCCTAAAAGTGACAGGCAACCAATGTAATGATTTTAACACCGGGGTAATACGATCGAATTTGCGAGTGCCTGTCAGCAATCTTGCAGCCGCATTTTGGACCATCTGTAGTCTATCTAGAACTTTATTTTGGGCACCATAATATAACGAGTTGCAGTAATCTAATCTTGTAGTGATAAATGCATGAATTATTTTTTCCAGATCTTTGTGAGATAAAAAAGGCTTAATTTTTGAAATCATCCTCAATTTAAAAAAACTCGTTCTAACGATTTCATTTATTTGTTTGTCAAATTTAAGTGCACTATCACAAATCATCCCCAGATTTTTTACATGTTGTTTTCTAAACAGGCTCAGAGGACCCAGCTCGGTTTCAACAGTGTTATCAAGATCAGAGGGACCACAAAGAATCAATTCTGTTTTCGATTCATTAAGACTCATTTTTCCAGAAATGCCTACACATGTTTCAAGCCGGGATATAAGAATATTATGGTCAACCGTATCGAACGCCACTGTGAGATCCAACAGCAGGAGAACGGTCACATTCCCTTGATCGGTTGCCAAAAAGATGTCATTAAAAACCTTCAATAACACTGTTTCTGTGCTATGGTGCTTCTTAAATGCTGACTGAAGTACTTCACCAACATGATTTTCATCAATAAATACCTCTAATTGAATCAGAACACATTTCTCTAAGATCTTTGCCAGAAATGGAAGTTTTGAGATAGGTCTATAATTGCAAAGAGCGCTCGTATCTAGATTTTCTTTTTTCAGCAAAGGCTGGACTACAGCATGTTTACAATACTCGGGAACAATCCCTGAAAGTAAACTTTTATTTATTATAGAAACCATATATGGGCCAACCGATTCTATGGTTTGCTTTAACATAGGTGTCGGAATAATGTCTTAGGGAGCAGATGTAGACTTCAGCTTAGAAACAATAATGTTAAAAGTATAGATAGAAATAGGCTCAAATTGCGATAAATTGACGATGGTTTCTAGTGCATATGATGGCACAAATGTACACTGCTGTATATTATTCCGACATCTTATATCTGGTTCTGTAAGGAATGGGCAGATCACCAGTATGGTCAGGTGTGTGTATAATACCATTGTGTGGTGCACTGTTAATGGGTGTTTCACACAGCTCCGCATCATCATGCCCTGAGGATATGTCCGAACAGTCCTGGGGTTCCTTCGTGTCCAGGAGGTGGGGTCTGTTTCGTCGATATTCCCGTCCATCAGGAGTACGCACGTGGTATGATCTCTCAGTGTCGGCTGTTCTGACAATAACGGCTGGTTTCCAGTATCCTTGCCCCCGTACTCTAACTGCCTGTCCTTCCTTGAGCTGAGATAAGGGTCTAGCCGATCTGTCATAATAGCTTTTTTGATTCTGTTGTTTATGCAACCTTTTTGCTCTGACATCCTTCCTGCTGACAATTTTTGGCAAGAGCTGCTGATTTGTGTTTGGTAGGGTTGACCGCAGACGGCGACTCATCAACAGCTGAGCTGGAGACTCGAAACCATCAACAGGGCTGTTGCGATACTCCAGGAGACTGAGGTGTGGATCACTTTTGTCAGCCTTGGCCTTCTCCAGCAACATCTTTGCAGTTTGCACAGACTTCTCTGCTAGTCCATTACTTTGCGGATAGTATGGACTTGTGGTGGTATGCTTAAATTCCCATGTTCTTGCAAACATTGCAAACTCACCCGAGCTGTACTGGGGGCCGTTGTCTGAGATGACAGCCTCTGGAATGCCATGTCGTGCAAAAGCAGCGTTTAGTTTGTCTATCACAGCAGTTGAGGTTGTGCTGCTGAGCTTGTCCAGCTCAAAATATCTGCTGTAGTAGTCTACTGTCACAAGATAATCCTCATTGCTCCAGGTGAACAAATCCGTAGCCACTACTTGCCATGGCCTATCTGGAATTTTGTGACTGATCATAGGTTCTTTGGTGTTGGAGGGGCGAAATGTGAGGCAGATTGAGCATTTCCTAACTATGTTCTCTATTTCTTTCCCCAACCCAGGCCAGAACATGATGTCGCGGGCTCTCTGCTTGGTTTTCTCGATGCCTAAGTGACTGGCATGTACACGTGACAGCATGTCTGAACGAAGACTTGTGGGAACGACAATTTTTTCACCTTTGAAGATTATTCCATGCAGGTATGAAAGCTCATCCCGGTGGTTCCAGAATTCTGACACACTCACAGGACACTTTCTCTTTTCATCAGGCCATCCTCTTTGTATCACTCCTTTCAGTGTCTGGAACTGTGGGTCCTTATCAGTTTGAGTTCTGATTTCCTCCAATTTTGAGTCACTGACAGGAAGACTGCTGTACACTGTGTGCACTTGAATATCCATACCCTCACTTAGGCTTGTATCCTGGTCAGACAGCGACTTTCTGGACAATGTGTCTGCGACAGGGATATCCTTGCCAGGTCGATGCACAATGGAGAAGTTGTACTTTTGGAGCTGAAGGATCATCCTCTGTAGCCTTGGGGGAACTGATGCCAGGGGTTTCCGCATTATTGACTCAAGGGGTTTGTGGTCACTCTCAACAATGATTTGACGGCCATAAATGTATTGATGGAAGCGCTTACAGCCGAATAGTATGGCAAAAAGCTCTTTCTCAATTTGAGCGTAATTGATTTCGCATTCAGAGAGTGACTTTGATGCGTACGCGACAGGTCTTCCATCCTGCAGCAGAACTGCCCCGAGCCCATACTTTGAAGCATCGACTTGTAACCTGATCTCCTTTAGAGGATCAAAATAGGCCAAAACTGGGCCTGGTGCACATGTGAGGAGCTCTTTTATCTTCTCGAAGGCTTTGTCATGCTGGGAATCCCAAACAAATTCACTTGACTCCTTTAGGAGCTGTCGCAGCGGTGCGTTGATATCAGAAAGGCCAGGTGCAAATTTGGAGAGGTAATTGATCATACCTAGCACTGTCTCGAGTACTCCTTTGTCTTTAGGTGGCTCCATGTCTCTCACAGCAGCAACTTTGGCAGGGTCGGGCTTTACTCCCTCAGCAGTGAGGAGATGTCCAAAATAGCTCACCTCTGTAGCACAGATGATAATCTTGTCTGGATTGAGCCTGACTCCTCTCTCTGTGGAGCGCTGCAGCATACCATGGAGATGTTCATCATGTTCAGCTTTGGTCTTACCATAGATGAGGATATCGTCAACAATGGCCATGACCCCATTCAAACCTTCATATGTTTCATCAATTTTTCGCTGGAACTCATCTTGGGCTGAGATCAGTCCGAAGGGAAGACGTCGGAAACGGTAACGCCCAAAAGGTGTGTTGAAAGTGGTCATCCTTGAAGATTCCTCAGTGAGCTTAATAGCCCAATAGCCTGATCTAGCATCTAGAACACTGAAATATCGGGCACCAGCTAGCCTGGACGTTATGTCTTCGAGGGTGGGTAATGGGTAGTGAGGTCGCTTAATGGCCTTGTTAAGGTCCCTTGGGTCCAGACAAACCCTTAGCTGACCTGTGCGTGGTTTTTCAGCCACAACCATAGAGTTAACCCATTCGGTAGGCTCTGTGACTTTAACGATGACATTCTGTCTTTCCATGCTCTCAAGCTCCTCTTTAAGACGGCTGCGTAGTGCGAGAGGAACACGTCTGGGTGGGTGGACTACTGGGGTTGCATGCGGATCTAAGTGTATGGCACACTCACCAGGAAATAGTCCAATTCCCTTGAAAACATCTGCAAACTCCTTCAATATTGGCACTTCCATCTGTGTTTCTGTAACTGATAGTACTAATTTGATGAGTCCAAAGTCAATGCATCCTTTTAGACCTATGACAGGGGGTGCATTTGTGTCAACTACATAAAAAGTCATAGTCATCTCAATGTCTTTGTGCTTGCATTTCAGGTCACATTTGCCTTTTACCTCCAGGCGTTCACCACCATAGCCAAACAAGGGGCAAGATGTCGGCTGCAGAGTGCACTGAGTGTTGAGCTTGTCATACTCGTACAGGGAAATGACGTTGGCAGATGATCCAGTGTCTAGTTTGAACTTAACTTCAAGTTGTCTTGGACCTACTTTGATATACACAAAAGCTTGCTCTGTTTCTGAACCCTGTCTGCCCTGTGTCACTGAGTCAATAAACAGCTCATCATACTCATCAACTTGGTCTGAGTTTTCTTCGCTTATTACATGGACAGTTTTCTCACAGCTGGATCGACAGACTTTTGCAAAATGGTTTAATTTACCACATATTTTGCACACTTTTCCTTTTGCAGGGCAGTGAGATCTATCTGTGTGAGGTTTGTTTCCACAGTAGCCGCATCCTTTGTGGTGCAC
The DNA here is from genome assembly GCF_051911475.1 of Siphateles boraxobius. NCBI lineage: Eukaryota > Metazoa > Chordata > Actinopteri > Cypriniformes > Leuciscidae > Siphateles > Siphateles boraxobius. The sequence goes on along the minus strand of NW_027509198.1, from coordinate 1,170,242 downwards.
TGGGTTAGCATTTCTTGGTTGCCAATTTTCGCTGTATTTCTTTGTGTATTTAGCGTTGCGTTGCTTTGGAACTGCGCCTTTTGATGTATGGCGGGAGATTGCGTGCACTTCATGTTCACGTGAAGCACTCATGCTGTTTGAAATCGTTTTTAGCTGTGCTTGCGCCAACTCATGAGATCTAGCGACATCTATCGGTTTTTCGAGCGTTAACTCGGAGCCCACATTCAAAAGTTTCTCTCTCACTTTCGGTGAATGTATACCGAACACAATGCGATCGCGGATCATTTCGTCACTGTTTGCATAATTACAGTCCTTGACAAGCAAACGCAGGTCTGTCACAAACTGTTCAAAGGGCTCTTGGTTTCCTTGCACTTTTTCATGGAATTTATAACGTGCGAATATCACATTCGCTTCGGGCTCGACGTATGCCGCGAAGCGGTCGTAATATGACTTTAAAATCTTTGCGTCATCTGCAGACAGTGACCATGTATTAAAAATATCACGGCCCTTCTCTCCGACCCACAGGAGAAAATAACTACATTTCTCATCCTCACCCTTTGTCTTCAATGGTCCGCTGAACATCAGCTCCGCGTGCTGTTGAAACTTGCGCCATGCATCAGGCAGGTTAGTTGCTTCCCAGTTCATCGTGGGCATTGGAACTCCAGCGATATCCATCCTTGTTCGATCTGTTTACTCTGACACCATGTAATGCTTTTGCTTTTAATATGATGAGGTATTCAAGGAAACTCTAGGTGCACGCCGAAGTCATTTTATCATGAGGATTTATTAACTCAGATCATACATGCAAACATGAGTGCTAACTCTTTAATTGCAAGATGCATACTGGACTGTTCAAAGCTATATTGCATCATTTTACTGACATGTGACATGGCCAATAAGAACACAGGATACTCTGTCTATGCATATGATTGGTTCTTAGCAGAATGTAAGAATACTACAATTACAACTCGAACTGTTGGCCATTATACGGCTGGAACCGCAAATACGGTTTGAACATTGGTTGTTGGTCGTAGACCAAGACACTGCTTCACTGCTGCTCGCCCTGCGATCGACTGCTTTTGTCAGCCTCGTTGCCTGCTGTGAGTTTGTTTGTTTTCCCGTCTATCGTGCGTCTACATTACACCCATACCACTAAAAAGACGGTTTTTACCCAAGACTTGAGTCATAAATTAGTATAAATATTAATAGCATCACTGGTTGCATCATTGCTAACTTACTGTCCATCTGTTAAAATGGCGAATATATATTATGCTGATGACACTCAAATATATATTTCATCACGGCCAGATGAATACGCTAAATCAGGGGTCGGCAACCTAAGGCACGCGTGCCAACACTGGCACGCGGAGGGTTAATCGCTGGCACGCAAGCAAGCGCGAGAGGGGTGTATGTATTTCATTCAAATAAAGTAGCCTACCTCCCACCTATATACAGATCTACATATTGATGTAATAATTCCTTGTAGTAACAACTTGTTTTATTAAGTTAGGAGTTATTAATATTATTAAAGTGCGAGTATTAAACTGCACAAGTCAATGAAAGCGTGCAGCTCTAACAAACCATTGGTCAGAGTGGTCGCGCTGACCACTGCCCATCAGCGCAAACAACTTATCCAACTGACACCTTAAAGCTCGTTCCGCTGTAAATAGTTAATGCTTTAAATTTCAACCAAGTGTATAGAGTCCCTATTAAACATTCCATACATATTAAAATGACTGTGCATGTGGAAACTCCGTTCATGCGTACCTGATCACTTCATGTTTTTTCTCTGATTGGAAAGCAATCCAATCGTGAGACAAATGCCCTCTGATTGAGAGCACACTTTTACATATTCCAGATGAAAATGAACAAAATGCATATATGCACTATATATGCTTGTTGAAGACACAAATGTAAATTTTACTCCTCCCAAATTGGTAAAAAAAAAATAAAACATGCGAGTGTTATAACGGCTCCCGGTTTATGGATATGACAGCGCTGCTGCAACACGCAACACTGCAACACTGGGGAGGCGGGGGGGGGGGGGGGGGGGGGGTTGAGGTTATGGCACAGTGATGAACTCGGAAACTTAAAAATGGCACTTTATGACAAATAGGTTGCCGACCCCTGCGCTAAATTATCCAAATTGACAGATTGTGTTAATGATATAAAAGATTGGATGACGCGTAATTTTCTTTTATTAAATCCAGACAAGACAGAGGTAATACTTATCGGTTCTAAAAACCGTCCACAAAACCTTTCACAGCACGACTTTAACATAGTAGGATGCCCTGTTACTTTATCCGCTACAGTAAAAGACCTGGGTGTTATACTAGACCGCAACCTGTCTTTTGAAAAGCATATTTCATATGTTACAAAAACAGCCTTTTTCCACCTTAGAAACATTGCTAAGCTACGTAATATGCTATCAGTCTCTGATGCAGAAAAGTTAGTTCATGCATTCATGACCTCGAGACTAGATTACTGTAATGCTTTATTAGCTGGTTGTCCTGCATCTTCAATAAACAAGCTACAGTTAGTCCAAAATGCAGCCGATAGAGTTCTTACTAGATCAAGAAAATATGATCATATAACACCGATTTTATCATCACTTCATTGGTTACCTATAAAGTTCCGTATTAAATACAAGATATTGCTTTTGACTTATAAAGCTCTTAATGGTTTAGCTCGTCATTTCAGGATCCTAGAAAAGTGCTGGGAGTATGGAAAAGGAGAAATAAATAGTTTTGGATGGAATGTAGAAAAAGAAGCCCAGAACATAGAAATAAATAATATAAATATTAGTCCTACAGTGGTAATACCATCAATACCTCCATGGCTTTTCCCTAAACCTGATGTAGATCTAACATTGCAAGACAAGATGAAAACAAAGGAAATGATCATAACAAAGGATATAGTTGTGAAGCAGCACCTAAGTCAAGAATATTACAGTAGTATTCAAATATTTACGGATGGATCTAAGAATCCAGACACTGGACGTACAGCAGCAGCAGTTTTCATTCCCCATTTTAAATATAGTATTGAAAAGAGAATTACGGATCATGTTTCAGTATATACAGCAGAAATGATTGGAACTTTAATGGCACTTCAATGGGTGGAAGATGTTCGCCCTATGGATGTAGTGATTTGTTCAGACTCCTTTTCAGCTTTAATGAGTATAAATAGTGGAAAGTCAGCGTCCAGGCAGGATATCTTATATGAAGTACTACAAAATCTGTACAGAATATACAGAATAGGAGTAAACATTTAATTTTTATGGGTTCCAGCACATGTGGGGGTAGAGGGTAATGAGGAGGTTGATCAGTTGGCAAAGAGATCTTTAAAACGCAATGTAATAGACATTAATGTATCACTGAGTAAAACTGAAGTTAAAGCAATAATAAAATCGGCTCTAAACAAGATGTGGCAACAAAAATGGGACAAGGAGATAAAAGGTAGACATTTGTATAAAATTCAAAATAAAGTTGGGGTTGAGAGAAATTAATACGGAAGCAGAAAGGAAGATTCCATAATATCTAGGCTTCGAATAGGGCATACATGCCTTAATTACTCACTTTTTATCATAGGGAAAAGAGAATCTGGGAATTGTGATAATGTGGCTTGTCAGAAACAGTTGAACACGTGTTAATTCATTGCACAGAATACAACAGAGAAAGAATCGATTTTACAGAATCATTAAGCTACGTAGGTATTAATATATTATCAGTAAAAAGCATATTTCAAAACGCACAGAAACAGAAAAGGGTTTATAGTGCTTTAATGAGGTATCTAAGGGAAACAGGATTGGTTAACAGAATATAGATTAATATATATATATATTTTTTTTTTAAGATTAATTTGCGTCACTTTTGTTAACGCTTCACACTCCTGTCCAGTTGGTGGCGGTAAATGCACCATTTAGCTGGGTTGCCAACCGCCATAAAACTCCGAAAGAAGAAGAAGAAGAAGCTCGTCATTTCCGGTTGTGAGAACGCTTGGCGCGGTTGTGCTGCCGCTTCACGCTGGTACCTGTCTGTCTGCTGCTGTTATGTTCGTGTCTTTTCTTGGATATGTTTTTCTCTGTTTCAACCCTCCTGGATTATTCGCTGGACTACTCTCATACCCTCTAAATTTTTGTGAATTCGCTGGACTATTCTCAAAACTTTTGGATAACTGGATAACTGACCTGGGTGTCCCTGTGATCCCTCACACAGATCGGCTGCGAGTCCTCTCCGTCAATATCCTGTCATCCCTCTCGACACCTGATACTGTGAGTCTCCACTCTCTTTGTCATTTGTCTTTTGCGATGTAAATCCTTAGTATGGTTGGGTAGCCGTCCTTTCTGAGGATTGTTGACTCCGACGCGGTTCTGGCTAACGCAGTGAAACCGATAAACTGTTGTGTTAGGTCGAACGGGTCATCACTCGTCATGTCGTCACATCTACACTGGCAGTTTCTGTTTTTGTTTTTTGGTGGTCTTATCTGGATCTTCCTGTCTGTTGATGAGACGAATCACAGTTTTTTCCCCAAGATGGCTTTGCAATATTCCGTTGCTCATCTCAGATCATTAAAAGGAGTTTCCCGCCTGGCTCCTGATACTTATAAACGCTATGAACAGCTCGAGGTTTTACGCCGACCTCGCTACATTCACCGGTCGCGGAAAAAACTCCGGAATTATTATTACTCGCCCCCCAATAATATTCCGGTTGTCTCTACCATCACCCGTGTTCTGGATACAACACAACTGGATAAAAGACATAGACATATCAAAGTTGGAAATTTAAGATCGCTGCGTCCTGATCCTGACCTCGGAATCTGCAGACGTGCATCACCTGACCTGCGATGTGCGCTGCTAAACACCCGCTCTCTAACTGATAAAGCATCACTATTGAACGACATAATCATTGACACTGACCTGGACATGCTATTTCTAACGGAAACCTGGCAGGTTCCAAATGACTATTTGAGCTTAAACCTCTTAACGCCGCCTGGATACATCTTTTTTTCTCAACCACGTCTTCGTCGCAGAGGTGGAGGGCTGGTTGTAGTTTGCCGTGAGACTATTAAAATATCCAAGATTGAGTTACACGATGTTACAACATTTGAATATTTAGCGCTGAAAATGACGGGCCAAACGTCACTGGTGGTAATTTTAATTTACCGACCACCAAAAAGTCCCTCTGACTTTTTTTCTGATATTAGTGAGATACTTACTCTTGTCTGTGCTTGTCATTCATCTGTTATTTTGCTTGGTGATTTTAACATACATGAAAACACTGCACAATGCAAAGAGTTGATGTCAGTATTGGACTGTTTCAACTTGATTCAAAATGTAACTTTTGCCACTCACTCCAGAGGCCACATACTGGATCTCATATGTACATCTGGCTTGAATAATATTCTTGTTAACGGCTCTGATTTTGCACTTTCAGACCACAAACTTATAAATTTCAGTTGTAGTTTTCCAATATCTATGTCTCCTCAGAAGAAAATGCTGACCTATCGTAAAATTAACTCTGTTAATTCAACTTCTTTTTCTGCTTCTATAAGGGCTTCTACTTTATCAGAATGTCTACTGTCTAACCATCCATCAGAAATCTGCTGTACTTACAATAATGCTCTGTCTCAAATACTTGATATGCATGCCCCTGTTAAAACTAGACTGGTTCCATCTACTCGTGCCTCACCCTGGTTCACTCCTGAACTTCGGATGATGAAAACTGAGGGTCGCCGTCTAGAAAGACTATACAGGAAAACTGGACTCATTGTGCACTCTTTAGCTTTTAAAGAACACCTGCTCAACTACCGGACCGTCCTTAACAATGCAAGATCCACTTATTTCTCCTCCACTATTAGAAATTTCTCGTGCAGACCCAAATCACTCTTTGCTATGGTTAACAAACTAACAAATCCACCACAACATGTTATGTCAGGCTCTGTGGAGCTTGTAAATAGCTTCTCTAAATTCTTTTCAGACAAATTGATGTCTATCACTTCTTCCATCACCAAAAACAAGCATACAAGCGACTCAAACTTCATGATAACTGGATCAGCCCACTTGTCAAACCCTCTCTCTACTTTTACTCTGACTACTCCTGTTGCCATAAGTGACCTAATTGTGAAGTCAAATTCTACATCCTGCCGGCTCGATCCTACACCTACTGTTCTACTTAAAAAGTGCGTCTTCGAGGTCGCACCATTCATAACTCACATGATAAACTGTAGTTTAGCCCGTGCCATTGTCCCAGCGGAATTAAAAACTGCTGCAGTGACTCCCATTCTTAAAAAATCTGGCCTTGATCACCTAAACATGGACAATTACAGACCGATATCAAACCTAACATTCTTAAGCAAAATCCTTGAAAAGGTTGTTGCTTCTCAATTACGCTCTTATTTGGATATGAATGGTCTTTTTGAACCTTTTCAGTCGGGTTTTCGCCCATCTCACAGCACTGAAACTGCTCTTCTGCGTGTGGTTAACGACATTCTCTCATCGATGGATTCAGGGTTAATAAACATCTTGATGCTCCTTGATCTAAGCGCCGCTTTTGACACAGTCTGCCATGAATTGCTTATTTCTCGGCTTTCTGATATTGGTATCACTGGTTCTGCTCTTTCCTGGCTTATTTCCTATATCACTGACAGAATGTATTATATCACCATACAAGGTCATAATTCTGCCACCAATTTACTTACACGGGGCGTTCCTCAAGGTTCGGTTCTTGGTCCACTCTTGTTTATCATCTACATACACCCACTTGGTAGCATCATACGCAGGCATGGACTACAATTCCATTGCTATGCAGATGACATCCAAATTTACCTCACCACCAGCTCCGATAGACCATCCCTGCCTGACTCACTCACTGCATGCATCAGGGACATAAAGCATTGGATGTCCCTTAACTTCCTCAAATTAAATGATAATAAAACTGAGATATTAGTGATTGGTTCTCCAGTTTCAGTCAAAAGGATGGACCAGTCCTTCTATATTGATGGTTTCCATATAAAGCCTTCATCTCTGACTCGCAACCTCGGTGTCTTATTTGACTCAACTCTGTCTTTTGGCTCTCATATTTCTTCCATTGTTAAAAACTCTTTCTTTCATCTTCGAAATATTGCTCGTCTAAGACCATCTCTCACTTTAGCTGACGCCGAACTCTTAATTCATGCATCAATCACATCACGTCTGGATTATTGCAATGCTTTATTTCTTGGCCTTCCCAAAAAACTTATTGCAAGATTGCAGTACGTCCAAAACTCAGCAGCAAGAGTTCTCACCTCCACCAGGCGTTCTTCTCACATTACTCCGGTGCTTCATGACCTTCACTGGTTACCTGTTTCATCACGTATCCACTTTAAGGTATTGCTTTTAACATATAAGGCATTAAACGGTCTTGCACCCCCATATTTGTCTGATCTACTTTTCACCTACCGTCCTGCACGCTCTCTCAGATCAACTGAACTTGGTTTACTGTCCATCCCTCGTTTTCGATTATCTACAGTAGGTGGAAGGTCATTCAGTGTTAATGCGCCAACATTATGGAATTCACTGCCCCTTTCACTTCGAAATATCTCATCAGTGACTGCTTTCAAGACACAGTTAAAAACATATCTGTTTAACATGTACTTCGCCTAAATGTGATTATATGTGTCCTTTGTGATTGTAAAGTTGTGCGTCAGTGTTAAATGTATTATAAAGGTACCATGTAAAGCGACCTTTAGCTTTGGAAAGGCGCTATATAAATAAAACTTCTTCTTCTTCTTCTTCTTCAGTCTATTTAACGGATCTTCTATCGCCTTACAATCCATCGCGCTCTTTAAGATCACTAGATTCGAGGCTTCTGGTCATTCCTAGGATATCCAGATCCACCAAAGGAGGCAGAGCATTTTCACATTTAGCTCCGAAGCTCTGGAATAGCCTTCCTGATATTGTTCGTAGCTCACACTCTCTCTCCCAGTTTAAAACTAGACTGAAGACGCATCTATTTAGCCAGGCATTCATATAAATTTTTTATCTTACAGTTACTGTAAATTCGGCCTCTAGTTCATAAACGCCAGAGGAGAACTGGCCCCCGACTGAGCCTGGGTTCTCCCAAGGTTTTTTTTTCTCCATTGGGTCAGTTGATGGGGTGTTAGGACACCATTAGGTCACTGGATGGAGTTTTTCGGTTCCTTGCCACTGTTGCCTTTGGCTTGCTCAGTTGGGGATATTCAAATTAATTAACCAATCATACCATTGATCAGCTCTACCAAACTTGGATGTCTTTTTTTCCAGAAATAAACAAACATTAAGTTGTTTTGATTGATACTGTGAAGCAGCTTTGATACAATCTGTATTGTGAAAAGCGCTATATAAATATATTTGACTTGACTTGACTTGACTATTTTTAAAAACATAGATAGATCTACATAGATGTTTTACACACAAAAAAAATATTTCAGAGATCCTTGCGCGGTATTCTATAGCCGCATAAAGGGGTAAAATATACATTTAAGCGCTATTTAAAACTAGGATGGTATAATAATGTAAATGTCTCAAGTGAAGATGGTTTAAATCACGCCAATTCATGTGAATACTGTCCAATATGAAGAAGAAGAAGAAGAAGAAGAAGTTTTATTTATATAGCGCCTTTCCAAAGCTCAAGGTCGCTTTACATGGTACCTTTATAATACATTTAACACTGACGCACAACTTTACAATCACAAAGGACACATATAATCACATTTAGGCGAAGTACATGTTAAACAGATATGTTTTTAACTGTGTCTTGAAAGCAGTCACTGATGAGATATTTCGAAGTGAAAGGGGCAGTGAATTCCATAATGTTGGCGCATTAAAACTGAATGACCTTCCACCTACTGTAGATAATCGAAAACGAGGGATGGACAGTAAACCAAGTTCAGTTGATCTGAGAGAGCGTGCAGGACGGTAGGTGAAAAGTAGATCAGACAAATATGGGGGTGCAAGACCGTTTAATGCCTTATATGTTAAAAGCAATACCTTAAAGTGGATACGTGATGAAACGGGTAACCAGTGAAGGTCATGAAGCACCGGAGTGATGTGAGCAGAACGCCTGGTGGAGGTGAGAACTCTTGCTGCTGAGTTTTGGACGTACTGCAATCTTGCAATAAGTTTTTTGGGAAGGCCAAGAAATAAAGCATTGCAATAATCCAGACGTGATGTGATTAATGCATGAATTAAGAGTTCGGCGTCAGCTAAAGTGAGAGATGGTCTTAGACGAGCAATATTTCGAAGATGAAAGAAAGAGTTTTTAACAATGGAAGAAATATGAGAGCCAAAAGACAGAGTTGAGTCAAATAAGACACCGAGGTTGCGAGTCAGTGATGAAGGCTTTATATGGAAACCATCAATATAGAAGGACTGGTCCATCCTTTTGACTGAAACTGGAGAACCAATCACTAATATCTCAGTTTTATTATCATTTAATTTGAGGAAGTTAAGGGACATCCAATGCTTTATGTCCCTGATGCATGCAGTGAGTGAGTCAGGCAGGGATGGTCTATCGGAGCTGGTGGTGAGGTAAATTTGGATGTCATCTGCATAGCAATGGAATTGTAGTCCATGCCTGCGTATGATGCTACCAAGTGGGTGTATGTAGATGATAAACAAGAGTGGACCAAGAACCGAACCTTGAGGAACGCCCCGTGTAAGTAAATTGGTGGCAGAATTATGACCTTGTATGGTGATATAATACATTCTGTCAGTGATATAGGAAATAAGCCAGGAAAGAGCGGAACCAGTGATACCAATATCAGAAAGCCGAGAAATAAGCAATTCATGGCAGACTGTGTCAAAAGCGGCGCTTAGATCAAGGAGCATCAAGATGTTTATTAACCCTGAATCCATCGATGAGAGAATGTCGTTAACCACACGCAGAAGAGCAGTTTCAGTGCTGTGAGATGGGCGAAAACCCGACTGAAAAGGTTCAAAAAGACCATTCATATCCAAATAAGAGCGTAATTGAGAAGCAACAACCTTTTCAAGGATTTTGCTTAAGAATGTTAGGTTTGATATCGGTCTGTAATTGTCCATGTTTAGGTGATCAAGGCCAGGTTTTTTAAGAATGGGAGTCACTGCAGCAGTTTTTAATTCCGCTGGGACAATGGCACGGGCTAAACTACAGTTTATCATGTGAGTTATGAATGGTGCGACCTCGAGGACGCACTTCTTAAGTAGAACAGTAGGTGTAGGATCGAGCCGGCAGGATGTAGAATTTGACTTCACAATTAGGTCACTTATGGCAACAGGAGTAGTCAGAGTAAAAGTAGAGAGAGGGTTTGACAAGTGGGCTGGTCCAGTTATCATTAAGTTTGAGTCGCTTGTATGCTTGTTTTTGGTGATGGAAGAAGTGATAGACATCAATTTGTCTGAAAAGAATTTAGAGAAACTATTTACAAGCTCAACAGAGCCTGACATAACATGTTGTGGTGGATTTGTTAGTTTGTTAACCATAGCAAAGAGTGATTTGGGTCTACACGAGGAATTTCTAATAGTGGAGGAGAAATAATTGGATCTTGCATTGTTAAGGACGGTCCGGTAGTTGTGTGATATGAACAAAGAGAAGACCTAGAGTTCACTAACATTACCGCTAACTGTAGGAACAAGATATCCAAGGGGAAGTGTAAAGAAAAACACCATACAAAACATTAAAATCACACCCGGCGATACGATAAGTGTTACGATAGTGTTGTTCAAAATGAAACCGCGGTAAACAATTTAAGAACCCTAGAGCTGTTAAACATGCGGTTCAATAACAATGTTCAATATAAACAAGAATCCAACTCTAATGCGACTGAGCTCGTTTCACATATACCTGTTGATAGTTAGGTATAATCGTTAGATAATTTATCAAACAATTGAAACTTGCGCTATGTTAAAACATTTTGATGATGAGGTCAAGAACTGCTTACCACATGTTTTCATAACTTACTGCTTACCGTCTGTTTTCTGGATCAGACCTAAAACTCTGGAGTCAAAGTATTGATGTGGACGGAATAAAAAATTAATCATCCCACCTTGCACGTAAAAATAGCTACCGGTAATTCATTAGTTTAACTTTAGTTAGACGAGTTTGAAGCGTAATAGTTTTATAGGTAACAGAAAAAACAGCAATACTCATCTTTCATCACGATGTTTCGTAGACATAGCAGAAAGATGTTCTAAATGTTTGACCACGCTCGTAGACTATAGTTTTTGCAAACTGTACAAAAACATGATGCAAACGGCGTAATCGACTAGTATAAAAAAATGTCAATTACAAACATTCAAAACTGATTACAAGTGGCTTTTCTGTATGATTCATGTTGTATTTACTTTTTTTTAGCAAGTTGATCACTAGCATTTACTTTTATGCAATTTTAATTTTAAGCACCAAACTTTGTTTAACAGTCTTAATGAATACGCCTCTCTCAGTGCAATAGTCATATGTGATTTTGTTGTAATAGTTTACGTGTAAAACAGCATGCCCTTACTTTTTGCGTTAATACTTTGTGTGATTCCACATCCTAGATAGAGGGAAGGTTGCAATTTAGTCAAACATTCTCAAACAGAAATACTTCAGAGTACAAACACTTAAATTATAAATGGTCATTTATTCCTATAAACAATGAATGTTGACGGCTCTCAAAGAAAAGTCTTCAACTAAAACACAAACAGTCTAACATTCAAAATGTGACACAGCGTCGTCTGCTATCTGAATAGTAATAAAACCATCATTTGCAAACTTTTGTGTGTTTATTATAAACGATGCTTTTCAATCCTCTTTTCTTAGTGATTTGGTCTTTTGAATCTTACATGGATGTTTTGGACACGGGTGATTCCTGTATAAAGATTATGTTTTAAAGGTAGGCCATAGTCTTTACAAGTGTGTGACAAAATATGTTATATAAAAATCGCTACAGTGTGACAAAATATGTTGGTGTGTAAAAATACACCCAAACATTTAAGCACAACTATTTAAACCCATACTAAGCAGGAGAATATCTAATTGTAGCTTGTGAACATTCCATTATCTGATTATTTAGGATCAGAGAACATCCTTAGCTTATACATCTCTTTAATTTGTGCTGGATGTAAAAAAAATAAAGGTTAATAACAACCAAACAAAAACTTTAAATCAGCATGAAACCATAATATTAATAAAATATAAATGTAATATAATTACGGTTTGAAAATTACTTCCATAATGTTTTCCTTTAGTAAAGATATGCTCGTATCACCCAACACAAAGTTTTGCGTTTGTGGGTGAGACCTCGCAAAGATTACACTTTCTCGAACATTGCATGTTTGCACTATGCCTGAAACTTAGTAATCGACATGCATTTCTGTGGGTTTGTCAAAAGAAAAATCATCTGGTTTAGTTGCATTTTAAAACACTACTTTTCTTAAAAAACATTGTGTCAGACGTAATTGGTAGCATGATTTTCTTGTTTCATCGTGTATTAAGTACATATTTATCAGGCCGATATTTGTAGAAATAAGTAAAGTAAATTTATACAACAAAAAGAATCAGCTAACGGCCTTGTGTCAGAACACAACACGTATGTATATATGCATGATTTTAACTTTTTTGTTCTAACTTTAAAGCTAGATTATACTTTGAAAAGTGTAAAACAGTATTTGATATTTTCGGGGGGTACGCTGGAACCTAGTGTCATTTAGCTTAATCTTTGGTTTTTAATCTTTTGGTTTGAAGTTATGACTTCTGAAGATCTCTCATGCGTAGATTCACTCGGTTGAAAAATTGAGTTTTGTAATTTACACATCTGAAATTAAACTTATGGTACTTTTTTATAAAGTATTTTATTAGCTAAAATCAATGTCTTTATTCATAAATATTTTCTCATCGGTGTAAAATTAACTTTGCCAACGAACTGACTTATCCTCGTAAGCAAAGAATTTCTTATCTTTATTTACATGGTACGGGTAAGTCCATGGAGGCCTCCATGTCGTTCCGCCATCTTGAAAAACTATAATAGCAGAGAGGGACAAAAAGCACTAGCCTAGCTCAACTAGCCAACCTCAACGCGTTTTCGGCAGGCTGCACTGCGCGGTACTTCATAATGCAATCCTCGTAACCAAAAAGCATAAACATTTTATTTAAAAGGAAACGTGACCGGCAAATTCAAAACGAGGGTAAATATTAGCTTTTCCCCGGTGGATAGAGCTAATGAAGGAGAAAGACTTTGAAAGGGACGCCGAAGTCCTGCTTTCTTCTCGACAGGTAAGTCGATGTTACGGTCTAAATTACAAGCTTTTTCATTCCGTGGTTGTGTAATTCATTATATAGGCAGCATAACAGTAGAACATGTATAGTTAAACTCGATGAAGTGCTATTGGAAGACATGTCGTAGCTTTTTGGCACATAACGGTTACCCTAGTTGCAACACGCTTTTGAAAAAGCGATGCGCTAGAGAGCACTATTCATTTGAATGCAAAATACAATTTCACCGCTAGATGGGAGAAATTCCTTCACAGTTTACCTTTAAGGACTAAGTTGTAAGGCATTTGACAAAAAATGGAGGAGGTCAAAGGGCATGTTTCCTGCTATATAGTATCATCAGCTCTCTCCAAAGTCTGTTCATGTGGCCTGTCGCATCAACAAAGGCTAACATTTTAAAATTCTACATATATTTTGAGTAGATAACCGATAGTATACTCTCAGTAAAGGGGTTCACCCTGTGTGTTTCCACAATGAATAAGGATAGTTTGGGAGATACAAGAAAAGTAAAAAGGATCTTATACGTACAATAGATCATAGCTACCGTAGAAAAGTAAGATCATGCTTTGAATTAAGACATTAAAATTAAATATTCGCTCAAGACAAACTTTACTTATGCAGCGTCATGGACCACAGAGGCACATCGCGTCTCTGAACATGTGTGGTGATTTTCTAAATGATACAACTTAATCTAAATAAGAGCAATGTAGAGTCCTGGGATTTTTTTTAAAACATGTTTCATGTCGCATGGACAAAAATACTGTTTGAAATAAGATCAAAGCACAGTTCTTGATTTATCAAATTTTTTATTTAATTTTTTGAACAAACGATGTTTAGTAAAAAATAATAGGCCTACCTTAGGTTAAATTTATGAAATTCATTTATATCATACAGAAGTAGAAGATAAATAGAAGATACGATTTTAATAAAACTTTACAGATTTGATTTAAATGGTCTTTTAATTTGAAAAGATCTCATTTAAAATTTTAAGATTTTGCTTTTAAATGAGTTTAAAATGAATAAAACAGTGGAAAGCAGACTAACTTTGCATATGCTGGGGCATTGTGACCCCAGAGGCTCATCTGGCCTGTCACTCCTCTCGTCTCTGTGAGGGTGTGAAGCTTCATCTCACCCTATAGTTTATCCCTGAAGGATCTGGGAGGGTTTTTGTTTATGACATCTTAAACTATTTGTTCCCTTTCAAGGGAACTCGAGCTGCGTTTGAGACGCGATGGGAACGCTCTGCGTGATTACGTCGTGAAGCACGTGTAAAATCAGTCCAATGGTTTCTTCCTCACCAATCTATGTTCCTGAAACTGGCATAGAGTGCAAAGAAGAAGACCGGATGCCGAGGCTATCAGGCTTCTAAGGGTGGTCCCCTCCGGGGTAGGGACGGTTTTGAGAAATCGTTTCTCCTCGTCGCCCTCTGGGGTGCGACTCTCTGAGGAGGGTCGCAGCGCTGCCAGTTCGGTTGTTCCCTGCCGGTTCGCCGTTTCAGGGCGCCGAGGTGTCAGCGTCCCCGTACAATCCTCTGAGGAGGGTTGTAGAACTGTCAGTTCGGTTGTTCCCTGCCGGTTCACCGCTTCAGGGCACCGAAATGATTGTTCAATCAAATCCAGAGGCCAGTCTCGAGAGACTGGTTCCCTTATCGGAATTTCTGGCAGCGTGGAAACTTCTGCCAAATATTTCTCTATGGGTCCTGCACATAATAGAAAAGGGTTAAACGGAGTTGTGGAAACGGTGTGCTTGGCCTCTGAGGGGGTCCAGCTCATAGAATCCGGTCTCTCGACTGAGGTCGTTGAGACCGTCCTTCAATCCAGAGCTCCTTCCACGAGAAAACTATGTACATTGAAATGGAAACTGTTCTCTACATGGCGTGGAGAACGTTTTTTAAATCTTGTCAACTGCCCGGTTGGTACAGTTCTCGATTTCCTACAAGACCGTTTCTCTGCTGGATTATCTCCCTCCACCTTAAAGGTGTACGTAGCGGCTATATCTGCTTATCACCCCTCTCAGGGCTTCTTCTCTTGGGAGAGATCCCCTTATTATTTGTTTTCTCCGTGGTACATTGAGGCTCAGGCCTGCACTGCAATCTAGAGCACTGGCTTGAGATTTGGCCATTGTACTTGAGGGTCTGGCCTTGGCTCCCTTCGAGCCCATCGAGGAGGTTTCAGAAAAAATGCTCACTCTAAAGACTATATTTTTCCTTGCTATTTCGTCTATCAAGAGAATTGGTGATTTACATGCTCTGTCGGTTGCTCCTTCATGTCTGGAATTTGCACCTGGTTTGGTGAAAGCATTCCTCTACCCTAGACCGGGTTATATTCCTAAGGTCCCACTAAATGTTGGGGGCCCAATAGTGCGGCAGGCCTTTTATCCTCCCTCCTTTAATACCCCAGATCAGGAACAGCTTAACCTGTTATGTCCAGTCCGGGCTTTAGATGCCTACGTTCACAGAGCTTCTCTGTGGCGTAAATCTGAGCAATTATTTGTTTGTTTTGGGTCACTCAAGAGAGGATGCCCTGCATCTAAACAGGTGATGAGTAAATGGATAGTCGAGGCTATTTCATTGGCTTATGAAGCGGCCGGACAGCCTTCACCTATGGCTGTGCGGGCCCATTCTACTCAGAGTATGGCGGCCTCTATGGCCTTAATTTCGGGAGTTTCCCTTCATGACGTGTGTAATGCGGCAGGGTGGTCCTCTCCGCATACATTTGTCAGGTTTTATGACATTGACCTCTCCACTCCTGGGGCGAGGTTGCTTGCTTCTTAGTGTGCGCAGGACTTCACACAGAACGGGCATTTGTCACTATGGCATAGTGGGTATGGGGTTCCCATCGCGTCTCAAACGCAGCTCGAGTTCCCTTGAAAGGGAACGTCTCAGGTTACGTATGTAACCCTGGTTCCCTGATAGGGAACGAGACGCTGCGTTTGTCTGCCATACTTCCTGTATGCCCTGAACGACTTGCTTCAGGTTTTTCAGAAGCTGTCGCGGTCTGATTTCAGGGCTGCTTTATAGTTTCCTGGTCTATGACGTCACCTATGTCATAGTGGGCTTCCATTGGACTTATTTTACACGTGCTTCACGACGTAATCACGCAGAGCGTTCCCTCAAACGCAGCGTCTCGTTCCCTATCAGGGAACCAGGGTTACATACGTAACCTGAGACGTTTTTTTATTGTTAGCTTCTACTACTTCTTCAGTTCTATGAAAATGTAAGGAGTTTTTATATATGAAGAGCTCTTTTCCAAAACGCGATAAACGCCATTTTTAAAAAAAAATGAGTTTGTCATATCATTTTGCTGTGTACTGAACCTATTCACTGCTCCATCAACGTTTCATGCAAATCGCTATATTTCCTTGTTTAAAATGTACTGCAAGATGCAGTTCTTTTCCAAAACGCGATAAGCGCCAAACCTATTTTTAGTCTAAACGCGATACATCCTCTCGACCAATCAGAATTCAGTGAGCGTTCTACGCAATCCAACACGGCGGCGCTC
This sequence comes from Siphateles boraxobius, assembly GCF_051911475.1. Taxonomy (NCBI): domain Eukaryota; kingdom Metazoa; phylum Chordata; class Actinopteri; order Cypriniformes; family Leuciscidae; genus Siphateles; species Siphateles boraxobius. The sequence continues at coordinate 1,153,498 of NW_027509198.1, read as the reverse complement.
TGAGCAGTGGTTTGTTTATGTTCATTCATTCATCAAAATGAGTGATAACACTTTTGATGGCCTTGATGAGCCAGTGAGACCTTTTCCTGGGGGTAGAAAACGCAGACTGGACAAAGAAAATCACCAAAAAGAACAAAAAAAGAAGGCCCGTCACTCGGGTGCCGCGATAATACCGACAATAGGATGTCAACACAAAGCTGCCGCAAAAGGTTTCTGTCAGGCCGAGAGGCTGTCGCTGGACGATCTGATAAAAAATGTAAACTATTTTTACGAAAAACCAATCAAGGTTGACCAGGACCAGGCCATACTTCATCTCCTGGACATCACGCAAGTGACAAGAAAGCGTCCGAAAGTCCAGGAGGTAAACAAACAAAAAGACCGGAACATATCTGTTAAGTACAGTCTTTTGTGCAACAGTCATCCGGAGAAGGTGCCCGTTTGCAAGGCGACCTTCATAAAAGTTTTTGGTGAGTAATTGTTACAACTTGCGCCTCAGAATAGGCGAGTTTAATATTGTTTTGTATGTTTCTCCCTCGCGAAAAAATATATTTTCTTGTAAAGAAGCCTGCTAACGTGACATGAAAAGTACTGTATAGTTGTACAAGCCTACTGATAGATAAACTGGCCTTTATTGACCATGATAAGGTGCTATGGTAGATTGTGTGTAGTGATGGTAGTGCAAAAGTACAAAATGTGGCCAGTTAACGGTGGATTCTTTTATTTATTTACATATTTATTTTTATTACGCAGTAAACAGTGGGTGCTGTAAAAAGCTGTGCGTATTGTTACAGAGGACATGATGTGCTTGTTGTTACATGGTATGTCATTGCTATAGAGCAGGGCTAGGGGAGCAGAGAGAGAGAGAGAGAGAGAGAGAGAGAGAGAGAGAGGGGGGGGGAGGGAGTAATAGCAAGTTAGTTGTGTGTAATTCTGTTTATTTCATTTTGGCTCCAATGTATATGACAATCTAAATAATTTACTTTCACAGGCATCAGCAAAGACCGTGTGTCCCGGGTGGCTCAATGTTACGCTGAGACTGCTGAGGCTCGTCCAGAGAGAAGAGGTGGTGCACGACACAGTGAGGAGCATGCAAGGAGAAGGCAACTCATTGTTGAGCACATACAGACTTTCACCTGCAGGGCCAGCCATTATGGCCGGAGAGGAGCACCAGGCCGCAAGTATCTCCCCAGTGACCTGAGTGTGCGCAAGATGCATGAGCTCTTTGAAGCTCAGAGCCATGCTCAAACCAGCTATTCCCTCTTTTATTCTGTGTTTTCAAAGGAATTCAATCTTGGCTTCGGTCACCCAGCTACAGATGCATGTGCTGATTGTGCCAAGTACAAGATCAGGATAACAGACCCAAACCTGACTGACACAGAGAAGAAGATGGAATCAGCATCATTTATCTTGCATCGTCGCAGAGGGCGCTTTTTTTATGACATGTTAGGCAGGGTTGCTGAAGGTCATATTACCCTTTGTTTTGATATGATGCAAAACCTGGTCCTTCCAAAAACCGCAATAGGACAGGCCTATTACTCACGGCAGATGTATATGTACCTGTTTGGTGTGGTTGTGCACCACGGGGAGAACAGCTGTCAGGCAAAAGATGATGTCCATCTGTATGTGTGGCAGGAGAATGAGGGTAGCAAAGACAGCAATATGATTACTTCTGCGCTGAATGACTGCCTCAAGGTTCAACTGCAGGACAAAGTCAGCAGATCCAGGGGGCTTCGGCTGTTTAGTGACTCTTGTTTTGGGCAGAACACGAACGTGAGCATGGTGTCCATGCTGATGGAACTTCGGCAGCTTTTCCCCAACCTCAGCATAGAGCACACATTTCCAGTACGGGGCCACAGTTATCTACCTGCAGACAGAGTCTTTGGTAGAATTGAGCAGAAGGTAAGGAAGATGGACACAATTCTGCTACCACAGGAATACCACGCCATCCTGCAGCAATTCGGCAATGTTCATGTTTGATTGGTGATATACACAGAGCTACAAGGATTCTGTAGCTGTTTACAGAATCCACTGTTTACTGCATAATAAAAAAAATAAAAGAATCCATTGTTAACTGGCCACATTTTGTTTTTTTTGCACTACCATCACTACACACAATCTACCATAGCACCTTATCATGGTCAATAAAAGGCCAGTTTATCTATCAGTAGGCTTGTACAACTATACAGTACTCGTGTCATGTTGGCTTGACTAATTGACTATTAGCCTAAATGTGTTACAAAATTTTATTCATATTAATTTATATGAGTCCCTGATAATATGTTGCATGTTCTATTTTTTTTTCTTCTTTTTTTTTTTTTTTAAAGACAAACCATACAATTTTGGGAAAAAATGGATTTATAGCGTTTTGGGGAAAAATTGATGGATTTATAGCGTTTTGGAAAAAAATAAAATTAACTTTGAATTTACCATAAACAATATTGTTGTTTGATTTAATAATCATTGTTCAACATGTTCAGACTGAGCCTAAAAACATATTTTAGCAGAATAAAATGAATATTCACAGAATGTGTGGGTTTAGGTAAAAAATGTCATTTTCCTGAAAACTACTGAAATGGATTTATAGCGTTTTGGAAAAGAACTCCTCATATATATATATATATATATATATATATATATATATATATATATATATATATATATATATATATATAATTTTTATATATTAATTTAGCTAAAACTAAGGTTAAATTGTTTGAATACATTTTGTCATTATACATTGAGTTATATACTTTATTTGATTTTATGGAACCAACTTAGTGTGTGAGAGTGCAAAACAGTACGTAAAAAACAATGTAAAAATACAGTTCCCTTTCAGGGAACTCGAGCTGCGTGAAACGCTGTGGGAACGCCCCTGCGTGAGTGCGTCATGAAGCACGTATGAAATCAATCCAATGCCGAGACGGAACGTCATAGGCGGGTGACGTGATCGACGAGGAAACTATAAAGCACTCCCAAAACACAAGCGCATCAGCTTCCATTACTTCAGCAAGCGCTCTGTGTGTGTGAAATCATTCAATACTGTGTTTTGTCTATCATTAGTTGTCACTAGGCAGGAGTTTTCACTTATATATTCTCATATATATATAAAAAAACTATATATCATTATGGCGAGCGAGCAACAGTTTAGGAAGTGTGTTTTCCCCTGCACTCGCTTTATTACTGGCGGGGATACACATCTACTATGTGTTGCTTGTTTAGGAGTGCAGCATGCCCAGTCAGCTCTCGAGGGGGCTGATTGTGTGCATTGCGAGCGTCTACCTCTACGGACGCTGCGCTCCCGCCGATCGCTCTTTGAGGAGAGCGGTTCGGTGCGCGCTCCCCGCGGATCTGGTCCCGCTTTTGCTGAGGCTGAGCGGCGACGCCTGTCCTGGGGATCGCAGTTGGATCTAACAGAGGGGTTTGAGACGGGCTCTGCCTTATCTCATCCTTTACCTGTTAGATCCAGTGCCTCAGTCCCGGGTTCGGAAGCACGCGCTGCGGTTTCTTCCGCCCAGGCTGAGGCACCTGTTCTTCAACTATCCAGTTCTGAGGAGCTGGATGTTGAAAGTATTGATAACACACTAGAGACTGGGGACTCGTCACTTCAGTCAGTGAGGAGCTTATGGAGGTGCTCACTCGAGCCATAGAAAAATTAAGCATTGAGTGGCCAGCTGATAGGCAGGAGTCTAAATTAAAATCTAAACTAGATGAAAGATTTTTGCCGTTTCGCGCTATGCCTCCGCGCCAGTGTCTTCCTTTCTTTCCAGACCTCCACACTGAGGTGTCAAGGTCCTGGAAAAGACCTGTATCTTCTCGTATTTTTAGTCAACAGACCTCCACTTATTCCAATATATCTGGGGCTAAGTTTTATGGGTATGGGGCGATGCCAAAGGCTGAGGAGACTCTCGCTAGCCATCTCTCTCCCGATTCGGCATCGTCTTTTAAGACACCGGCATTGCCCACCAAGCCCTTAAGAAATACTTCGGCTTTGGTGGGCAAAGCTTATTCAGCGGCGGGCCAAGCAGCATCATGCCTTCACACCATGGCGATACTTCAAGCGTATCAGGCTGATCTGCTTAAAGATGTGAGCGAAGGGGAAGAGGTTAGTGCTGACGTGATAAGAGAGCTTTGTCAGGCAGCAGATTTATCTCTCCGTGCCACCAAGGAGACGGCCAAGTCAGTGGGCCGTTCTATGGCAGCCCTGGTGGCCACGGAGAGACATTTATGGTTAAACCTCTCCAATATGAAGGAGAAGGAGAAAACTTTCCTCCTGGACGCCCCGCTTTCAACTGCTGGCCTCTTCGGTGACTCGGTAAATTCTGTCATCGAGAGGTTTCAGGAAGAAAAGAAGCAGGCGGCGGCGCTCCAAAAATTTCTTCCCCTTTGCGTACACGTCTCCGGGGCTGCTAGGCGTCCGTCTACCAGCTCCTCACACCGCACGCAACAGAAACAGAGCGTCGCGTCTCGTGCTCCTCCTCAGCAAAACTGGGACGAGACGCGGCGCTCTCAGACGAAGTCTCCGAGGGGTAAGGCTGATCTGAGGACAGTCATTATGGCCAAGAAGGCTTCGTCAAAGAAGTCCTGACGTCTCTGGCGTCAGGATGCTGAGGGTAGTCCCCACCGTGAGAGAAAGAAGTTCACCGCATTACACGGTGCCCATTCTCTCTCGGTGCCCTCAGGGGTCCGTTCTGCCAACCCCGCCTTCGTGCCGGGGCGTAGACGGTCCCAGCGAGTGTTTCCCCGGGTGCGCTCGCTCCCTCTGAGGAGGGGTCCAGAGCTGTCAGACCAGTTGTTCCCTGCCGGTGCGGTGTTACAGGGCACTGTGTCTGCAGCTCCAAATATTCCAGAGGCCAGCCTCGAGAGGCTGGTACCCTTAGTAGATTTTTTGGCAGAGTGGAAAAACCTTCCAAATGTATCTCATTGGGTCCTGCAGACAATCGAAAAGGGTTACGCTATTCAGTTCAGGTCTCGTCCGCCTCGATTCAGGGGAGTCCTACCTACAGTGGTGGGCCCCGAGCAGGCTCTGGTTATGGAACAGGAGGTAAAAACTCTTCTGCTGAAGGGAGCTATAGAACGAGTTCTTCCTCCCAGCAAGGAGTCAGGTTATTACAGCCGGTACTTCATCGTTCCGAAAAAGGATGGGGGGTTACGTCCAATTTTAGATCTGCGCCTGTTAAATCGTACAGTAGGGAAGTTCATGTTCAAGATGCTTACGCTCAAACAGATCGTGTCACAAATCAGATCCGAGGACTGGTTTGTCACGATAGATCTAAAGGACGCATACTTCCATATCTCCATCCATCCACAACACAGGAAGTTCCTGAGGTTCGCTTTCGGGGGCGAAGCGTATCAATATCGGGTTCTTCCATTCGGCCTAGCACTGTCTCCCCGGACTTTCACGAAATGTATGGATGCACCTCTGGCTCCGCTGCGACTCCAGGGCATCCGCATTTTAAATTATATCGACGATTGGTTGATTCTAGCTCAATCGGAGCATCAGGCGGCTCAGCATCGAGATGTCGTTCTCACTCATATCAAGAAACTGGGGTTGAGGCTCAATGCCAAGAAAAGTGTGCTATCTCCGCTTCAGAGGACCACTTTTCTGGGTGTAATTTGGGATTCGACGACGATGCAGGCACGTCTGTCTCCTGCTCGTGTCACTTCGATCCTTATGGCCGTCAAACAAGCAAAGCTAGGCCAGTCACTCACTGTCAAACAGTTTCAGAGATTGTTGGGTCTGATGGCAGCAGCGTCCAACGTTATTCCTTGCGGCCTGTTGTACATGAGACCGTTGCAGTGGTGGCTCAAGACCAAGGGGTTCTCCCCGAGGGGAAACCCGTTCCGCATGATCAGGGTCACGCGACGTTGTCTTCGCGCCCTGACCATGTGGAAAGAACCTTGGTTCCTATCTCATGGGCCCGTGCTGGGAGCTCCTTGTCGTCGTGTAACGCTAACGACAGATGCCTCCCTCACGGGCTGGGGGGTGATCATGAGTGGTCGCCCTGCTCAGCATCTGTGGCAGGACCATCATCTCTCTTGGCATATAAACTGTCTAGAAATGTTGGCTGTGTTTCAGGCTCTGAAACACTTCCTCCCAGACCTGAGGGGTCATCATGTTCTTGTCCGGTCAGACAACACATCGGTGATCTCCTACATAAATCACCAGGGAGGTCTGCGTTCGCGCCCGCTATACAAGCTGGCTCGTCAGATCCTTCTATGGTCCCAGGGGAAGCTTCTTTCATTGAGGGCGATTTATATCCCAGGGTATCTAAATCTAGGGGCAGACATCCTGTCGAGGCAGGGGCCGAGGCCCGGGGAGTGGAGATTCCACCCAGAGGTGGTGGAGCTCCTGTGGAAACATTTCGGTCGTGCCGAGGTAGACCTGTTTGCATCCAAAGAGACATCACACTGCCCACTGTGGTTCTCTCTAAGCCTTCCAGCCCCTCTGGGGTTGGACGCTATGGTACAGGCCTGGCCGAGGTCACGTCTGTACGCATTTCCCCCGATTGCTCTGCTCCCAGGAGTTCTGGAAAAGGTTCGCCGGGACGGGGTCAGTCTACTGTTGGTAGCCCCGTACTGGCCGGCCCGAGTATGGTTTGCGGACCTGGTATCTCTCCTTGTCGGCCCTCCTCTGGAGATTCCGATCAGGAGGGACCTTCTCTCTCAGGCGAGTGAGTCTTCTTCACCCCTGCCCAGAGCTGTGGAATTTGTGGGCTTGGCCTCTGAGGGGGCCCAGCTCGTAGAATCTGGTCTCTCGACTGAGGTCGTTGAGACCATCCTCCAATCCAGAGCTCCGGCCACGAGGAAATTATATGCTTTGAGGTGGAAACTTTTCACGTCCTGGTGTGGCCAACACCGGCTGGACCCAGTTAACTGCCCGGTGGGTGCAGTGCTGGAATTCCTGCAGGAGCGTTTCTCCACAGGGTTATCCCACTCCACACTGAAGGTGTACGTGGCGGCCTTATCTGCTTACCACGGGAGACACCCACTTGTAACTCGTTTCCTTCGTGGCATTTTGAGGCTGAGGCCAGCAGTTCGCACGAGGGTGCTGACCTGGGACCTTGCGGTTGTTCTAGAAGGTCTCTCTCTAGCACCGTTCGAGCCCATCGAAGAAGTTTCTGAGAAATTCGTTACTCTAAAAACTATTTTTCTTCTTGCTATCTCTTCTTTAAAAAGGATAGGAGATATTCAAGCTCTATCGGTCTCTCCCTCGTGCTTGGAATTCTCGCCCGGCATGGTAAAAGCCTTTCTCCTTCCTAGACCGGGCTATGTTCCTAAGGTCCTAACTAATTCTGTTAGGCCTATTGTACTGCAAGCCTTCTGCCCTCCTCCATTTCTGACGTCTGACCAGGAGAAGCTTAATCTGCTCTGCCCAGTTAGGGCTTTAGATGCTTACGTCCACAGAGCTGCCCTGTGGAGGGAATCTGAACAGTTGTTTGTTTGCTTTGGACCACCCAGAAAAGGGTGTCTCGCGTCTAAGCAGAGGATGAGCAAGTGGGTGGTTGAGGCCATCACACTTGCCTATGAGTCGGCTGGTCAGCCTTCACCCTTGGCTGTCCGAGCTCACTCTACTAGGAGCATGGCTGCTTCTAAAGCTCTTTTGTCAGGAGTCTCTCTTCAGGATGTTTGTGATGCGGCAGGCGGGTCCTCACCGCATACATTCGTCAGGTTTTACCACCTTGACTTCAGCTCCACTCCAGGGGCGCAGGTGCTTTCGTCCGAATGTGCGCCTTGACTACACACGACGGACACTTGCTCGTATGGCGACGTTGGTATTAGCGTTCCCACAGCGTTTCACGCAGCTCGAGTTCCCTGAAAGGGAACGTCTCTGGTTACGTATGTTACCTTAGTTCCCTGAAGGGAACGAGACGCTGCGTGTCTGTGCCATACTCCCGGCATGCCCGTGAGCAATTGCTTCAGTCTTATCAGAAGCTGATGCGCTTGTGTTTTGGGAGTGCTTTATAGTTTCCTGGTCGATGACGTCACCCGCCTATGACGTTCCGTCTCGCCATTGGATTGATTTCATACGTGCTTCATGACGCACTCACGCAGGGGCGTTCCCACAGCGTTTCATGCAGCGTCTCGTTCCCTTCAGGGAACTAAGGTTACATATGTGACCCGTCACAGAAACCAGGGACACAAGTCGGCAGCACAACTTTCGAGCAAAATGAGAAAGAAGAGTTTTTTTTCAAAATTGGTGATTTTCAATTTTTTGGAGAATCTGTTAATTGAAATCACGAAGAAGCCTCTCCATGTTTGAGATAGCAGTATTGGTATATTTAAAAGCTTACATTTTGAGGTTGAAATCGGCTTGTTTTCGGAGATTCTAGCATGCAGTAGGGGCGTGGCGTGTCATTGTCTGTGTGTATTTCCATACTGAATAACCCGGCGCTTTTGCCCCCGCCCTCCAAGTCAACCACATGGCTACTTATTATGCTGTGCTCTGGCCAGCTCTCTCTGATATCAAAATTCAATGAAGATGGATGCCGCAAAGATTGTCGCAGACGAGATGAACCGTCTGGCAGTTACACCGAAAATGTTTTCGCCGCACTTCGTGGGCTCGGGAAACTGAACCGGAGGTATGGGCGCAGCGCGCTCGCCCTCAGTGCTTCAATACGGCGGCTCGGCTCGCTGACAGCGGTGGCTGGCTGTTTCATATGTGACGGAGAATCGAAATAGAGGATGCAGTTAAGACCTTTGCTGCTGCGATGAAGGCCTGCCGTGCGTGTTTCTGAAATGTAAGTTAAGCTTCATTTGCTCTGTAGTCGTTATTTAAGATGCTGAACCTGCTGATGATATAATGTGCTTGCGGACATTTCATTTGTGTGTGTATACGCACATAAGAAAGTGGTGTAAAGAGATTTGCAACAGTAATTTGAGGAGGTGAAATGTGATTATTTGGAAAATTGCAGAAATGACTGCTTAAAGAAAAATGCCAGCAGGCATTTGCCTCCTACATAAACTTTAATATTGTTGACATTTTGGGCACACGAGCGTTGCGTACTATTTGCGCTATATGTAGGCCTATGGCTTATTGGTCTTTGTTTGTTGTTGTTGGTTTTGCGTTATATGTATATGGCATATTGGTCTTTGTGTGTTGTTGCTGGTTTTGCGTTATACTGTATGTATATGGCATATTGGCCTTTGTGTGTTGTTGCTGGTTTTGCGTTATATGCAGGCTATATGGCATATTGGTCTTTGTGTGTTGTTGCTGGTTTTGCGTTATATGTATATGGCATATTGGTCTTTATGTGTTGTTGCTGGTTTCGCGTTATATGCAGGCTATATGGCATTATTGGTCTTTGTGTGTTGTTGCTGGTACGTTGCAAATAGAGGGGCAGCACAATTGTTTTTCGCCTAGTGCGGCAGAAGTGCACTCATTCGAAGTGTAAAAAAAGCTGTAAAGCACATGGAGGAGCTTTACAGGGGGTATGGCTTATCTAAATGAGATGTAAATGAGCCCTATTGTCACCCCCAGCAGCAGAGACAGGTGAGAACTGCACAATCTTTAGCTCGTTTTCTCCTCTTTGAGCTTTTTTAAGTGCCTACTTTAAAATGGCCACAACTTCTCCAAATATTATCAGATTTCCACATGTTACACATCGTTGGAAAGCTTGGATATTACACTCTCAGAATCTATGAATAACTCAAAATGCCCCAGAACCGACTTGTGTCCCTAGTTTCCGTGACTGGTCACATATATATATATAAAATAATGGAAAATATATTTTATATTTATATATAAAAATGTTCCACCTAATTTCATGATGTAATTTATTTATCTTGCAGGCTAAATGATTGTGGCTTAACAGACAAAAGCTGTTCAGCTCTGGCTACAATTCTTGGATCAGATACCTATCTGAAAGAGCTGAACATGAACAATAATAAACTGCAGGATTCCGGAGGGAAGCTGCTCTGCACTGGACTGAAGAATATAAAGTGTAAATTGGAGATACTGAGGTAAGTTGTGTTACAACTTGTAAACACGCGCTCGATCGACCCAAGGTCCGGCATCCGACCAGCAGTAACTGCGTGTTACTGTTCTCGTGGCAAAGTATTCTTGATTAAATTCAATAAATTTTCTCATATGTATAAACTTATTTCATCTGACTCCATAAATGAAAAGATTTTAATGATATCCGTGCATCATTAAATGTGAGCGAATGTTTGACTATTCCTTTTAACTCTAATGTAAATAATGTCAAAGTCAGTTAGAATAATCAAATGTAACAATTTATTATGTCAGGTAAATGTATCGTTACAATTTCATGATCAGTTTAAAGATAATCAATGCAAAAAATCAAATGCTCTGGAATAAAGAGGAGAAATGTTAACCCGACATTTAAGAAATACATCTCAAGGGCTGATCTGAGGTACAAAAAGGCCCTGAGCTCTGGTTGCATTTCATAATATAGACAGACCTCATTTCAAATGTAAACATGAGTTCACAGTGGAAATTCACCTTAATTACTGTCCCAGACCTACTGGGGCAGAAACTATTTGCTAACAGTGGGACACTGTTAACACCTGAGAGCAGAGGACCATTTGCCTGGAAGACACACCCTTCTGTGTGCAAGATATTTCTATAAGTATTAAGAACTTTATTACCTTTTGGTTTACTTCTTTGGGAATGAGACATTTGTACCAGTCACACTGAGACATTTCAAATGATACCAAACATGTATAAAACTATGATAATTGTTCACATTAAAACCCTATATATTTTGGTGTGAGTTTGGGTGATCTCAGCAAGAGTGGGAGGGAGTGGGGGTCAAGGGAAAGAGATGTAGATTAGAATGATTCTGGGGTGAGACTTGCGTCTCGAATGGTGCACAAGAGTGAGTTCAAATGGTAATTTCCTTTGTTTTCTCAGAGAGTAGCCGTTTCTTCCAGTTTTTTCAGTTTTACATAGGTCCGTCAATAGATAAAAAAAAAAATCTAATTACATTGTGATTAATTTATCTAAATTAATCGCATACATCATTTTTGCTGTTAGAGTATTTTAAATATTTCAATTCAAATGAATCAACGAATAATCAGCATAAGTGACATTAAAGTTCAAAAACTCTTTTATTATTATTTGCCGTAACACCAAGGCAATTGTGTTTGCTAACTGAAGTCCAGTGATCCCCTGTAAGCGCGATATATTCCACTCCCACAAATACATCTCCTTTTGTTTTGTTTTCAGTGTCGTACAGCTGCTGGATTTTTAACATAATGGTTTTTCGCGATGGCGGGTTATGTGTTATGTGTGAAAAGGCAATTTTCAAAACCTCAGCTAACCCTCTGTCTTCTATCACTGAAACTGGTCTGCAGGACATTAAGATCCATTTAGCAAGGGAATTGCTCAGTCGGTCAAATACAGATTTGCTAAATTTGCGTTTCATTGTTTGCTCCAGTGTGGTTTGAAGATGACGTTGACGCTAGAGTTGGTATCACGGGACGTGCTACTGTAGATCGTACCTCCGGATTAACTCCTGGATGCTTTGCATTGATGTGGTACTTTAGAGTTGACAAACTCCGGTGATATGCAAATTCCTTGCTGCAGTCAATGCAGATGACTTTATTTTTATCAACACTTCCATCAGGCCGTTTTTTACAAGTAAATGTTCCAATCAATGATCCAATCAATGGTCATGGCCACCCTTGGCTTAAGTTTGGCCACCCCTTTGGCCACTCCTCTCACAACTGCTGTTTCTGTCTCTCTTTTTTCTTTTCTTTTTTTTTTTTTTTTTACAAGAATTGCGTTTTTAAAACACAGAACAGTCTCTTTAAGACCACAAAAAGCGTGAGACTTTTCAGACACGCACTCCAACTTCACCTCAGCGCCAGGCACAAGTCAAATGAGTGCGGAAATGTACGGGTGCCGAATGAGCTTCAGCAGTGATCGGAGCATAATAATTCATAAAAATAGTAAATATAGATTCGATGTTCCTCAACTGGTGGGTTGCAAGACCGTTTTGAGTGAGTCGCATATGTCCAGTCAAAGAAACAACCTAATTCTCTTATTTTTCTGATTCTACTTTTATTTTGGAAGATCTGTTTGAAAGCTTGTGACACTTCTGTCAGATGCGGAGAAAAGCACGTTGTCCTGAATCAGTAGGCTATCTGCGGTAAGATGAGATGTTGTAAGGTCAACAAATGTCAGTACAACTAACTTTCCTGTCCTGACAGCGGTTGTACTGTACTTGCACATCACGCGCAATGTGGCGTGCTGTAGCCGTATTTCTGTCGTCAATGTGCTAACTCATGAAATAATCAAAAAGGCGATAAAATCTGTGTCAAAACTGCATGCATGCATGTATTTGTTATATATACGTCACATATGTCTCCACTAAAATATTCTACCATGTTAGATCACAATTTAAGGCACAAACAGATAGGCTAAGTGATTTTTTTAATGTTCAAATAAATGTGAGCACTGTGCATTTGTACTAGAAGATATGCGGTAATTTTGCGTTAATTTGTAAAGGACAAACAAAAATGGATCATTTTTAAATCCATAAAATAACTAATTTTACATTCTGGCATTTATGTGCTGTTGACTTCCGCCTTGTTCACATTCCTGCACATAGGGATTCAAAAGAGATGTTTTCCACCCCTTTTTAATTTAGGTATGATAGAACGGTTTAGATTCTTTATTTTGACAACTAATATAGAAAGTTGAAGAGTTAATTGATTATATAAAACTCAATGAAGGTTGAACTACAGTAGTTATCTGCATGTCTCATCCATGAAGGTGCAATAATGTTGGGGGTTTTGAGAACCAGAAACAAGCTACCTGAGCAAGTTGAACTTTAGCTATAGTGTGTGTCCCCTTTATTAATATGCCTGGAGGTGCTAAGTGTCATGACTCAACGGATCACAGGAAGCAATAGCAGGTAAATAACTCTTTATTAAATGGTAAAGAAGTCCAAACAGAAAGACACGGGCGTGGAAATGGTGACACAGGGACGTCGATGGTCAGCGTGGTGAATCCCAAGTGGTGCGGTGAAGACAGACGAAGAACAATCTACAAGCGGTGATAATCCACAACCGACGATAATCCACAATCAAGACGTACTTCACAGGAACACACGACGAGAGACTCAGGAACACAAGACTGGAACACCGACACATCCAACAACGATCTGACAATGGAGGTGTGAAAACTGTGAGCATTTATAGTGAAGTGAGATCGGCTGCAGCTGGTGATGATATGATTGTCAGCTGGAGCGAATCAAGGAATGACACTCAATCACGCCCACAACACACGTGCTTTCATGCAACAACAACAACACGAGACGAGAAGGAAGCAATGAATTAGTATACCGTGACAGTACCCCTTCTCCTAAGAACGCCTCCTGGCGTTCTCAGACTCCCTTACCTGTCGATTGTAATCATCGATCAGAGAGTGATCCAGAATGTCTCTAGCAGGTACCCAACTTCTCTCCTCCGGACCGTATCCTTCCCAGTCCACCAAGTACTGAAATCCACGTCCCCTCCGCCTCGAATCCAGAATACGATTAACCGAATTTACGAGACGCGGCGGGGGGGGGGGGGGCGGGGGGGACCGGGACTGGCGGATTAATGTGAGCATGAAACACAGGTTTAATCTTGGAAACGTGAAAAACGGGGTGTATTCTCCTGTACGCTGTAGGTAAACTAAGGCGGACTGCCACCGGACTAATGATCTTGGTGACAGAGAACGGGCCAATAAATTTGGGAGCAAGCTTATTAGAGACGGAACGTTTTTAGTAGAAAGCCACACTTTTTGACCGACGACGTATATGGGAGGCTTTGACCGGTGGCGATCGGCCTTAGCCTTGATGCGCGCCCCTACTTGGAGTAAAGTCTCGCGGGCTCTAGTCCAAGTGCGGTGACACCTCTGGATGAAGGCGTGGGCGGAGGGAAACGCGACCTCGGATTCCAGACTGGGTAAAATAGGTGGCTGGTAACCTAAACTACATTCAAACGGAGACAGGCCCGTAGCCGACACTGGTAACGTGTTGTGGGCGTACTCCACCATGGAAAGTTGTTGGCTCCATGAGGAAGGACTCTTGGAAACTAAACATCGCAACACCCTTTCCAGATCTTGGTTGGCTCTCTCGGTTTGTCCATTGCTCTGGGGATGAAACCCTGAGGATAAACTAACCGTCACTCCCAGTAATTTACAAAATTCTTGCCAAAATTTTGACACAAACTGGGGTCCTCTGTCAGAGACCACGTCCATCGGGCGGCCATGTAAACGAAAGACGTGGTCAATGACTGTCAACACTGTCTCCTTAGCTGAGGGTAATTTGGGTAAGGGAATAAAATGAGCCGCCTTCGAGAACCGGTCCACCACGGTCAAAACGACTGTGTTACCCTGGGAGGGTGGGAGGGCGGTAATGAAATCGAGAGCAATATGGAACCAGGGTCTCGAAGGGACTGGCAGCGGTTGAAGGAGCCCATCTGGGGGTCGATTGGAAGTCTTACCAGTGGCACAAACCGAGCAAGCCAAAACAAAACTGTGAATGTCACGAGCCATAAGTGGCCACCAGAATCATTGCTTGACTAGAAATTTAGTACGATAAACTCCTGGATGACAAGCCACGTTGGAGCAATGACCCCACCAAATGACGTCAGACCTTAATCCCTCCGGCACGAATAAGCAATTCGGTGGGCAACCGGGCGGAGGCGTTACCCCTTCTAAGGCCGTCTTGACCTTCGATTCGACCTCCCATACGAGTGTGGAGACAATTAGACTCTCCGGTAAAATGCACTCGGGAGTAGACGGGCATTCGGAAGGATCAAAAAAGCGAGATAAGAGTCGGGTTTGATGTTTTTGGACCCCGGGCGGTACGAGAGAGAAAAATCAAAACGACCGAAAAAAAGTGCCCACCGAGCCTGCCTGGAGTTCAATCTTTTGGCAGTTCTGATGTACTCTAAATTCTTGTGATCAGTCCAGACTATAAATGGTACCCCCGAGCCCTCTAACCAATGACGCCATTCCTCCAACGCTAACTTGACTGCCAACAACTGCCTGTTACCAATGTCGTAATTGCGTTCGGCTGAGGACAAGCGATGGGAAAAAAACCCGCAAGGATGCATACTGTCGTCTGTGGGAGAACGCTGGGACAGAACTGCTCCTACCCCCACCTCGGACGCATCGACCTCCACCACGAACTGCCGTGAATAATCAGGGGCAACGAGGATGGGAGCTGAAACAAAGCGGCTCTTGAGTTAGGCAAATACAGCCTCGGCTGTATCTGACCACCTGAACGGAGTACTGGGGGAGGTCAAGGCAGTCAGAGGTGCGGCTAGTTGGCTGAAATTACGAATAAAACGTCGATAGAAATTGGCGAACCCCAGAAACCTCTGTAGGGCCTTACGGGAATCTGGACTTGGCCATTCTACCACAGCCTTAACCTTCTCAGGGTCCACACGCATTCCCTCAGACGAGATGATGTATCCTAGGAAAGGAAAAGACTGCATGAAAATCGCATTTCTCCGCCTTGACAAAAAGCCCATTCTCTAACAACCTCTGAAGCACTCGTCAGACGTGTTGCACATGTTCCTGGAGAGACGAGGAAAATATCAATATGTCATCCAGGTAAACATATATGAACTGGTCTATCATGTCTCGCAACACGTCATTGACCAGTGCCTGGAAGACTGCTGGGGAGTTGGACAGCCCGAAAGACATGACCAAATATTCAAAGTGCCCCCTGGGGGTGTTAAAAGCAGTCTTCCACTCATCCCCCTCCCTGATGCGAACCAAATGATAAGCGTTACTCAAGTCCAATTTCGTGAAGATGGACGCTCCCTGCAACCTCTCGAAAGCTGAAGACATCAACAGCAAAGGATAAGTATTCTTTACCGTGATGTTATTCAACCCCCGGTAATCAATACAAGGTCGCAGAGACCCGTCCTTCTTCCCCAGAAAAAAGAACCCCGCCCCCGCTGGAGAAGAGGAAGGGCAGATGAGCTTGGTTGCCAGAGAATCCGAAATATATTTCTCCATGGCCTCCCTTTCAGGAACAGAAAGTGAGTATAACTTGCCTTTAGGCGGAGACTTAGCTGGCATTAAATCTATGGCACAGTCATAGGGACGATGAGGAGGAAGAGAAGCAGCACGAGACTTACTGTACACTTCCTTCAGATCATGGTACTCCTCGGGCACGTTAGACAAATCCCCTACTTCCTCCTGAAACACACAAACAGGCACAGACGGACAAGCAGACACGAGACAAGACTTATGACATTCCTTGCTCCACTCCAGTATAGCGTTATGTTGCCAGTCCACTCGGGGGTTGTGACGGATGAGCCAGGGATGTCCAAGAACAATGGCTGCCAGGGGTGAATCCATGATGTAAAAACAAATTGTCTCAGAGTGATTGCCTGAAGTGATGAGGGTGATGTCTTCAGTGGTAGATGAAATGGTGGGGAGTTCTTGACCGTTAAGTGCGTGTACTGCAATCCTTTGTGTGAGTGGTCTGAGGGGAATCTGAAATTTGTGTGCAAATGTGCTGTCCATAAAGTTAGCCCCGGAATCCAAAAGTGCTCGACCGTCGTGCTGGTGAGCTGACCATCTCAGTCTTACCGGAAGGAGAGTAGATGTGGATGAGGTCTTCTAGGCGGAGATCCCACCCGATAGTAGCCTCATGCTTACTTTCGGGCTTGGCCTTTTACCGGGCAGTTGTAAGCATAGTGTCCCGAGCCTCCACAGTATAGGCAAAGGCCCTGGGATCTCCGCCTCTCCTTCTCCTCCCGGGAAAGCCGAGCTCGACCCACCTGCATGGGTTCGTTATTGAAGACTGGGCTGACCGCGTCCCTGCGGCTGGACCGTTGTTCCTCGACTCCTCCTGTAGAACGGGTGGACAAAGCTCTACTCCCGACCCTAGCCAGCCGCGCGTCCACTTGTAGAGCCAGGTCGATGAGGCCATTGAGAGTCGTTGGGAGGTCCAGGGCGTCAATCTCCCTCTGGACGCGGTCAGCCAACCCATGCAGGAACATGTCCCACTGCGCCTCGTCGTTCCACTGACATTCGGCCGCCAGGGTTCGGAACTCGATCAAAAAATCCGAGACCGACCTCTCACCTTGACGGAGGTCGGCCAGCACCCTAGCGGCCTCTCTCCCCGCGACAGCACGATCGAACACCCGTTTTATCTCCGCGGAGAGTGTCGGGAACGAGGCACAGCAGGGATCTTGATTCTCCCACACCGCCGTCCCCCATAGCGCTGCTTTACCAGTTAGTAAAGTTAACACAAATGCCACCTTAGTCTGCTCATCTTGAAATGTTCTGGGCTGTAGAGCAAAATGCATGGCACATCTGGTCAGGAATGCTCTACAGTATGCAGACTCACCCGCGTAGCTCTCTGGAACAGGTAGGCGTGGTTCGAGGTGAGTTGGATTCTCCGGTGGAATGAGGGGAACGGCTGGTGTGGGTGGCGCAGTGGGAGCTCGAAGAAGTAGAATCTGCTGGGTCAGCTCGGACACCTGCGTCACCAAATCTTGTACCGCATGACCCGTGTCATTCAAATTCCTCTCCTGCGAGTCCATTCTTCTCATACTGTGTTGAACAAAGTCCTCCATACTGGTCGATGAAGTACCCGCTGCTTCCATGGGAAGGTGAGATCGTTCTGTCATGACTCAACGGATCACAGGAAGCAATAGCAGGTAAATAACTCTTTATTAAATGGTAAAGAAGTCCAAACAGAAAGACACGGGCGTGGAAATGGTGACACAGGGACGTCGATGGTCAGCGTGGTGAATCCCAAGTGGTGCGGTGAAGACAGACGAAGAACAATCCACAAGCGGTGATAATACACAACCAACGATAATCCACAATCAAGACGAACTTCACAGGAACACACGACGAGAGACTCCGGAACATAAGACTGGAACACACCGACACATTCAACAACGATCTGACAATGGAGGTGTGAAAACTGTGAGCATTTATAGTGAAATGAGATCGGCTGCAGCTGGTGATGATATGATTGTCAGCTGGAGCGAATCAAGGAATGACACTCAATCACGCCCACAACACACGTGCTTTCATGCAACAACAACAACACGAGACGAGAAGGAAGCAATGAATTAGTATACCGTGACACTAAGTAGCTAATAATAATAATAAATAAAAAAATCAAATTCACTCAGTATTCCATGATTCCTAATTCACTACTATCTCAATTACAATTAAGTACAAATGAACTGTATTCAGTTGTGTAGGAAGGCACTAAAACAGTCTAATACATTATTTAAACTAATTTTAATGTTAAAATAATTAAGATTTATGTGTCAGCCCAGACTGTTTGCTGGCCCTTGCCTGGCCACCCCTATGAAAAAATCCTGGCTCCGCCACTGCAGCCGGCTAAAATGATTACGCTTTCAAATGTACCACCATTTATCAGAGATGATATAATTGAAAGGGGATTAATGAGACATGGTTAAATGATGTCTAAAATCAGACAAGTGTTGCTATAGCTGTTCTTTTTCAAAAACACTTTAAACCTTTATCATATAAGGTTGAACACATTGTTGAAGGGCAATTATTGAAAGTCAGAGCAAAATTTGAAAGTTTGTTTTAGTTTTTGTAAACATTTATGCTCCTGTACTTGTTCCTTCAAGGGTTTATTTTATAAATAAATTGAATGATGCTCTTTCTAGTTTTAAACAAGAAGAGTATATGTTTATGGGGGAGATTTTAATTGCACAGAAAATGACAAAGTAGATAGGAATCATAAAGAGCCATATATTGCATCTCAGCATGAAATATTGAAACAAATTGCTGAACATGATCTCTATGATATTTGGAGTATTTTTCATTAAAATTAAAGGCAATATACATGGGCACAATCAAGAGAGAATTTTATTACTTTGGCTAGACTGGTTAGATTTTATTGTTTTAAACATCATTTTACTGTTATAAAGTGAGTGTAAAAAATGTGTGATTTTACCTAAGTTTTTCTGACCACTGTTTAGTTGACTAACATTTATATAGCGAATATAAAACCTAAAAGTGCTTATTGGCACTTTAAGGTTAAGAGAGTTTTCTCAAACATTGGACTTTGGAGAGAGAATTAACCTCTCTTTAATAACCCGCTGATACCAGCACAGGCACTGGAGCCCAGGAGCATACAGAACGTAATGGCAAGAGCGGGGCGTACAGGAATTGCTGACCTAAAGACTGGTGAAAACTGGAAAAGTCCAGAAGAAATGTGCAACAAGACAGGTATCAAGTCTACAAGGATTATAAAGAGAATAATGGATGGAATTGTTTCAGCATTACCTTCTGTCTTCAGACAAAGCTCAGAGGAAAATGAAGTTCATGAAGAGAACACAGGGAGACATTTTCCCCAAGTGGACATTTTAGCAGCGGTGGATGAAGAACCAGAGGAAGATTCTCTTTTAAATTTCTGGACTCCTGTGCTGGAAGGATTTGAGACTGCTACAAAAAAGACGCTATACAATATTTGTGTGAAAGTGTCTCACTACAACATTCTCAAAGATTGTAAATAAACAAAGTGGTCAGATTTGTTGGGGCCAGACTCATCCCCTAGGTGCTGCTGGAGTCCCCTCTACAAGCCTCCTATAGAGAAACGCACTGCGGATCTCCAGTGGAGGCTTGTTCATTGGGCGGTAGCTACAAACAGGCATGTGGCACACATTGACCCACTGTAGGGGAAGAATGTCCTTTTTGGGATACTGAAGAGTCAGTAGATCATTTGTTTTTAAATTGTTTAAGGTTAAATGGATTGTTTCAGATCTTAGATGGGTGGGTTAGGGATTTTGGGGTAGTTTTTAATAATACATTTTTTTTTAATTAATTATTAAAAAGTTTTTAATAAGTTTTAATTTTTGGACCAAAATATGTTGCATCAAACAGGAAAAAATATTGTTAATTAATTTTGTGGTTGGAGGAGCAAAGATGGCAATATGGTTAACACAGAAAATGAAACTGAAAGGAGAAGGGGAAGAAGGTCCTAAGATAGTCTTAAAGGCTCTTATAGCAACTAGAATCAAGGCAGAGTGTCCATATCATTCATTAGTTTAAAATATCCAAAGATTTATTGGAATTTGGGCTTTGAATGATGTTTTGTGCACAGTGGATTATGAAAATGAGTTGCTATTAAATACATGAGTCTTTATGACTTAAAAAAGGGTTTAATTGAGGATTGTATTTTTATTCAAATATTTTGCTATATTTTAAGAGATTTTATGAGTTTTTGAGTGGGTATATTTGTATTTATGTACTTTTGAGAAAATAGATGTTTAAGAGGAATGTCTATACCAGTAATTATAAATAAAGGTCTGTTAAAGGTCTCTCAACTCTCCCTTTCTCTCTCCCCCTCTCTCTCTCTCCTCTCTTTCTCTCCTCTCTCTCTCTCTCTCTCTCTCTCTCTCTCTCTCTCTCTCTCTCTCTTTGCTGTAGGTTAAGCTGGTGTTATATGACAGATGAAGGTTGTTCTGCTCTGACTTCAGCTCTGAAATCAAACCCATCACACCTGAGAGAGCTGAACCTGAACTGGAATAAACTAGGAGACTCAGGAGTGAAAAACCTCAGTGATCTACTGATGAACCCACAATTTCAGCTGGAGAAACTACAGTTAGTATCATTATACTGTACAGCAGTGACAGTGTGATTAAACTTTACTTTTTAGTTTAAGTTACACTGGATTGCATCTTCTGGGTTTTCATTTAAAAAACTGTGTGAAGGATCCTTACTAAAAGTGTATGTGCGCCCGAAAGCCGAAAATGGCGTGTGCCAAAAAAATATTCACTTATAAAACCGTGCGTACACATATTTTTTCTGTCAAGTTTGTTTTTATAAATCACAACTTATATGTTGGAAGTGGCGTACGCCTCTTTCAGGGCCAGTTTTGTGCAACGGTTATAAATGAGGCCCCTGGCCTTTGCCATTGGTCAATATTAAAACAAGGTGTTGAACTAGTAAATAATTGCATTTAAAGTATTTGAAACAATGTACTGATTGTGTACATGTTGTTCTGCAGAAATATCATGAGATTTGCATCTGCTGCTGCAATAAACAAGACATAAAAAATAAATAATTAAAAAAATAAAAGAAACAAAATTTTCCAGCAAACAAAACTAGTGTGACACGATTACAAGCAGAATATGGGAACTATAGACTAAATGATAGACTATATGCTGTAGCTCTTTAACCCCTATAACCCCCATGAAAAAAATCATAATCAAATTACTAAGCAACCACTGAATGGAATAACACAAAATATGTATCACTTCAAATCTTAGAAACTCTGCCTTTTAATCCATCTGACCATTTAGTTGAACTCTTGGCGAGTTCTGAGTCGTCCCTGTAAACCGCAGTGAACCGCTGGCGACGCCACCTAGCTACGGGAAAATTAATACTCATATTGTTCAAACTACTGCCTTGATCAACACAAAATTTGAGAAATTTCAAAGCTTAGAGTCTGAACTTTACTTATGAATTATGTTGATTTTGGACTCAAGATATTCCTCACAGAGGAACAACAATTTTAATAATGCCTTCCAGGTGTCAAGGGCTAAACAAAAAGGCTAGCTTGTTTCCAAATGCTGTAACTTTTGATTACTTTATGCTATCACCACAAAATTTGATCCAGATGCAGATCACATGTAGGGTAATACATATTTTCCTCATACCTTATTTCCTTCCTAGGTTATGGCATGTCAAATACGAAAGATATGTAAAATTTCCCTTGAGCACACTTTTTGTCTTTTATCAGCAGTGTCTCAGCATGAGAGTTTCCAAATGTAATGCATTTTTTTTTTTTTTTTTTTACAAATTGTAATTGTACATTACATTTACAAATTTACAATTTATATATATATATATATATATATATATATATATATATATATATATATATATATATATATATATATATATATATATATAAGTTTTCTATCAAATGACATCTACCTTTTAACTCTCCCTGATTGCGTTTTGGAGTTTTGAGTCTTTACTTTTGTGCACACACATGAACTGAACATGGATTTGAGTAATTTTCTCTTTCTGTCTTCAGTCTGAGTAATTGCAGTATTACAGAGAAACAGAGTCTCATCCTGACATCAGCTCTGAAATCAAACCCATCACACCTGAGAGAGCTGGACCTGAGCTGGAATAAACTAGGAGACTCTGCAGTGAAAAACCTCAGTGATCTACTGATGAATCCACAATTCAAGCTGGAGAAACTAGAGTTAGTATCATTATACTGTACAGCAGTGACAGTGTGATTAAAGTTTACTGTTTATTTTATTTTAAGGCAAGTGGATTCAAATTTCATCATTTATTGCACTGCACTTTCTGGTGTTTCTCCATCTGAAGAAAGATTCAGAAATACTATTAGTTAACGGTTTGTTTTCCATTATACGAGAGTAGATGTTAAAACTTCATGCTGATTTGTACTCTGCTTTCGCCAAGATAAGCAACACTAAGACGTAGCTTTACAGTAAACTATGCTTCTCCATCCATTTACGCTTCTTTCCATATGGTGGTGTGACTCCCCTTCTGTCCGGCGTTAACGGCTGCAGTGTACTTGGCGCGTCTGCACCCATGACGGCTGCAACTACAGTGTGGTCTCCCTAGTGGACCAGTACGACAACCCTCTGGATTGAGCCGAGTAGGGGACATCTCTAGGGTCTTCAAGTGGGCACCTTCCGTCCTCAGTGTTTCGTCGACTAGCCCACGACACCTCAAGAGGGCTCGACAGTGACTCTGGCGTCCCAGAGTCACCCCCCTCCGTCCCCCACTCAACTCAGCCCAGCTTACTGACCTCTACTTCCCTCCTGCTGCTGAGACCTAACCACAATCTCACAATCTCTCCGCAACCCAACCATACGCGCCAACCCGTTTGACTAAGGCTGTCGAGCCCCACTGGTGCATTAATATGCAGTTTCAGTGGCAACGGTTCCGTATGGCATACCACTTACCGCAAAAACACAATATCTGCCCAACCACCCGTCATTCACGCAATATACACAGGAACGTAATGACTGTAAATACTATACAACCTATACAAATAAGCCAACAGACTCTTCAAATTTTTCAAGAATTTTACGAAACCGTAGCGTGGCGGCCTGTACACAGCCAGCTAGAATCTTTCCGTCTCAACCTAAGCCAGTTTCTGCTCCTTTCTGCTGCTTCAGATAAGTTCTTTACTGTGCGACGCAACACTTGGCCACTGAATCCGACGTCTCTGAGGAACCGGGTTGTAGAGTGTGCCACAAAACCTCGACAACCCACTTCCACTGGATAAACCTGGACTCTCCATCCTTGCTGTTCTGCTTCAGTGGCCAGATGAGCATACCGCAGTTTCTTCCTCTCATATGCCTCATCTACTGCATCCTCCCATGGCACTGTTAACTCTATCAGTTGAACAATGCGTGCTGATCCAGACCACAAAACAATATCTGGACGTAGGTTAGTGGTGGCAATCTCAGGTGGAAAAATAAGCCGTTGATCAAGATCAGCCAGCATCTTCCAGTCTCTAGCAGCTTCCAGTTGTCCTGGGCGAGAATTGGTGTTAACACCTTTTCTTGGTGGTTGCTCGCCTGGGCGGAGGAATATTGTCTTCTGCGTGTAATGTTTTGCTAGAACAGGTGGCAACTTATTGGTCATACTACGCTTGCCTTCCAATGCTAAAGCCAAACATCGCAGTACTTGGTCATGGCGCCAAGTAAACCGACCTTGGCTAAGAGCCACCTTACATCCTGTCAAAATGTGCCTTAATGTGGTAGGTGATGAACACAAAGGACAAGAGGGATCCTCTCCTACCCAGAGGTTTAGGTTCTGCGGTGATGGGAGAACATCATATGTTGACCTAATAAGGAAACTGATCCTACTCTCTTCCATTGACCAAAGGTCTTGCCAGCCCATCTTGCATTGTTCCACACTCTCCCATCTCATCCACTCTCCCTGCTTGGCCTGGGAAATGGCCTTTATACACCTCATCCTCTCCTCCTGCTTTCGCACCTCGTTGACTACCAGCTTCCTCCTTTGAGCTGGGCCTGCCTTGTGCCATTTAGGAGGAGCTAAACTGAGCCCAAAACCCCCTCTTCCATGCTGTACCTGTCCCACGATATCCCCAATTTGAAGGTCAGCCTTTGCCTCTACTACAGCTTTCTTTGCTGACCACTTTCAGCTTTTAACACAGGGGCTGCCTCCCTTACACATTTGTCGCGTGACTCTACTAAGGTCATTTCCAGTCTGACCTTGGCACATTTAAACTCCTCGGTTAAAGCAGAGACTAGCAGCAGCAATATTCCTTTACTATAAAGTCCCACTCTGCTGAGGCAGCGTGGAACTCCCAACCATTTCCTAATGTATGAACTTATTAACGCTTCCAGCTTATCCACTGTTGTCAAAGAAACCTCGTACACAGTCAGTGGCCACAGCAACCTCGGCAGTAGACCAAACTGAAAGCACCAGAGTTTTAGTTTGCCTGGCAGAGCACAGCTGTTTATGCTCTTTAACCCTTCCACTGCTTGTTGTCTAACTTCTCCCACTCGAACTGTGTCCTTTAGATCCCAATCGTACCATCTCCCAAGACTCTTCACTGGCTTCTCAGAAACTGTTGGTATTGCCTCACCATTAATGAAAAATGTTTTATCTACTACCTTTCCTTTAACTATCGAGATGCTCCTTGATTTAGAGGGCTTAAATTGCATTCGTGCCCATTCAATATTATCTGTTAACTTCCCCAATAACCGATTAGTGCAGGCTACTGTTGTAGTCATGGTTGTCATGTATGCTCTGATTGGTGGTAGTTGCATCCCAGAAGCCAAGCGCTCTCCTCCTACTACCCATCTTGATGCCCTAATGATTACTTCCATTGCCATGGTAAAAGCCAGTGGAGAAATGGTGCATCCTACCATAATTCCAACCTCTAAGCATTGCCATGCAGTGCTGAATTTTGGAGTTGAGAAACTAAATTGCAAATCTCCAAAATAGGCTTTCACTAAATTTGTTATTGACAAAATAAAAATCAAATGCTGCCCAAAGAAGCTCATGTGGCACTGAACCATATGCATTAGCCAAATCCAGGAATGTCACATGGAGCTCCTTCCTCTCCTTTTTAGCTGACTGAATTCGTTGCCAGATAACATTGATGTGTTCTAAGCATTCTGAGAACCCTGGAATGCCCGCTTTTTGAACTGTAGTGTCAATGAAGCCATTCTTTAATAGGTAGGTGGACAATCTCTGGGCAATAATGCTGAAGAAAATCTTACCTTCAACGTTTAATAGTGAAATAGGACGAAACTGACTGATGCTTGTAGCATATTTTTCTTTAGGTATAAAGACTCCACCTGCTCTGCGCCATGCTCTAGGTACAACCTGTTTTTCCCATGCCACTTTTATCAATTTCCACAGAATTCGCAGAACTCCTGAAGCACTCTTGTACACTCTGTACGGAACTCCATTAGGCCCTGGAGATGATGAAGCCCTTGCCTTTCTCACAGCCTGCTCTACCTCTTTCCACTTAGGTGCACAGACCTCCATTTGGTATTCTGGTGGGTTGATAGGTGGTATGTTTGATGGAATTGACATAGGCTCATGCCTTTTTGCATCTGTATGCATTTCCTCCAAATATCTCTCTAGCTCAACCCTAGATGCTTTTAAAGTGCCATTCTTCTCCCTGGTGAATAACTTCTTTACAAATTTAAATGGGTCTTTATAGAAATTAGCCCTCGCACGTTCCTTCTTTTTGTAGCGTTTCCGTAGGCGCTCAGCTCTGCGTAATGTTGCCATCTTATCTTTTATGGCCTTTTGTAAGAGATTGAGTCCCTCCTTCTGACTTTGTTCTGCTCTTTTCCATTGCTCCCTCAGCTGTCTCCTTTCTCTAACTAACCCTTGAATTTTCTGCTGCCGTCTAGACATTCCAGGAGTAGTTTGTACTTTTTCCTTCCTTTTTTCCACACCACTCTCTCACTACCATATGCGTAAATGATGTCCCCAAATTTATCCAGCTTCTTTTCAACTGTACCAGTTAATCTTTCCAATGCAAAGCATAGATCTGTGTTTACCGTGTCCCATGCAGTTTTCTCACAAGCTCTTGGCCATCTAACTCCAGGCCTATGCCCATTGAGGTTCTTTTCTCTCTTATGCTGGATAGTCTGACCGGGTTCACAAGTATGAATATGTCCATCACTAACTTTGCAAGCCCTCCTCTCCTCTATGACAGGGGTGCTGATATCCTGCGAACTGTGGTTTGCTTCCTGTCGCTGGATTTCATTCGACTGACTTGACTGACTCCGTAAGAAGTACTGATCAATGCGAGGCCCTTGTCCCTTCTCCCTCAAGCATTTCATTTTCCCTTGATGAACCTTCAAACCCCTGACCGTTGTCGCCTTGCTCCAGCCACAGACACAAACTTGGAGTTCAATGACTTTACTAACTGCAGATCTTGAACTAGTCTTACTCTCCATACTCATATCCGTTTCCATTCCTAAGTCGTTAACCATGTTGTCCAACATTGAGTCATCTTCCGCCCCCGCTCTTGCAGACTCTCGGGGTATTTTTCTCTTTAATTTCTCAGAAGCCTTGGGCGGGTGTCTCCAGCATCCTGTAAACACGGAGCTGGATACTGCCGACAAGGGTAGCTAACCCTTACCAGCCCCATTGGGGTCTCTTTCCTCCTGTCAGCTGTCTCTCCAGGCTGTCACAAGGTCTTTCCCTTGTTGCCAGCAGCACTATTCACCGCAGTCACTGGACGTATCCAGATCTTCATGATTTCCATTACAGGAGAGTAGATATGTATCAGTAGGAAGAGTATTAAACTGTGAAGCATTTAAAACTTTGTGGCTATAAAATTTTCATATACTGAAATCTGACAAATCTTTGCTTTGAAACAATACAGAAATGAGAACAGACTAAAAACAGCGTAACAAATGACAGTAAATCATTCTGACAGAGTTACAGTTATACTGGACTAATGGTACTTTTCACTAAATCTTTTTTTTATTAAGCAAAATGTGTATTTAGAGGTTGTAAACTACACTTTAAAATTCCTTAAAATAAACTGTCATTCATGTACAAGATTTTCTGATGATGAAAATGTGAAATCAGTCCATTTAAATGTCAACTTTTCTGTTGTTTCTATATTGATCCTATATATTAATCTACAGTGATAAGTTCACTTAATTGTGGAGTGAGGACAGATCCAGACTTGGATTGTAACTAGTCTCCTCAAATGCTCGTTTTGGATTATTCATATCATTAAGTTCCCTTCCAAGAACGGTCACTTCGTATTGAATAGGGAACGAGTATTGCGTAGCAAATACGCAGTGGGGAAACTCATTTTCCTCGAAATATTGAAGCAATAATGTGCACAGCAATGCGCAGCAAACACAGCAGCGCGTCTAGCTCGCTCATTGGCTGTGCTGCGGCAACTGCACATCCAGTGGCCGAGCGCCTCAGACACAAGAAACCAATCAAATGACTTGGCGCCGAGTACGTCAGAGCGCGCTTAAATGAGCGTGGCCTGAGCCTATAAATATCGCCTATTTCGGCCAGTATATTAGATTTACTCAACTTCAGTGACACATGTCCCTGATTCCTAGAAGCTATCGCCGTCGAACAGCCAGAAAAACACAGCTGGAGTATGCTTTATACAGCAGACAGCGTTTTTCACTCACCCTGAAGCGCTCCTCTTCTGTCGCTGCTCTCCTGTGGCCATCCGGCGAGACATCATTATATCCTTTACTGCTAGCTGTTGTGCTTGTACTCAGCTTTTGCAAAAAGAAAAATTTTCATCTAGGCGTTGTTGTTGTTTCACCATGGCGGTGCTTCAGGTGTTTCAGGCCAAGCTTCTCCAGGCAATGAACGTGTCCGTGCTGCGCGCTACGAAGGCTACTGCCCAGGCCATCGGCAAAGGTATGGCTAACCTTGTCGTGCTTGAGCGCCACCTGTGGCTTAACCTGACCGACATCAAAGAGGCAGATAGAACGGCGTTCCTCGACTCCCCTATCTCCAGCACCGGCCTCTTCGGCCCGGCTGTCAAAGGGTTTTCTGAGAGGTTCACGGAAGCACAGAAGTCTTCACAAGCCATGAAGCACTTCCTGCCGAAGCGCTCCAGCTCTGCCTCGAGTCATCAGAAGAGCACTCCGCCCCCGCAACCGGCGAAATCAGCTCCTCGGTTAAACCAGCCCCGCCCTGTGGCTGATAACCGAGGCCGATCCAGATCTGCCAATTGCAACCCGCCGGCCCACGTCCACGCATCGCCTTGGACCCTGGGCCGCCGAAGCCCTCCTAGCCGCGGGGGAAAAGAGAGAGGGTCTGAGTCTCGCGCTGGCCGGACCGCCCTCGAAAAGAGCTCGCCAAATTCTCACAGCTCACTGTTCAGCTCAGGCGGCTGGAGTCTCTCAACCTGTAGTGAATGGGCCCGAAATCTGTTAGCAAAAGGGGCGATCGAGTTGGTCCCCC
This sequence comes from Siphateles boraxobius, assembly GCF_051911475.1. Lineage (NCBI taxonomy): Eukaryota > Metazoa > Chordata > Actinopteri > Cypriniformes > Leuciscidae > Siphateles > Siphateles boraxobius. The sequence continues at coordinate 1,125,084 of NW_027509198.1, read as the reverse complement.
CCGCGCTGAGTCAGTCAGGGTTTTACAGCTGTTATTTTCTTGTACCTAAGAAAGACGGCGGCGTTCTTCCCATTTTAGATCTGAGACATCTGAACAAAAGTACTTCGCACTTTTCGTAATCGTAACCTCGTACTTTCACGAAGTGCATGGACGCCGCGCTTTCTCCCCTGAGACAACGTGGAGTTCGCGTGCTGAATTATCTCGATGACTGGCTCGTCAGGTCTCAGTCAAAGACCGAATTACTGGCGCACAGGTCCATGATACTGGATCATTTGGGAAATATGGGTCTCATGATCAATTTTTCCAAGAGCAAACTGTCACCCAGCCAGAAACTAACCTTTCTGGGCACAGTTATCGACTCCGTGACAATGAGAGCGCAGCTTACACCAGAGCATGCGCTCTCTATTCAACAGCTGGTAGCCTCCTTCAGGACAGGTGCGCGAGTGCCCCTCAGAGAGTTTCAGAGGCTCCTCGATCTCATGGCCTCCACATCGTCAGTACTTCAACTGGGGTTACTGCATATGCGTCCCCTTCAGCACTGGCTGAAGCGCCGTGTGCCAGCCCATGCATGGCGGTCGGCCGCATGCACATAACGGTGAACCAGTGAGAGCCCTGGTCCCCTGGAAAGCCCAGGACTGGTACCAGTCGGGTGTGATTATGGGTGTGGTCCCCAGGAGGAGAGTGGTTTTCACAGACGCTTCCAACCAAGCTTGGGGAGTGCTGTACGAAGGCAGGCCTGCCTCCGGCTTCTGGTCGAAGCCGGAGAAGAGCTTACATATCAACTGCCTAGAGATGAAAGCAGTTTGGTTAGCCCTGAATGCTTTTCTGCCAGACCTCAAAGGACACTACGTCTTGGTCTGTACGGACAACATAAATCCTGTATGCCATAGTCAGGAAGCTCCTCCTTTGGGCGCATGCAAACCTGTGCTCCCTGAGAGCTGCGCATGTTCCAGGAGTCCAAAATGTCGGCGCGGACATGCTGTCTCGAGACAACACTCCCCCAGGCGAGTGGTCTCTCAACTCTCAGACGGTTCGTCTGATATGGATTGTGTTCGGCAGGGCAGAAGTAGACCTTTTTGCTTCAGAGAGCAACGCTCACTGCGCAACGTTCTTTTCGAAGAACAGGGACGCTCTGGCCCATCCATGGCCCAGACGCCCTCTGTATGTGTTTCCCTCGGTCTCTGTGATCCCTCAGGCCATCAGAAGGATCAGGGAGAGCGGATGCTCAGTCCTCCTAGTGGCCCCCCTCTGGAAATCTGAAATATTGGCCTAAATAGGCGATATTTATAGGCTCAGGCCACGCCCATTTAGGCGCGCTCTGATTTATTCGGCGCCAAGTCAGTTGATTGATTCGTGTGTCTGAGGGACTCGGCCTTTGGATGTGCAGTTGCCGCAGCACAGCCAATGAGCGAGCTATACACTCTGCTGTGTTTGCTGTGCATAGCTGCACTGTGTTTTAAATTATTGCTTCAATATTTCGAGGAAAAGGAGTTTCCCCACTGCATACTTGCTACGCAATACTCATTCCCTACTCTCAGGGAACCGAGGTTACATTAGTAACCTAGTACATTTCCATTATTTTGCTGGTGTATTAGTGACTGTATGGCATTAATTATTAATGATGCTTTTAACTCACACATGAACTGAACATGGATTTGAGTAATTTTCTCTTTCTGTCTTCAGTCTGAATAGATTAAGTATTACAGAGAAACAGAGTCTTATCCTGACTTCAGCTCTGAAATCAAACCCATCACACCTGAGAGAGCTGAACCTGAGCAGGAATAATCTAGGAGACTCTGCAGTGAAAAACCTCAGTGAGCTACTGATGAACCCACAATTCAAGCTGGAGAAACTACAGTTAGTATCATTATACTGTACAGCAGTGACAGTGTGATTAAAGTTTATTAAATTATACCGTAGGATTGCATCTTCTGGGTTCTCATTTATAAAACTGTGTGTAGGATCCTTATTAAAGGGTATGTGCGCCCGAAAGCCAGAAATGGCGTGTGCCCAAAAAATACTCACTTATAAAACCATGCGTACGCCAGAACATGCGCAAAATTCCCCATCGGTGACACCAAACTGCTCCATCTCAAATGTGCGTACGCACGGCTCAAGAGTTTGCGTGCAGGTGTGAACATTTTCCTTTCAAGTTTGTTTTTATAAATCACAACTTATAGGTTGGAAGTGGCGTACGCGTCTTTCGGGGCCAGTTTTGTGCAACGGTTATAAATGAGGCCCCTGCCCTTTGCCATTGATCAATATTAAAATAAGGTGTTGAACTAGTAAATAATTGCATTTAAAGTATTTGAAACAATGTACTGATTGTGTACATGTTGTTCTGCAGAAATATCATGAGATTTGCATCTGCTGCTGCAATAAACAAGAAAAAAAAAAGAAAGAATAAACAACGGTTTCCAGCAAACAGCTAGTGTGACACGATTACAAGCAGAATATGGGAACTATAGACTAAATGACCGACTATATGCTGTAGCTCTTTAACCCCTATAACCCCCCATGAAAAAAATCATAATCAAATTACTAAGCAACCACTGAATGGAATAACACAGAATATGTATCACTTCAGAGCTTAGAAATTCTGCTTTTTAATGCATCTGACCATTTCGATCAACTCTTGACGAGTTCTGAGTCGTCTCTGTAAACCGCAGTGAACCGCTGGCGACGCCACCTAGCTACGGGAACATTAATAATCATATTGTTCAAACTACTGCCTTGATCAACACAAAATTAGTGTCATTTCAAAGCTTAGAGTCTGAACTTTACAATGGATTATGTTGATTTTGGATTCAATATATTATTCACAGAGGAACAACAATTTTAATAATGCCTTCCAGTTGTCAAGGGCTAAACAAAAAGGCTAGCTTGTTTCCAAATGCGGTAACTTTTGATTACTTTATGCTACTGTATAACCACAAAATTTGATACAGATGCAGATCACATGTAGGGGAATAGGCTATATATTTTCCTCATACCTTATTTCCTTCCTGAGTTATTGCATGTAAAATACGAAAGATATGTAAAATTTCCCTTGAGCACACTTTTTTTGTCTTTTATCTGCAGTGTCTCAGCATGAGATTGTCCAAATGTAATTAAAAAAATATATATATATCTAAAACAGTTTTCTATCAAATGACACCTACCTTTTAACTCTCCCTGATTTAGTTTTTGAGTTTTGAGTCTTTACTTTTGTGTACGTCACTAAAAATGCCTTCAGGGCTTAAAGGGTTAATAAGATGTTCATCATTGATCTGAGTAATTTTCTGTTTCTGTCTTCAGTCTAAGTAATTGCAGTATTACAGAGAAACAGAGTCTCATCCTGACTTCAGCTCTGAAATCAAACCCATCACACCTGAGAGAGCTGAACCTGAGCGGGATTAAACTAGGAGACTCAGCAGTGAAAAACCTCAGTGATCTACTGATGAACCCACAATTCAAGCTGGAGAAACTACAGTTAGTATCATTATACTGTACAGCAGTGACAGTGTGATTAAACTTTACTGTTTAGTTTAAGTTACACTGATTATACCGTAGGATTGCATCTTCTGGGTTCTCATTTATAAAACTGTGTGTAGGATCCTTACTATAAGTGTATGTGCGCGAAAGCCAGAAATGCCAGTTTAAACCAAAACACTTTTAGTCTGTGTTCACATTATATTTGTGTAAAATTCTTCACCTCAATGATTTGTTTGTAAGATAATCTCTCTTCCTCTGTTTGTCTTTCTAGCCCGGCATTACAGATGTTTCTTCTTTAACTCAGTCTTTGACTAACTCAAAAGCACTGCAGTTTTTAAAAGAGCTTGATCTGAGAGACAATAATATAGGAGACTCAAAGCAGCGGCTCAGAGACGTGCTACGAGACTCAAACTGTGACCTGAGGTGAGGAAACATCACTTTATGATATTAAAGAGATCTTCATTTACCTCTGATATCTGAACAAACATTTGTGAAAGGAAATTATCATTAAAGGGATAGTTCACCCAAAAATGTAAATTCTGTCAGTATTTACTCTCCCTCATGTTGTTCAAACCCGTAAGACCTTTGTTCATCTTCGCAACACAAATTAAGTTATTTTTGATTAAATCTGAGAGCTGTTTTACTCCTCCATAGGCTTCTAAGGGATTGAAACTTGCTGGCCCAAAAAAGTTATTAAAGACATCGTTAAAATAGTCCAAGTGACTACAGTGGCTCAATCTTAAGTTTATCAAGCGAGGAGAATACTTTTTGTGCGCAAAAACAAACAAAAATAACGACTTTTTTTCAACTATTCATTTCCTTCTCTGTGGGCCTCGACTGAGTTCACTAGTGTAACAGCGCAGCGCTTCTGTTTTGTACGTCACACGTAGGCTCACTATTGGCCTACGCTGGTCATGTGTGTGATGCGTATGACGTACAACACAGACGCACTATGCTATTACAGTAGTTCACAGCTCACATGAGAAATGTCTCTGTCTCTAGTGTGTTTTTACTGTGACAAGCAACACGTCTAAAGGTGCTCCGATTGATCGGTCGCCGATCATAATCGGCCGATAATTGCTTTGGGATGTTTGATCGGCGGTCTCTATAAAGGCCGATCCAGAAAAGCCGATCAGATGACGCAAAATTCACAAGACAAATTTTTACGCCCTGGTAAAAATGGCTTCACCGGTCTGGCAATTCTACAAGGAGTGTGAAAAAGACAATTCATTAGCAATCTGCAATGTGTCTACCATGCCGCTGCCCTCTTGTCAAACTGTGCAGCCTCTCTCAACCCGTAAATGAATCCATCGATCCACAAACTTTGTTTGAGTTCTTGAATGGTCTAGTGGGAGATCTTTTGCCAAGCGTGTCAGAGGTTACGGGTTCTAATCCACACTCGTATAGTTTTTTTTTTCTCTCATCAAAACTGAATGTTCATCGGTGGTTACAGTCTATATCAAGCAGGGACACGTTTGTGTGCATTTTATTTTGTGATTTCACCGGAATGAATAGAGTCTCCACAACGGCAATAGATTAAAGCGCACGTCCGAGTGAAGACTGCGCGAGCCGCAAGAGAACACTGTATCCATGCAACCGTTTGCCGCGGAAACGAGCGCTCCGCTTGATTTCAAAAACAACACATTTTAGCGCTAGATCTCTTATTTAATAGCAAACTAAATGAATGATCTGCTAGATAACTGGAGATGTTTTATTTTTTGTATTAGGTACATCCGTGCCTCAATGTTACAAAAAGTGGTGGGGGACAATATCGACCCTGAGAAAAAGTGGTGGGACACGACTTCACTGGATCTAAACAAATCAATCTAACCACAGATGTGACCAGTAGTGGTGGCTTTCTTAATTTATTTAAAATAAATAATAAGCTTTGGGAGAGAAATGAATCTAATAATCTCTATCCCCACTCTCTCTTTCTCTACCTCACTCTTCCTCTCTAAATGCCCACAAAATCTGACTGAGCATCCCAGAAAAAAAGCAGTTATAGATAGATACAGATATGGAAGTTGTTAGTTATTTGTATTTTTTGTTGCTGTGCACTTAACTACCTGTGGTCCTTTAAGTGTATTAGAAAAACTGATGGCTGACTGACTCACAACATTATTTTGGCTATAGCCTTTTTTGTTGCAGTTTTTAGTTTAAAGTATAGTCTAAAGCTAAATTTAAAGACTCAGATGTTCTGTCTTTTATCTTTTTTTATTTTATATTCTACAGGAAAGTTGTATTTGTCAAGCCCTAAGCTGTTCCTAATAACCAAGCACAGGCTGCTAAGTTAATATGCTGGACATGTTGCTTGCAAATAAATACACAGGTGTCAATTCATGATATGTTGTCTTCTCTTAATTGTAATAATGTACATTGTTGTTGAATATAGTTTAATAAATAATGCTACATGATAAATAGAAGGCTTCAAATAGACCCTGTGATCGGTATCGGGTGATACAGCTTCCAGTAATTGGTGATCGGCCCACTACTCTACACTTACTTTACTCTCAGTTATTTACTAAGACCTTTCAAACATGTTTAAACTAGAGGACAAACGGCTTTAACTTGTGGAAATTTAACTGAAAGGTTTTAACTGAAAATAACATTTGTATTTTCTCCCTGTGGTTTCTTCCATACGCCGTACACTCATCAGTGTGTGTTTCTCCTTTACAGAGACTCAATAGGAGTCGCAGGTCCTTCTGCACTCACACCAACACAAACACACACACATATCAACCTCAGTCATGTTTTACATCTATTATACTTAACTCAAATATTGTTTGAGAAACATCTCTGCAAGATAATGTGAACTGATTACAAGAATGTAATGTAACATATTTTATAGGTTTTCTTTTTTTGTAAAAAAAATAAGTAATTTTCACTTTGTTCCACTGAACACTGATTGTTCTCTCTTCTGGTTTCATCTTACAGAGTAGATGAAGATCGATCACCAAGCGTCACTAATTAATCATTACATCAGTTTACATCTGTGAGACGGAGATGAGAGGATCAGGAACCATCAGGAGATCCACAGAAGAGCCTCATTACTGTCTTTGAGGAGAAATAAATGTGTGATTAGAGAGTAATTTTGTGTTTCATACAGGTGGAAGAGACTTAATTAAATAATGCAGCATATGTGTTAGCATGCGTATTAGAAACATGTGATATTGAATGATTAATGTTGGTTTAGTATTCAGCCAAATGATGGTTTAGTTTTATTTAAAGGAGGAACAGAGGAAGCAGCTCAGATGAGTCTGTCTGCAGAAATCTTCTAATATAATAATGTCTGGATTGAACTCATACATAATGATTAAAATGTTTCTTATCATAAATGTGATTGTCAAGTATAGCACATACATGTATCATATGATATAAAGTCTACAATGTGAAAATTGCATGTTAAGGATATTTATATATACTTTTTCCCTTTCATTTTATGCATAGAATATATTTGTTGGTTTGTTAGTATTTTATTTTATATTAAGTTAGTGTCTCTTCTCTACAGACCAACTAAACATTTTTACTAGTTAGCAGCATTTTGTACCTTTCACTTGATCTGGTCTAGATTGTCCAATGCATTTTGTTTAGAAATTATAATCTTCTCTTTCACCACATGTATCTTCACATGTAAATAAAATAATATATAGTTGAGAGCAATTGTTATTGTTTGAAAAGTTCACTTGCCTGTTGTAAGTATTATTAAGTGAAGTTCACAGTGTAATTTGGGGAGGAGTGAGCCCATCTAATGTTTAAATGAGCAGCGGGAGCATATAAGCAGCGCTCAGCTTGCTCTGGCATCAGCTGTTCTGGCACTGCGCCGCCACACTTCACCCACAGCATCTTCAGCTCGACGCGCTGGTGCCGCCGTTCTCCTCCACACGTCTACAGAACCACAGCAGCAAAACACTCTTTTTAAATTCACTGTAATGGGGGCCGATTCTCCCTTTTCCTCGTGGCTTTTTACAGAGCTATAAAATAGCGCTACAGCTCTCATTCAGCTATATCCAGATCTCAAACTTACTACCAGAAGATATTAATTCTGCCACGTGGAAACTGAACAATTTCACATCGATTAAATCCTTAAATTGGAAGAATTCAATGCTAAAACAAAAATCTGCAGTCGTCATCGTCAGCCTTGACACACTCTACTTCTCCTCATCAAGGCTCTCTCACGGGCCGAACGTCACGAGCTTCACCTCTGCATCTCCGCTTCCACGCAGGGGACGCTGATTACATCATCAAGGTTTCTGCAACACTTCAGCGGCGCCGCACTGGCCGTACTCGTGCCTGAGAAGTCACCCTGTCATTGCCGTATACACTGTACGTGAGTCAATCGATGAGCCAATTTCAGCGAGCTACTTCTTTTGAAGCGTCCGCGCGGGCTCCAAACATCGGTTCAAATCAGTACAAAGAATCCCACTGAACTTAATCCACCAATAGGCTCTCGTATTATCGTGTGACTCGCACACTGAATGGTAAGACTGCATTAAGCAATACTGGGGCTGCGTTCCAGTCCACTTTTAGACACGCACTTGCGAACTTCCCCTCGGGGGAATCCCAGACGCCATATTGAAGTGCGTTCCACTTCGTGAAGTGGACGAGGGAAGTTTATATGGACAGACCCTCGTTCCCTCGATTTTGACCGAGGGAGCGAGTCTACTTCATATGTATGATATTGTGTTTTGCGGTAGGTGGTATGCCATACGGAACCGTTGCCACTGAAACTGCATATTAATGCACCAGTGGGGCTCAACAGCCTTAGTCAAACGGGTTGGCGCGTATGGTTGGGTTGCGGAGAGATTGTGAGATTGTGGTAGGTCTCAGCAGCAAGAGGGAAGTAGAGGTCAGTAAGCTGGGCTGAGTTGAGTGGGGGACGGAGGGGGTGACTCTGGGACGCCAGAGTCACTGTCGAGCCCTCTTGAGGTGTCGTGGGCTAGTCCCACTTCAAGGTGCCCACTTGAAGACCCTAGAGATGTCCCCTACTTGGCTCAATCCAGACGGTTGTCACGCTGGTCCACTAGGGAGACCACACTGTAGTTGCAGCCGTCGTGTGTGCTGACGCGCCAAGTACACTGCAGTCGTTAACGCCGGACAGAAGGGGAGTCACACCACCATATGGAAAGAAGCGTAAATGGGTGAAGCATAGTTTACGGTAAAGCTACGTCTTAGTGTTGCTTATCTTGGCGAAAGCAGAGTACAAATCAGCATGAAGTTTTAACATCTACTCTCGTGTAATGGAAATCGTACACTTCAGGCAGCTCCATATACCTCAATGCAACACGATTGTGATGTCACCGCAGATCTCGTCTAATCATCACCACCAAAAACAACTCTATGATATATGATTTAGAATTTTTTATATAAAACAACCCAAACACACCTATATTCATTTGGATGCTGCATTAAACAAATTCTTAAAGGGAAAAAAATGTTAAATAATAAATCAACTCCATAGCTGATTCCAAGTGATCAAGGGCTTCGGACGTTCCAGTTCAGCCCAATGCAGTTTCCGCCAGTAGTGGGCACTCGTGCAACGTAAGCAATGACGCACATCCGAGTGAACGAGATGGAGGGAAGTTAGCGAGTGAAGGGCATGTCAATTTTGGACTGGAACGCAGCACTTGATCAATTGACCCTTCGCTAAGACACGCCCGAAATCCGCTACTGGTGGTTGGTGTCTTAGCAACCGTAACTAGGCGCGGGAGGTCTGGCAAGCTTTCAAGCGAGGGAAACATGCCGAAGCGTTGTGCGTATGGATTGTGCAAATCTGATACCCGGTATCCTAAAAGTTTGGATGGGGAGTGGAATTTTTTTCCTTCACGAAAATCTAAAAGCCAAGGGGAGAAATGATGTGCGTGGATCCAGCAGTGTGTGAGACCCCATTCACAACTACATGTCCACAGGATTAACATAAATGACGGTCCTTTGTTCATAATGCATATATTTTAACGTAAAATAAGACGATTAAAGACAAGATATACTTTAAAATATATTTCAGCATTTTGTTAATCGACGGCCTACTAACGTTACCCCTGACTGAGTAACTTTAACCCAATCCGATCGCGGCTCTCCCGGTGTTAGTGTTATTCCACAAGATTTATGGATAAGCTGTTTGATTTATAATTATTAGATTATTTTCACATTTCACTTACCCTGCTGTGCACGAACATAGCTGTTCCTCAATTTGTGTGTTTCCCATTTGAATGGTCAGCGTATGAGGCGGCTGCTGCTTGCGCTGGGACTATAGGCTTTAGCTTCAATTTTTATGGAATTATTCTCTAATCGGTTGCCTATTATGTCGTGGATATCCTCGAATGCATACTGCAGTCCCTTTTGTCTTGCTTACTAATTATCTCATTGGGAATGTCTGACACCGGTGCATACACACTGTAATAGACGTGCCAGACGCGAAAGCTTGTCAGGCGTAGCAACAGTAACTAGGGAGGGCGGGGCTTAGCGAAGGGTCAATTGTAGTGTGTCGTTATGTTGCACACAAAAGAGGCTGCGTTTTCTGGTGGCACATATATGTTTTATTTTTGTCACACGCTGTAATCTGCAAATTCAACAAAGACAACAATAAATTAGTTTTTGTTTCAAAGTGTTGAAGTAGCTGTCAGTGTGACTTCATGTCAAAAAGTGAAACGCCCTTTCAAGTAGTGATGGCAATTTCAAAACACTCTTCATGAAGCTATGAAACCTTTACGAATCTTTTGTTCTGGATCAATGGTTCGGACCATCTATCAAACTGCCAGAGTCACGTGAGTTCAGTAAACGAGGCTTCATTACGTCATAACTGTTTCAAAACACTTCGAAATTTCAATGGTTCACCGCTGAGGGCGATGATCTCTGTCAACCCATGATCATGAGGAGTCACAGAACAAATGAACAAGTGTCTCAGGGTTTTACCTGATCTCTGATCAGTTTCATACATTTGTAGACGTTTTAATTAGACATTACAATAATTAAAATTAATAATGGTAGTTAATAGTCTTTTATTGGCCTGTTTAGCTGAGCCATTCATAGAACAAACACAACATACCCTGACAATTGATAAAAGAACATATAGACACTTGATAATCTTATTAGATGATTATATCATTGCATTTAAAAGATTTTACTTAAAAAGAATTAGCAATAGATTTGTAAAAGTTGTTTTATGCATGTTTGGGCCGGGTTTTTGTTGCATTTACACTGTTCTGGCCACTAGGGGTCACCGTGAGACTGTGTTGGGTTGTTCGAAGCCTCGATTATTTTGCAGAATTTGGATCAAATATTTTAAAGCAGATTTCTAGTTCCTATCATCCTTTTCTGCTTACTGTTAAAGGAGAGTTAATGTTAAAATAGCATCATTCGTGTTTTCGATCAAGAAGATTAATATATAGATAGATTGGTTAGTGTTTAATGACATTATGTTGGGGTTTTCTGGTATACATTATTGTTGTTAAACATTTTAAAACAGTTGACATTAATATTGATTATAGTCACTCTTACAGCATGATCAAATCCTTGTTGGCCAAACAAAATTAATCTCCACTTAATCTTTAATATTAGGCCACTTTTACGACAGAAATGCTACAGCCACTAATTCTTGAGCAAGAACATTTGGACATTCAGAGATGAAGTTTCACACGTGTAAATAACAGCGCAACAAAAAGCCGTCAGACTTTAAATGTTTTCCCAAATGCGCGTTATTGGAAACCCAAACAGCGCGAAGACTGAGTTTGTGTAGAGCTTCATCTGATGTGGATGCAGCCACTCGGAGACGCTGTGTCCTGCACGCGTGTAAATGATTAAAGCGTTGGACTCGACCCACAGCGCATAGCCTATATTTATTTAACCCCTTTAACCCCGAAGTGTACACCCCCGCGGAAAAAAATCATAATCAAATTACTAAGCAACCACTGAATGGAACAACACAATAGGTATCATTTTAAAGCTTAGAAACTCATCTTTTCAACCCTCTGGGGTCTGAGGTGTTTTTGGGGCCCTTGAGATGACATGCACTGACATTTGTGCTTATTTCAGCAACTTGCAACATACCACTGGCCAACATGTAATTTTGCTGTATTCAGCACAAACTCTGCTACAATAATATGTGAGCAAAATGGATGTACATGTTTGCATTTTATAGAAAATAAATATTATGCGTGGTCAGTAAGTTTTGGGGAAAAAATTGTCACCGCAATAAGGCCATATAACACCTACTGAATTATTGTCCACAAGACTTTTGAGTTACCATTCTTGTAGGCTAGAATTTTTACTACAAAATTATGTGAAAATTATTCTGACCACTCTTTCACAAACAACAATATAACGATTTAAATTTTGTAAGTCAGTTTTTGTGTCAGCACTGCTGTATGCGTGGGAGTGTTGATGGCCATGAATATTAATGTGATTCACACCAAGGGAGACAAAAGACACTCCCCCAATGTCTAATGCCCCATCAAGGTGCTGTGAGGCAGCCTGAACAAAGAATGACAGGAGATTCAAATGTTTTAATCTTTTAAAAGTTTTATTTTTAAAACTTCATGCTGAAGTGTACACAGAAAAGTCCACGGTGTATCCATTCGATGAGTCTGCAAGAACAAACAACTTGAAACCCCACCAGGGGGTTGTTCCACAAAAGAAGCTTAGAAAAGCGGGGATTAAGCTCCAAAACCCGACTTGAATTAACCTAACAAATCAGTTGGGGCTTAGGCGGTTTCATAAAAGGTAATTCAAGTTCACGCAATCTCACTAATTTGAACCAGGTTTATCTAGTCTAGATAATTGCGCGTGCACGCTATTCTTAAGAAGCCCTGATGGTGGAGCATAGATTCATCAATTTAACATGGCAACTAAAGGGAAAGAGAGAGCAGTGATGTTCACCGCAACTGAGCAGCAATTACTTCCCGAATCTTACGAAGAATTTAAACATGATTACAAAAAAAGGAAATACCGCAGCAATTAATAAAACGAGAGCAAAAGGCTGGCAGGAAATTGCTGATCGTCTCAATGCGTAAGTAGCAATTAATGTAGGCCTACATTACTATATTTTATTAAAGTTAAATTAAATGTTTGTCACAATACATTGAAGTGTGTGTGTGTAACTCTTACAGCAGCAAATTAAGTGAAGAAAAAAGAACATGGCAGCAGGTGAAAATAAAAGATAAAAATATAGTTCAGAATGGTAAGTATTAATTATAAAGTATAAATCTATATAAGTACTTAAGCATAACCAGCTTGATGTTACAACTGTCCAGTCTCATGATGTTTAATAATTGCAGCTGCCAAAAAGAAGAGTGAGGTTGCTGGCACTGGGGGAGGGCCACCAATGCCAACTTTACTCCTGCAGAGGAGCTGGCATTAGACCTGAATAAAGGGAGGCCTGTCATTGAGGGAATAGAGGGGGGAACCGCATCTGGATCCATTCCATCCAGTATAAGAGATCACTACTTAAAGGTATTTTGTTTATTTTATTTATTTTTATTCTTGCATTCCTAACTAAATCTTTTTGTTTTATAGTGATGCCAAATTCTGTGTGCTTTCTGGATCCACCAGACATCATGCTGAACCCTGTGAGTATGACAGTATGAGTTTAAAGCACTGATTTGTCAAGTGGTGATTTATTAAACCAAGTTTAATAAATGGTTTTAGGTTGAAGGCCCATCTACAGTTGAGGAGGATGAGGAGACTTTGTCAGTATGTTCAAGGAGGCCTGAGGTAGGCACAGTTTTGCACATTATATATTTAAAAGCATACCTGTGAGGTGCTAAATTGTGTGTATTTCCATTATTGGCAACAGGATGCTGACACCCTTCTAGAGCCCTCTCAGTCTGGGACCACATGTGACCAAGTGAGTATTAAAAAATTACAAAAAAGTGCCAAGAGCACTAGATCAAATTGAAAAAACTTACATTTCTGTTCCTACAAAACCCAGAACATAAAGGGAGTCTGCAAAAGGTATCTCCTGAAACAAATGGAGGCCATAGATACTGAAATCCAATATAAAAAACTCAAGATGAGAAAGTTAGAGCTGGAAATCCAACAGCTTGAGAAAAATGCAAGTAGAACTGCCATATTTAAACAATGACACATGACCTTTTTGTTTTTGACCACATTTAATTGTATCTTTTCACCCCCAACAGCCAGCTTCAACCTAAATAAAATAAAAAAATTAAATATGACTTGTGTGTCTGGTAAATTAAGGGGAAAGTGAAAACTTTTAACATGGTTTGGACCGTATTAACCAAAATAATTATTGCCATAACTGTCTCTTATAACCCTGCCTATTTCATTGTCATCAAAAATGCCTTGCTCAACAACCATCCTTGGTTGCCTCTCTCTCCTCAGACAGGCAATGTTATGTAGCACAACACATGCAACTACAATGTCACATGCCCTTTTTTCATTGTTGGACTGATAGTAGTTACATTAAATAAAATGGCAGCATGCCAGAGAGTCCGATGTAATATCATCACATTCCCAGTGGGTGACAGAGTGACTGCCTGTTGCTCGCCTGCTTGTTTGCCTTGGCTCTCTTCAGAACAGGTGCTTGGACATGTTCATTGTCACATCTGTTATAAAAAAGAAAAAGTGTGAGCATGCTGATAACACAATCAAAGAAACTATTATTATCATTATCAATCACTAATGGCCATGGAATCTCTATTCTATAATTACATGGAATAGAGATGATGTATGTAGAGCGACAGAAAGTAGACGAGGAAGAATTTGCCAACCGCCATTAAATCCTAGAAGTAGAAGACGAGGAAGACGACGATGGGTCAGAGATTTACGTGTACACGATGGCGTGTATCTAATGGCCGTTTCACACCGCATGCGTGAGCAGCGCGTATTTTTTTCGGCGTGCATGTTAATCAATGAGTGCATTAACACCGGGAGCAGCGTCGAGCAGGAGCGGCGCGTGAGCAGCAGTGGAGCGGGGGTTTCGGCGTCGAATCTGTTTTTGCTGCACTTCTCCACGCTATTTTAAAGTGAAAGCACACTTTTGATGGGACAAAAATAAATATGATTTCACACAAAAAGTGCCCAAAATGCACAGAATAAGCATGTCAAGTGAGTTTTAACAAGAACTTGAGTAGGCAAATAAAAGAAAATAAAGACTCAAAAATATTTATAGAAGATTTAGGCTACCCGGTAAAAACTTGTTTTTAATTATTCAGTTTGGGTGAAAGTTGTGTATTATATATAAAAAAAACTTAGTAAACTAGCCAGAAAATATATATAAATGTTCTTTTAGTTTATGTAACACACAGACAGCTACAGGCTAGCACAACCCAAATCAAACCCGAGTGTGCGTTTTATTTTTTTATCCGCGGAGTTGCAGTCTTGTAAACATATCGAAAGTATGACTGAAACTAATAGATTGGAGACATTTTCTGGGTTGTTTTGTTGTTTAACATTTATATGTGAATGTTGTACACCTCCCCATTACAAACTTTCAAGACTATCAATGTTATAAAATGACCAACTTCTATAAACAAATGTATAGTTGTCTTTGTAAAGAATTGCTCGCTTGTATGTAACTTTGGAGCCGCTGCTGTGACACTGTACAAACGCTTCCAGTGTGAATACCCTCGTGCGTCTGCAGCTGCAGTGGCGATGTAGTTACGCTGACGCGCTGCTCAAATGCCGCTCACGCTTGCGGTGTGTAACGGCCGTAAAGGCTGCATCGAAAGGTAACTTCGCGTCTGCTGCCATGTTGGATCCATAGGTATAAACAAACTGCTTCGGTGTGTCGCATAGACGTCGTCATCGTCTTGCTGCTCCCTCCCTGATCTGTGATTGCTTCCCTAGATGAGGCGAAAATTTGGTCCATGGTATCCAGACTACCTAATAGCGTGAATAAAATCACGCTGCGGCAAGGTAGTATGGGGAATTCCAGGCTAATTTTCACCCAAAACAAAAAATGGTTTTAAGCTAGTTATTCAAAAATATTTTGCTGTAGTGTGTCAGTAGGAACTATCAGTTTACATTTACACAGATTTATTTGAGATATTTGTATGCACAAGTCTGACAACTGGTATGATCTGATCTCACCTTCATTGAGTCTGTCTGTGATTACATGAAGAAACAGAAAAAAACTGAGACAGACTAAATACAGAAGAACTGCAGCAATGTCTCCAAGACGCTTGACGAAACCTTCCTGCAAAGCTACAGTACTGTGACAAGTTTTAGGCACATAGGCACAAGGGCTGTAAAGTCAGGATGCTATAAAAAAATTATGTCAAGAATATATTTTATTTATCAATTAACCTCTATTAAATAAATCAAATAAATATTTGGTGTGATAACACTTTGTGTTTAAAACGGCTTTTGTCCAGGTACACTTGCACAGTTTTTCAGTTAGATTTACAGGAAGGGTTCTTTAAGCATCTGAAAGACGTTTCCGCAGTTTCTTCATGTAGCCTAATCCCAGACATACTCGCTGATTTGTTGTCAGACTCTATGTGCATATATAAATCTTACTGGATTATAACAATTAATGGCAAAATGAATGTGTGGAAACGTAAAATGACATTTCCTTAAGGACACATTACAGCAAAATATATAAATAACAGGCTTAAAACATTTTTACGGGGTGAAAATATTAAAGTGCCTAACACTTCTGCATAGTACTGTACATTTAATTTCAATACATGTACATACCAGAGGAGTTTTCCATCATAACGAAACTCAAACAAGAATACTTTGAGGGCGTCATGATATATTCTTTGCCTCCGCTCACATTCTTCTTTGCTTATGAGGTCTCCTCTGTATTCCAGCAGAAAATCTCCCTTTTCAAACTCAGTGCAACTGAAAACACCTCTCCCTAAACAACAAGAGAGAATAAGTAAAATCATCACTGTAAATAGCATATAATGTGAAAAAAAACTCACTTATTTAACTGACCTTTATAATCATTAATAAATCTGCCATCAAGCCCTTCTTTGTCCTTTTTTAGAAGGGAAAACTGTATGGCCTCCTCCAGAGGCTTTGGCTTTCTCTTTCGCCTTTTAACTTCAGCCATTACGGTATCTGATGTGTCTGCTGTCACAGAAAAAAAAACCTCAGTAATTGTGAATATTGCATTTCATTTGCAAGTTTGTTTTCAGTATAAACATTGACAGTTCTATTGTTATAGAATATGTTATTACATTCAGGAGTCACAATAGCGCATCTTGAACAATCTCTTTAATACCCAGCAGAACTACTCGGTTACTCACGTAACCTCAGTTCCCTGAGTTAGGGAACGAGTATTGCGTAGCTATACGCAGTGGGGAAACTCCTTTTCCTCGATTTACTGAAGCCTTTATGTAAAGCGCATTTGCAGCTGCACAGCTAGAACATGAGCGTCTGGCTCGCTCATAGGCTGCGCTGCGGCAACTGCACATCCAATGGCGCAGGCGCCTCTGACGTGCAACCAATGAGATCACTCTGCGTCATACACGTCAGAGCCCGCCAAGGGGGCGTGACCTCAGTCTATAATAGTCCCCGAATTCGCCATTATAGCAGGTTTAACGACTGAAGCGACAACTTGCCATGTTACTATAGTGCGGCTGGCTACGCAATACTCGTTCCCTAACTCAGGGAACTGAGGTTACGTGAGTAACCGAGTAGTTCCCTTTCGAACGGTCACTTCGTATTGCGTAGCTATACGCAGTGGGGACGCCATGCAAAACGCCGCACTGAGTAACTGGCTGCCACTGCAACTCAGGCCCCTGAGCATACAGAACAAGCCATAACCGCATAATTATGTATAAATAGACCGAACACCGTCAGGTCTAAAATAGTACACATCAGTTAGAAATAACCCAACATACTACACCAATGAACCCAGACACTGTCGGGGTTATTGGTATATGAACATATAACCAGTCAAGTGGGTTTATATATGAAATTATAACCGGCCAAAGCAGGTTTTATATATGTATGGAATATAACCGGCAAAAGCGGGTTTTATATATGTCATATAACCGGCCAAAGCGGGTTTTATATATATGTAAATATAACCGGCAACAGCGGGTTTATGCATGAATACAACCAGCCAGCAGCGGGTTTTATATATATATGTGAATGTGATAGTGCACAGTAATATATGACAAGACCAGCCACCGACGGGTCTTAATCATACCGAAAGCACCTTCGCCTGCAGGGAAGGCACTTCCCTATTATAGAAACTCATAAATGTGGAAGGCGAGGACCAGCCGGCCGCATCACAAATATCACTAATGGGAATGCCAGATGACCAAGCCCATGACGAGACATACCTCTGGTCGTATGGGCCTTGATACCTATAGGGCAAACTTGACCCGCTGCGGTATAAGCCATAGAAATAGCATCCACTATCCATCTAGACAGTCTTTGCTTAGTGACTGGATCCCCCTTGGATCTACCACCAAAGCAGACAAAAAGCTGTTCTGATTGTCTAAAAGACGCAGAAAGCTCCCGATAGATTCTCAGCGCTCAGACAGGGCAGAGAAGATTAACCTCTCCATCCTCTGCAGAAGGAGGGAGGGCTGATAATGTCACCACCTGTGCTCTGAACAGTGTTGAGAGCACTTTAGGAACGTAACCATGTCTGGGCTTGAGGATGACTCTGGAGTCATCTGGACCCAACTCCAAACATGCAGGGCTCACAGAGAGCGCCTGCAGATCTCCCACTCGTTTGATAGATGCCAACGCCATAAGGAGAGCGGTCTTCAGCGAGAGGGTTTTTAGATCAACCGATTGGAGCGGTTCGAAAGGCGGACCTTTCAGAGCCCCCAGGACCGTGGAGAGGTCCAGAGGCGGCACAGACGGAGGCCTGGAGGGGTTCATTCTCCTCGCACCTTTCAGGAATCTTACGACCAGGTCGTTTCTTCCCAGTGACTGGCCAGCCGTCAGAACATGATGTGCTGCTATGGCTGCCACATACACTTTGAGCGTGGACGGGGAGCAACCCGCGTCCCGTTCACCTGTGTGAGGAGGTCTTTCCTCAGTGGGACGGGCCATGGGATTGTGTCCGATAACTGAACTAGTTCCGGGAACCACGATCTGGTTTTCCAGAGAGGGGCCACCAGAAGGACTGGGCACCCGCTCTCTCTGACCCATTTGATGACTTGTGGAATCATCGAGACGGGGGGGGGGGGGGAGGCATAAAAGGGACGGTTGGGCCAGACATGGGCCAGCGCGTCCCTGTTCTTCGAGAAGAACAATTTGCAGTGGGTGTTGATTCTCGAGGCGAAAAGGTCGATTTCGGCCTCGCCAAACACCTTCCATATTAGACTGACCGTCTGTGGGTTCAGGGACCACTCGCCGAGGGGAGTGTTGTCCCATGAAAGCATATTCGCGCCCACATTCTGGACGCCCGGGATATGCGCTGCTCTCAGAGAGCTCAGGTTGGTTTGTGCCCATATAGAGGAGGTCTCTCGCCATCGCATGCAGGTTCCCTGACCTGATGCCCCCCTGGCGATTCATGTAGGCCACCACTGACGTATTGTCTGTGCGGACTAAGACGTAGTGACCTCTGAGGTTCGACAGAAATGCCTTCAGGGCCAACCCAACTGCTTTCATCTCCAGACAGTTGATATGTAAGCTCTGCTCCGTGCTCGACCAGAGGCCGGATGCAGGCATGCCCTCGTGCAGCGCTCCCCAACCCAGGTTGGACGCATCTGTAAGAACCACTTTCCTCCTGGAAATTGTTCCCATTGTCACCCCCTCGTGGTGCCAGTTCTGAGCCAGGGAATCAGGGTTCTTAAACAACCGTGATTCACCATAACGCGCAAGCTGCCTGACTGCCATGCATGAGTTGGCCCACAGCGTTTCAGCCGATGCTGCATCGGGCGCATGCGCAGTAATCCCATGCGGAGTACTGGCGATGCTGCTGCCATGAGACCAAGCAGTTTCTGAAATTTCTTCAGTGGCGCGCGCTCGCGCAATCTGAAAGTGCCTGCAAGCGCTCGCACCGAGAGCGCGCGCTCTGTGTGAGTCACGCTGTCATAGCTCTCGAGTCTAAAACTGTGCCCAGAAAGATCATGCTCTGGCTGGGGGTTAGTTTGCTTTTTGAAACATTGATTGTGAAACCCAGGCATTTTAGATGGCCGAGAATCAAATCCCTGTGAGCTAATAGCTCGATTCTCGACTGTGCCCCCACCAGCCAGTCGTCGAGATAATTTAACATGCGCACTCCCTGAAATCTCAGAGGAGAAAGCGCTGCATCCATACACTTCGTAAATGTACGGGGTGCCAACGATAGACCGATCGGCAGAACGGTGTATTGATAAGCCCGGCCCTCGGAGGCGAATCTCAAGAATGGCCTGTGACGAGGATTTATTTGAATGTGAAAGTAAGCATCTTTCAGATCCATTGTGACAAACCAATCCCCCGGGCGCACTTGCGCGAGGATATGTTTGATAGTTAACAATTTGAACGGCCGTCTCATGAGAGCTTTGTTCAAATGTCTCAAATCTAGAATGGGTCTGAGACCGCCGTCTTTTTTCGGAATCAGAAAATAGCGGCTGTAAAAACCCATATTTTTTAGCGCGGGGGGGACTAATTCTATCGCCCCTTTTGCTAATAGATTTTGTACTTCGGTGCGAAGCACGTGACCCACGTTGCTTCTCACCGAAGTCTCGAGAACCGCCTGAAATTCTGGGGGTCTGCGAGCGAATTGGAGCGAGTAACCTCGCTTTATAGTGTTTATGACCCAACTCGACACATCGGGGATAGCTTGCCAGGCTAGAACCCGTGTGGCTAGGGCTTGACACACTGATTGGGGCTGGTCGCCTAACGTAGGGGGACCTGATACCCTTATATTGTGATTTGTGCACACATTGAGTATTGGACTGACTGTACAAGCATTTGCGTGTGGGGAAGTCAGTGTTACAACGGGGGAGGGGCCACCTAGTGAAGGGGGACCGTGAACCCATATATTGTGATTTGTGCACACATTGAATGTTGGACTGACAGCACAAGCATTTGCGTGTGGGGAAGTCAGTGTTACAACAGGGGAGGGACCGCCTAGTGAAGGGGAACCGTGAACCCATGTGTTGTGCTTGTGAAACTGATAGCTAACATTTTGAACGGCCGTCTCATGAGAGCTTTGTTCAAATGTCTCAGATCTAGAGTGGGTCTGAGGCCGCCGTCATTTTTCGGAATTAGAAAATAGCGGCTGTAAAAACCCGTATGTTTTCGCACAGGGGGGACTAATTCTATCACCCCTTTTGCTAATGAATTCTGTACATCGGTGCGAAGCATGTGACCCACGTTGCTTCTCACCGAAGTCTCGAGAACCGCCTGAAACTTTGGGGGTCTGCGAGCGAATTGGAGCGAGTTGCCTCGCTTTATAGCGTTTATAACTCAACTCGACACATCGGGGATAGCTTGCCAGGCTATAACCCGTGTGGCTAGGGCTTGACACACTGATTGGGACGGGCCGCCTAACATAGGGGGACCTGATGCCCTTATATTGTGATTTTTGCACACATTGAGTGTTGGACTGACTGTACAAGCATTTGCGCGTGGGGAAGTCAGTGTTACAACAGGGGAGGGGCCGCCTAGTGAAGGGGGACCGTGAACCCATATATTGTGATTTGTGCACACATTGAATGTTGGACTGACTGCACAAGCATTTGCGTGTGGGGAAGTCAGTGTTAAAACAGGGGAGGGGCCGCCTAGTGAAGGGGGACCGTGAACCCATATATTGTGATTTGTGCACACATTGAATGTTGGACTGACTGCACAAGCATTTGCGTGTGGGGAAGTCAGTGTTAAAACAGGGGAGGGGCCGCCTAGTGAAGGGGGACCGTGAACCCATATATTGTGATTTGTGCACACATTGAATGTTGGACTAACTGCACAAGCATTTGCGTGTGGGGAAGTCAGTGTTACAACAAGGGAGGGGCCGCCTAGTGAAGGGGGACCGTGAACCCATGTGTTGTGCTCGTGTGCTTTATTTGGGTCGCCGTGAAAACGGCGTTTGTTTGCAAAGACGCGCTCACTGCTGCGGGCCTGTTTACAATAATAAAATCCCCAGCCACCTGAACTGTACAGGGGGCTGTGGGAAGTTTTGCTGGCTTCTTTGAGGGTGGTCCGGCAAGCGCGGGACACGTGCCCTCTCTTTCCTTTGCGTGCTAGGACGGCTTTGGCGGGAAGCGTTCGGCATCAGCCGCAGGGCGGGGCTGAGAGGCCTGTTTCGCGGGCTTTGCTGGTCGGCGCCAGCTAGCACGGTTAGTTCCACTCGAGCTCGAGGTCCGCGACGGCCTGTGTTAGGATCCGAAGCATTTCAGCGTCGGAGTTAGTCCTGCCTCGCTGGGTCCGCCGAAAGAGACGAGGCCCGCCACGTGGTGGTGGGGGGGCGCTGATCTCCCTCGAACGGGACCGGAGATGACTGAGCTGGAGTGAGTGAAGCACGCGGGGACGTGGCCGGCGTGCATTCACAAACGTCCGTGCTCTCTGGATGCCGTTGGCTGCGGCGCTTCTTCTTCCTCGGCTGAAGTAGGGCCGGAGAAGGGAGCGCGGGTGATGCGGCGCCGCCGTCTCGAGAGAGAGCTAACGTTAGCCGAGTTCGCAGCACGGAGATAGGCATGCACGCGCAGGCCGCACATCCGCCGACAGAGAGTGCATTCTCTGCGTGGTAGAGTCCCAGGCATGAAATGCAGCTCGCGTGTTCGTAGGCCTCGCATAACACGAGGCATATGGAACAACGCTGATACAGATATAAACACATAATAAACAGATATTGAAAAGGATATCGCCGGATAGCCACAGGAGAGACGGCGTCAGGAGAAACACGGTTGAGATGTGTAGTCTGCTGAACTGTAGCTCGCTCAGGCTGAAGGCTTGTTCGACGGCGAAGGCTCAATAAATGGCCAGAGACGTGAAGTTTGTCGCTGAAGGAGTAAAATCTGCTATAATGGCGAATTCGGGGACTATTATAGACTGAGGTCACGCCCCCTTGGCGGGCTCTGACGTGTATGACGCAGAGTGATCTCATTGGTTGCACGTCAGAGGCGCCTGCGCCATTGGATGTGCAGTTGCCGCAGCGCAGCCTATGAGCGAGCCAGACGCTCATGTTCTAGCTGTGCAGCTGCAAATGCGCTTTACATAAAGGCTTCAGTAAATCGAGGAAAAGGAGTTTCCCCACTGCGTATAGCTACGCAATACGAAGTGACCGTTCGAAAGGGAACTGTAGTTAACGTTATATAAACAGCAGCATGTCAGGATACTGCACTATATATTAACGTTATATCCAACCCCCTCCCCTTCAACAGAAGTCATGACAATGCATTATTATGATGGATAGAGTAATTTATGTGCTCAAAAAGTTGCATTTACAATTCTATTGAAATCGAAAACAAGTTCAAACGGACAAATATCGCTGATTCTCTATTGCAATCTGTCGACAATCACTAACGGTATGCTAGCGCCGTTAGCATCACGCGCTATAGCTGCTTTCTGACTGCAAAATGAGCAACAAATATCTTGCAAGACATGCACAAACAAGCCAGACTGACCACAAGCGATTAAACAGCAGTATAACTTACATTTTCAGTAATAGTTGCTTCAAACAGCCTGGTGCAGTGGATAAAACGGGTCTTCTCGTGTGCAGTTTCTGGTCCAACCTTGAAATTAAAGTGACGCATCACTACACCACTGATTACCATATTATAAAATAAACTTAAAAATAATATAAATTTTTATTTAAATGAGCATCTATGATGTAAGCCTATGAGTAAACAGTGTGTTTATACTTATTATTAATTGCAAATAACTTAAGCTAATGAGATAATTGTCAGTTCACATTTCTCTATTAAACTGAGTGATAACTGCTTTCAAGTTATTTTCATAATTTATTATATGATATTTAAGGAATGCGTTTCATTGCAGGATTACTATGCATCACATATTTTATTCACAATCGATAAATTATTGAGAATT
This sequence comes from Siphateles boraxobius, assembly GCF_051911475.1. NCBI lineage: Eukaryota > Metazoa > Chordata > Actinopteri > Cypriniformes > Leuciscidae > Siphateles > Siphateles boraxobius. Next base: position 1,101,705 of record NW_027509198.1, on the reverse strand, counting down.
ATAATATTACTTAGTATTTTGTATATTAACTCACGTGTATGTAGTGTCTCAGTCAAGCAAGCAGGGCTGAATGAAGCTCCGCCCACTGGCGCCATTTTGTTTTCGCGATTTCCTGCCAACTGGTATCGATCTGTCCAATCACAGGCCTCAAAGCATACACTTGTGTAAAAAATGCTAATTTTTGATGACGCAGGTGTAATACCAGGACCTGGCTCCAGGGGCGACACTCGCGAAATCAGGGATACACTGTGTATGGTAAAATTTCAGGGTTTTGTGGTATATAAAGACATGGCGCCAAACTTTGAGAGGGAGCATCTGGAACGTAGTAAATGACATCTACACTGTCGGAATTATGAGGACATGTCCTTTGTCCCCATAAACCCAAATGTCCCCATAGTGCTGGTGCGTATTCAGGTCAAAAGTCCCCGTAAACCACAAAAACAAACACACACACACACACACACACACACACACACACACACACACACACACACACACACACACACACACACACACACACACACACACACACACACACACACACACACACACTCACACACAACTTGTTTTAATAGATTTATATTGTTAATAAATAACAATTGTTGTACCAGCAATATCTCCTAGTTTTGTTTTTCATGACATCTCAAATGTCATGATTTGCCAATGCAAGAGAGTACCGGCACCTTTCTTTCCCCACTTCAAGCACTGGCTGGCTGTTAGACGCAGCTTTCTAGCATCATGCCATAACTGTGAAGCACTTTGCATCCTGGTTTCTTCCATCAGTGTAGCCGCTTGTGCAGGAGACACTTTAATGTAGGCCTCATAAAACTGTGTGCACTTTAGACAAGTTAGTGTTGAGCTGTGTTCTGTATGACAGAGTGTATTCCTGTGGGCTGGATCATGTTTGCTGGGGCCTGCCTTGCTGCTATCTACATCTGCTCTGTAACTTAACTGAAGAAGACCATTTTCTCTGGAGCTGAAACAGTGGGGCCATCACTGATGAATTGCTGTGGGTTATGAACTCTCTGTGGTTCTTAAAAAGTTGTGGGGAGGTTGTTGATTCTTGCACAAAACTTTCTGATGGGCCTGGATATATGTGGTATGGTCTGTGATGGTTAAAATTAATGTCCTTCACCTTCCTCATTCCTACATTCTTCTTCGCACCTGAATTCCACTTCCTTTGCACATCAGTGCATGCCATCCCTGTCTTGCCCTGCCTGACTGCATTCTCAACCTAAATTGAATTAAATTTAATTATCCAACAATCGTAGACTAAAGATTTTAAGTGAAGGCTACTGTGAAGCAACATATGCAGAACATGAATGACACACAGTAAACATTTCAGTTTAGTACATTTATTAGTTAATTAATAATACCACAATACAATAATACATTTTCGTGCCCTTAATTGTCCTTACTTTACTGACCTTCCACAAAAGTGCTGCTGCATGACTACAAGAGCGTCCTGGCCCTGCAATACATGAACAACCCACTGTCTGTACTTCACCTGTCACTGATGCTAGCACCCAAGCCTTATGATGTGATATGTGCAGGCTCTGGCTCGGCTCAATATCTGCTTTTAGATACACAAGGTAGTTTCCGACGTCTTTAAATAACACCTGACCGACTTTATCACTGTGTAGATACTGATATGCCTCTGAGCTTTTCAAATTACTCATCGCCTTACCATCACAGGCTACTGAATCTACAAAATAGCTAAAAATGCTACCATACGTGATACAAGGCCACTTCTTCATGTCATCCTCCCAACCATCTACCGCAGAGGGTAAAGGTACTGTTATTTCACCCTTTTTAATTTCGTTGAGGTTGTGTTCCCACATCGTCAGGAAGTTTGGATCGCTATATCTTGAATGACTGTCAACTGATGAATGAATGAGTGTCACATCACGCTTGTTTACTTTGAACCGGAAGACGCGCCCACTTTTGACCCAAGGCCTCATGGGACGTAGGAAACTTGTGGATAAGTTTCTCAGAATAAAATAATGATCAAATACTGAAACTTGAGTCTTATATCTTTTTAATGATGTGTAGTTTGTCAACAGGGCCGGAGGGAAGCTTTCAGAGGAGACAACGAACTGTTGGGCTCATTGCATCATGGAATTATCTGGGGATATTGGAGCTTATTGCACATATCGACCCATTTTTATAGTTCCACCTTGTGAAGCGTGGCAACAAGGGGAAAGGTAAGCCCTCATACCTCTCTTCCACTGTGTGTGATGAGTTTATTGCATTGATGGGTGACAAAAAAAAGCAAGTTATTGCAGATGAAATTAAGCCGTCGAAATATTTCTCTGTTATCGTCGATTCCACCCCAGATCTTGCGCATGTGGATCAGCTGACATTCGGTTGAAAGGTTCATAGGATTTGAGCCCATCCACAGCCACACAGCCTTAGTTTAGCTGAATCCGTGATTAGCATGGTGCGAAACCTTGGACTGGACTTGGCGAACTGTCGTGGGCAAAGTTATGATAATGCTAGCAACATGTCTGGCAAGTACAACCGACTCCAAGCTCAGTTAAAAAAAGAAAACCCGTGTGCCGCCCACTCCTTAAATCTTGTGGCTATTAATACTATGGAAGACTGCTGTGCAGATGTCAACTCTTTTTTTGAACTTCTACAGTTTCTGTATACATTTTGCAGTGCTTCAACCCATCGCTGGAATATAGTTTTCAAAAACAGCGACTATGACATTAGTCATACGTTAAAATCCCTCAGCGGTGCCAACCTATGACGTTCCGTCTCGCCATTGGACTGATTTCATACGTGCTTCATGACGCACTCACGCAGGGCCGTTCCCACAGCGCTTTCACGCAGCGTTTCGTTCCCTTCAGGGAACTAAGGTTAAATACGTAACCAGAGACGATTTTGATGATATTGTGCACCAGTTTGCATATTTAAAGTCTATAAGGAAGGCCACTGAGTAATCTGCTATAAGAAATTACTTAGAAAGAATGAATCTTTGATAGCATTAAATGTTTTGAGTTTACACAATTTAAGTCAAGAAGGCCAGAGTCTTAGGGAAGATAATAAGGACTGATAGTTGTGGTATGAATGTAGGCCTATATTAAAGTCAAGAAGTCACCTGTTAAAACAATGTAAAATATAACAGTATCTTTATTGTGAAATGTATGTGTCCAAAGTCAAGAAGGCCAGTTAATTATGCTCACCTGTTAAAAGAAGAGAAAATAATTAATAATGTGTGTTAATGTCAGATGTTGTGCATGGATTTAAGCTACATAATAAAATTCAAGGAGTTCAGTGTGTTAGGGTCACCTGTTAAAAGAAGAGAAAATATTATAAGAATTAATAGATGTGTGTTAATGTCAGATGTTGTGCATGGATTTAAGCTACATATTAAAAGTCAAGGAGTCCAGTGTGTTAGGGTCACCTGTTAAACAAAAGGAAAATATATAAGAGTTAATAGATGTGTATTAGCCTAATATGAAATGTTGAGACTATGAGTTATTCACATATAGTTTGGAATCAGTGTGTTGTTAGGCTCACCTTTTAAAGCAAAGATAAGCCATGAGGCCTAATAATTAAAAGGTTTGTGTGTTTATGAGTTCAGTCTTGAAAGGAGGCCAGTTGTAAGGCCCATTTGTTAAAATAAAATAATAAGAATATATAGTAGTGCATCAACATAACATGTTGATATATTTGATTGTGAAACAATAAACATGATCTTGACTTTGAACTACATGCAACAGTGTAGCCAATGTTCACTTTTACTCCATACACACTAATATCCTGCTTCATGGCTGGTGATAATTTCACATTTTAGGAATGATCTCTGGTTTTAAGTTAAAGGACAAGTTCCGTATTTAACACTTAAAGCCCTGTTTTAAGATAATTTCTGATTAAATAGAACGGTTAAGATTAAAATTTGGACAAATGCTGCTGTCCCGAGAATTTTAGGTTTCTGTATTAGCACCCCCCACCTACACAATGGTTTCATAGGGGCACTGGAAGAATCATTCATAAAACGCATTAAACTTTAGTTTACAAAGATGTGAAATTCACCGAGTGGTCTGGGGTGTTCACTGATATGCTCACACAAAAATCGCTATTTTAAACTTGTAAAGATTTCTCCATTTAGGAATTAATACGAGTGGTGAAACTACAACGAATGGTAAAACACCTGTTGGAAAACATCTTTTGCAGCGATTTTTATGTGAGCATATCAGTGAACACCCCAGACCACTCGGTGAGTTTCATGTCCTTGTAAACTAAAGTTTTATGAATGATTCTTCCAGTGCCCCTATGAAACCATTGTCGAGATGGGGGGGGTGCTAATACAGAAACCTAAAATTCTCGGGACAGCAGCATTTGTCCAAATTTCAATCTTAATCGTTCTATTTCATCAGAAATTATCTTAAAACAGGGCTTTAAGTGTAAAATACCGAACTTGTCCTTTAAGGCTTCCCTAGCTGTCTGCTATTATTATCTCTTGTGGTCTATATGTAAACAAACATCATGTGACTTAAACTGTATAGGGCCTATATTTAAAGGTACACTATGTCGTTTTTTTTTATATTTTATTTGCTAACATCAATGTCTTTATTCATAAATATGTCCTCATTGGTGTAAAATGACCTCTGCCAATGATCTGACTTATCCTCGTAAGCGAAGAATTTCTTATCTTTAATTACACTGGACGAGTAAGTCCATGGAGGCTTCCATGTCGCTCCGCCATCTTGAAAAACTATAATAGCAGAGAGGGACAAAAGCACTAGCCTACCTCAACGGGTTTCCACAACGGGTTTTCATTCAGAGCCGGCGTCACGTGACTGAAGCCAGCTGAAACAGACGGAGATCAGTGAGAGGCGCGAGTCACTGTCCCGGCACATATGAAAGACTGCACTGTACTTCATATTGCAGGATCATACTTATGCAGAGACAATTGAATTCAATTGAAAAGGAAACGTTACATGTTATTTATATATCAAACAGCGCCCAATTACTGGACTTCATTTAAATTGCGTGGGATTGTGCAAATACTGTCAAATACACTCAAGGTTTACAGAAACACAGTTGGTTATGTCTAAAGTGAAAGTAATCAGTTGCTTCTGTCACTTTGTTAGAAGCGGGACAGCAGCCTATATGATACATGGAGAGTTAAAGGGATAGTTCACCCAAACATGATATTATTTACTCTCTCCGTGTATCAGTTTCTTTCTTCTGCTGAACACAAAATAGGATATTTTGAAGAATGTGTGTAACCAAACAGTTGCAGGTCCCCATTGATTTCCATGTATATAATAAAATAAAATAAAAAAACCTGTGGAAATCAATGGGGTCCATCAACTGTTTGGTTACACACATTCTTCAAAATATCCTATTTTGTGTTCAGCAGAAGAAAGAAGTTCATACATGGAGTGAGTAAATAATGACAGAATTGTCATGGGTGAACCATCCCTTTAATATTAATACGTTTATTATTGTTATCTTGTCATTGTTATCTTGTTACAGGCCCATCTGATTCTGACCTGTTGATTTTATGTCTTATTTAAGTATTTAATTGAATATTGTTCGTTTTGTAATTAAATTTTGTGTTTTTATATAAGAAGATGCTGTTTATCTAAAGTTATTTACTTAATTGTTCTACACATTTGCAAGCAATTATTATTTTTTTTTAACCAAAAGCATGTTTGCTGGTTTATTTAGTACACCACATTGAGTAAATCACTTAGTACTGTAAGACTTTGAATATTAAAGTGCAGAATAAGAGCTGGCCACTCTTGTGGGTTTGCTACTGTTACAATTCTAAACCGTATAAGAGTAAAAACATGCCAGACACACACTGATGTTAGCAACACAGCTACAGCTAATAACATTGAGTGTGTTTTGTAGTCTGTGAATAATCAAGCATTGACATTAGTCAATCATATTGGCGACACCATGGGCCCCCAAATAAAATTCTGCTTAGGGCCCCGTAAAGGTTTGGGCCGGCCCTGGATGTAAGAATAAAGAATGTATCACTACTAATTAGCATAGTTCATGCCTTTTTACAGTCTGTGATTAATAATTAATAATGTAACATTCATTTGTTCGTTGTGTGTCAAGTTGTAGTTTGTTAGAAAAAACGAACCTCATAACCCGAAAGAAAACTCGATGAAGTGCTACTGGAAGACATGTTGTCATGGATTCTTGGTACATAACGGCTACCGTAGTTGCAACACGCATTTTAAAAAGCGAGGGGCTGGAGAGCACTATTCGTTTGAATGCAAAATACAATTTCACCTCTAGATGGGAGAAATTCCTACACAATGTACCTTTAAAGTTCCTCACAAATTACTTTTTGTGTAATAAACAATCCCAAGTAGTTTATTTTTCTTGCAAGACAAAGAAAGAATTACAAAAACTTAAAATGTATGTTATTCAGTATTTAATACAATTTTTATTAGAAATCAAAGTGAATCATTCTGAATTTGGAAAATAAGCTTTTTTTGCCAGAAGCCTATAAATCATAAATTGAATCAAGTGTGACCAACCAACACTACAGAATAACTGTCCAACACTCCAAACTCTGTCCAGCTGGTGGCGCTAATGCACCAAAGCCGGTTTGACAAACATCAGTAAACCTTAGAACAACAACAACAACAACAACTCTGGTGTGTAACCTCATAATGTTTCAGAACGCTGCTAATTCACTGTTAAACATTAAAAGTCTTCAGATGAAAAAAGCATATGATGACGCAGAATATATTTTGCTACAGACTAAACTGATTTCTGCTAGATTAGAATCGTAGCACGTGACACACATCAGTCAGGATCGCACAGGTGAGTCTTAACAGCGATCTCAAACTGAAAGTGTTTAAAGACTTCTGGATTCTGTTCCTGTAGGACAAGAGCGTCTGAACTACTGCAAGTAAGCTTTAATACTTACACCATTACAGTTATCTGGGGGAATATGAGCGGATTTCCTATGAGTTAGTGTGATAATGATTATGTTAAATTATAACATAAGTTATAATTTATACCTGTTGCAAAATTAGAACAAACTACCAAAAAAGCAGCCAGGAATTACTAAAACAAACCGTTTTATGGACATTAGTTGGGCTCATTGCATGTAGAAATGAATAATGCTTTTTCTAAAAAGGTTTATTTCCAGTTTTAGGATGTAGTTTTTTGATAATGTGAAATAGAAAGTATCCAAGCAAACATTGTCCACAAAGTGTAAGAACATAGTCTTATACCATCTGTGTGTTTTGTGGTGAACAGAGGTATACTGGATGAGCTGATCAGACAAGTCCACACCTGCATGTACTTGTTGAATTCCACGACTGGAGTGGGAAAAGGAATGTTCATTTTCACCCAGGTTCCATCTCTCTTTTTTGCCTTCTCACGACATTCTCTGAGGTGTAGGCTTGATGGATGGTCGAGCAGATGGACACCTCTCTTGTGTCCATCCACTTGACAAAGAGCAAGTCACCATCTCGGATCCATCTGATTGTGCCTCTTTTGGATTTTTTGGAGAGGGCATTCACAGTGGATTTAGGGGTTTCCTTCCTCCTCTCTCTATATGTACCACAGGCTCTAAAGTGCAGAGATGACAGGAGTCTGAATAGCTGAGGGCTTGTATAAAAGTTATCACAATAAATGTGATATCCACTTCCCAAATACGGTGTGTCCAGGAGGCCCACAACTGCGTCATAGGAAAGTCCAAAGCCAGTGGGGAACTTTGCCTTCCCTGTGTACACGGTAAAGCTAGACGTGTATCCATTTGTAGAGTCGGCCAAGATGAACAGTTTGAATCCCCACTTTGCCGGTTTGTCCTTTATGTACTGTGTCATTCCTGTTTTGGCTTTTGTTGCCACCATCCTCTCATCTATTGCCAGATTTTTGTTTGGCTGGTAAAAGGACTTGCATGCTAACTTGATTTCTGTCATCAGAGGCTTGAGGCGAAACAGTGGGTCATGGTCTGATGTGACATTTTTGCTGTCATTCACAACGTCCTTAGACCAGATCAGTCATGTGCACATTTGAGGAAATGCTGAGCCACCTGTCCCTTGGCATCACTTTCTTTGGAAATGGCACTGAAATTATTATTTTTTTGCCTCCAGTAAGCTTTCACTGATCCAAGTTTTAGCAGTCCCATGAAAATAACAAGTGCAAGATATTTTAGAAAGTCTGTGGGGGTGACATCAGTCCATTTGAATTGAAGTCCTTGTGCTATCCTCTTTGTAGCTTGCTTATTTGTGTTACTGCATAATTGTCAGATGACATTATTGCTGAAAAAATGCTGGAACAAATCAAGTGGACTGTACACTTTGGATTTATCGAGTTGCACTCCAGGGGGCCTGGCAGGGGCAAACCTGGGAAGAATGGGTGCCACATCTTGATCACTTTCGGTTTTCCAGTGTTGTTCAGGTGCTGTACGGTGTGGGGAGCGTGATCTTGAGCAGCTCGGTGTGGGCCTCTGAACACTCTGTGTAGATTGCCTGCGTGTTGGAGTTTCTCTCCTCGGTGGAAGCTGAGGTGCTGTTGCCGATGTTGATGACGTACTTGGTCATTATCATTACTGAAATAAATGTAAAAGGAGAGAGCAATTACACAATGAAACTGGAAGCTTCTTTTTGTGTCAAAATTCAATGTAGAAAAATTAACAAGTCCACTATAAACTCATGTAACCCTATGAAACTCCACTGTCCACTAAAAACACATTTCATCACTTTTGAACTGATCTTACAGGGAAGGGGGAGGGGGAGTGTGTGAGCCTGCATCAATGCGCTTCAAGGGTACACAGGGGTGCCGCTGAGTACACTCACTTCAGAGCGTTAGCATGATGAATGGGACGGCCTACGGACTCGTAGACTCGGCGAGCACGCACAATTTAAGTCCAAGAGACCGAAAGTCCTCATGAAGTGCACCATTTGGGACCGGGCCAGAAACTGTAGAATCCGCCAGAGTTTTTGACATTCGTCAGCATGACATAAGAGTAAGGCGGACCGCATTTATAACCAGCATCATATTTTCACGCTCATATTTTTTGGTACACTTATGCTGTTTTTCCCGTTGCTCTTGTTTCCACGTTCTGCACCTGCTTTTCCAAATGTTTAACGAGAAAATTAAGTCATGATCATGAGAAAGCAAGAAAGAAAAAAAGAATGCTTGGCCTCTTAGGGCTTCTATAAGATTAATGTAAAATTAGAATTAAACTGATGGACGAGTGTCTGTGAACCATTAAAAATACTGTAATAACCAATAGGGATGAGCGAGTACAGCATTATCTGTATCTGTATCTGTATCTGTTAACCATATGAATTATCTGTATCTGTATCTGTACTCGGACTGGGCGGGGCCTAAACCGGAAGTGGGTGGGATTTAACCCGGAAGTGGGTCGGGTTGTCTTGAAATGGGCGGGGCTTTAACGGGTATGTTATTTTAAGCATGCAATTGATATGGGTTGATCAGAAATTGTTATATTTATTGCTGACTAGAAAACTATATTTACATGACCGCATCAGCATTGAGCTTTAGATCAATGTTTTTTTTGATCACGATAACAAACGAACTATATACAGAACAAGTTTTGCAATAATGAATACAACACATGTGGTTGTAATTATTAAGTAAAATGTAATGAACAAGAGTTTTCATACTCAACATAACTTTCTTTTTTTACCTTTTAATTTTTTTATAAGTGTGATTTTTTTTGTTCTTTTTGTTCTTTTTGTTCTTTTATTTTTTATTTCCACACCAGGTGTGTGTGTGTGTGTGTGTGTGTGTGTGAGTAAGAGAGAGACAGAGAGAGAGAGAGAGAGAGAGAGAGAGAGAGAGAGAGAGAGAAAGAGAGAGGGGGGGTCGGGGGACTGTGTTCTACGAATCAAATAGTCCAACGCTGTTTTTCAGATCTGCATTGACTTTAATGAAGACCAGTTGTTCCACATGGCTAGGGTCTAAGTTTGCACGTTGTGGACTGACCACATTTCCAGCTGTGCTAAAAACACGCTCAGACTGGACACTTGTAGGTGGACAACTGAGATGCTGCAGTGCAAAGCGTGTAAGATTGGGCCAGCACTGAAGCTTGCCTGACCAGTATTTCACTGGGTCATCGGTAAGGCTGATGTCCCCATCTGCCAGGTAGGCCTCCACATCACCTGATGGTAAATGTGTCCTCATTGGAATAGCCGATTTCTTTTTCTGCAGGAAAGACAAGACTGAAGTGCTGCTGGTGGCAGGTGTCTCTTCTGTGTTTCTTGCAGGTGTAGCCACAGGGTCACAGAGCTCCATCCTGAGGAGTAATGTCCTCTTCAGTGTCTCCACATCAACATTGTTTGGAAAACAGCTGTCCTTATATCTGGGGTCAAGGAGAGTGGCAAGCAGACATGTGGAGTTTGCAAAAATTGGTTCAAAACGCCATTTTAGTTCTTTGCTCAGATTGGCTGCCAGTTTCCTTGCTGCTGTGCCTAACCTTTCCCTGGACTCAGCCGCAACATCTTGGCCCAGCCCCACTGTGGCATCCTGATCATCATCACCAGCCATGAACTTATCAGATTCATCCTCAGATTCCTCACCAGCATGCAGTGACCTGATGATGGAGCACAGGCCATACAGGAGGGGGATGACCTCAGAGATGGAGGCGCTGTGTTTTGAGAGCGCCCGTGTGACCTCCTCAAAAGGAATAAGAACAGTGAGCATGTCTGATGCTAACCCCCACTCATTTGGATATATGATTGTTGGAGCTTTACCCATGTTAGACTCCTGTGTCATAATCTGCACAGCCCTGCGCTGCTCCACCAGCCGCTGGAGCATGTAGAACGTATAGTTCCACCTTGTTTTTACATCTGTTATGAGCGTGTGCTGGGGGAGGTTCAACTGTGTTTGCAGCTCATGTAGTCTGTTGCTGGCTTTGCTTGAGCGATGAACATGGCCAGATTTCAGAATCAGAATCAGAATCAGAATCAGAAAGAGCTTTATTGCCAAGTGTGCTTGCACACACAAGGAATTTGTTTTGGTACTGAGGCTTCCAGTGGACATATACAAATACAACATGAAACATAATACTACAAATTATAAGAATAAAAAATAAAAATATAAATATATGAGAATAAAACTATCACAATTGGGTTTAGTCAGAATAGACATTTTCAGATTTACAGATTATGAACCTATTTACAGTGTTTTGAATATTATAAATAAATAAATCTACATATAAGTATCACCTGAGTTGTAGGATATTGCACTAAACAGTGGGAGTATTGCACTTACAGGCATATGCCTTGGGAGGAGTGTTAACTGTTCAGGAGGGAAATGGCCTGTGGGAAGAAACTGTTCCTGTGCCGAGATGTTCTTGTGGCCAGTGATCTGAGTCTCCGTCTTGACGGTAACAGTTCGAACAGGTGGTGTCCAGGGTGAGTGGAGTCTGTGATGATTTTACCTGCTCTCTTCCTCACTCTGGAAGAGTACAGGTCCTGGAGGTTTGGCAGGGGGGCACCAATAATCCTCTCCGCAGTCCGGACTGTCCGTTGTAGTCTCCTGATGTCTGATTTGGTAGCTGAACCAAACCAGACAGTGGTGGAAGCGCACAAGACAGACTCAATGACGGCTGAGTAGAACTGAATCAGCAGATCCTGTGGCAGGTTGAACTTCCTCAGCTGGCGAAGGAAGTACAGTCTCTGCTGGGCCTTTTTCACAGTGGAGTCAATGTGATTGTCCCACTTCAGGTCCTGAGAGATGATAGTGCCCAGGAACCTGAATGACTCCACTGCTTCCACAGTGCTGTTCATGATGGTGAGTGGGGGGAGTGCTGGGCTGTTCCTCCTGAAGTCCACGATCATCTCCACTGTTTTGAGCGTGTTCAGCTCAAGGTTGTTATAACTGCACCAGGCAGCCAGCTGTTCAACCTCCAGTCTGTAAGCAGACTCGTCACCGTTTCGGATGAGACCGATGACAGTGGTGTCGTCTGCAAATTTCAGGAGCTTGACAGTGGGGTCTTTAGAAGTGCAGTCATTAGTGTACAGGGAGAAGAGCAGTGGGGAGAGAACGCACCCTTGGGGAGCACCAGTGCTGATTGTGAGTGTCTTGGATGTGTGTTTCCCCAGTCTCACTCGCTGCTGCCGGTCCGTCAGGAAGCTGGTGATCCACTGACAGATCGAGGATGGTATGGAGAGCTGGGTCAGTTTGGCTGTGAGAAGACCAGGCATGATGGTATTGAAGGCCGAACTGAAGTCCACAAAGAGGATCCTTGCATAAGTCCCTGGTCTGTCGAGATGTTGCAGGATATAATGCAGTCCCATGTTGACTGCATCATCCACAGACCTGTTTGCTCTGTAAGCAAACTGAAAGGGATCCAGCAGGGGTCCAGTGATGTCCTTCAGGTGGGCCAGCACCAGTCTTTCAAACGACTTCATGACCACAGACGTGAGAGCGACAGGTCTGTAGTCATTAAGTCCAGTGATTTTGGGTTTTTTGGGGACAGGAATGATAGTGGAGCGTTTGAAGCAGCAGGGAACTTCACACTGCTCCAATGATCTGTTGAAGATCTGTGTGAAGACCGGGGCCAGTGGGTCAGCGCAGGCTTTTAAACAAGCAGATGAGATGCCGTCTGGGCCTGAGGCTTTCCTAGTCTTCTGTTTTTTGAAGACTCGGCTCACGTCCTCCACACAGACCTTAAGCTCAGGTTGGATGGCAGGAGGGGGGAGTGATAATTGGAGAACAGGAGGTGATGCTGAATGTGTGAAGTGCAGATCAGACCGGGTGTGTGGTGTGAATGAGGGCTTTTCAAACCGGCAGTAAAATGAATTTAAATCGTCAGCCAGGTGTTGATTGTCCACAGATCGAGGGGATGGTGACTTGTAGTTGGTAATGTTCCTCAGGCCATTCCAGACTGATGATGGGTCGTTGGATGAAAACTGGTTTTTCAGTTTATCAGAGTAGTTCCTTTTAGCAACTCTGATCTCCTTTGTCAATCTGTTTCTGGCCTGGTTGTACAAGATTTTATCCCCACTTCTGTAAGCATCCTCTTTGGCATGACGAAGGTGTTTGAGTTTCCCAGTAAACCATGGTTTATCATTAGTGAATGATAAGAATGTCCTGGTAGGAATGCATGTATCCTCACAGAAACTTATATATGATGTTACAGTATCTGTGAGCTCATCCAGATCATTGGTAGCAGCTTCAAAAACAGTGCAATCAAAGCAGGCCTGTAGATTCTGCTCTGCTTCATTAGTCCATCTTTTCACAGTCCTTATTCCAGGTTTAGCTGATTTCAGTTTCTGCCTGTAGGTCGGTATGAGATGAACCAAACAGTGATCAGAGAGCCCCAAAGCTGCCCGTGGGACGGAGTGATACGCATTTCTTATTGTGGTATAACAGTGGTCCAGTATATTACTGTCTCTGGTGGGACATGTAACGTGCTGTCTGTATTTTGGTAGTTCACGGGAAAGATTTGCTTTGTTAAAATCCCCAAGAATGATTAAAAGAGAGTCTGGGTACCTTTGTTCCGTTTCAGATATTTGTTCAGCCAGCTGTTGTAGCGCCGCGCTCGCGCACGCGTCTGGAGGGATGTAAACATTCACGAGAATGAAAGAGGAAAATTCCCGAGGCGAGTAGAAGGGTTTACAGTTTATGAAATGTGCCTCTAAATTAGGAGAGCACATCTTCTTCAGTGTTGTTACATCTGAACACCAACTTTCGTTAATGTAGAAACACAATCCACCACCTCTCGTTTTCCCCGTTAGCTCCGCGATGCGATCCGCTCGGAACTGCTCCTGGCTTTGGAGAGAAGGGATGTCACAACCCTGTCCTTCTCCAGTGCTTTGATCACCACCAAGTGAAGCGTATGGGACACGCAACGGATGTGCCCATATTCAGTCAAAGCTTTCACCATGTTCGCTGCATTATCTGAAACAAAAAACCGTATTGTGACAGACTGACCAACAGACTCTTCCCACTCTCTCATCTTTTCCTTAAGGCAGCACAGAATGTTGTTTGATGTGTGCTCAATGTCCAGCACACCAACATTTAGCAGCCCTGCTTTCCTCTGTACTGAAGCTTCCCCTACACGTTCACACCAGTGCCCAGTAAGACAGAGATATGCATGTGCGTTGTGATTGCTGGTCCAGAGATCTGTAGTGAGGTTGATGACACCTCCTTCAGCTGCCTTCAGTGACTGGACCAACTCCCCTCTCATTGCCTCATACAGCTCAGGCACTACAGTTCGACTGAAATAGTGCCTTGATGGGATCTTATACTTGGGCTCTAAAAAGCCAACAAGTGTCTTGAAGCCTCTCCTCTCCACCACAGAGAAAGGTTCAAGATCAGTGCAGATCATTTTACCAATCATCTCTGTAATTTGTTTTGACCGGGGATGGTTTGCTGAGAATGGCTGCTTTGCTGCAAATGCAGTGAGTATTGTTGAAGAGGAAGATGAATGTGAGCCCTTAGCAGCACCCAGCTGAACACCAGTGACCCGAGAAGGAAGAGGAGAGGAGGAGGAGGTGCCTGATACAGTGGGGTTTCTCATGTGATGAACATATAGCAGATGGTTATGTAGAGATGTTGTGTTGTAATGTTTTGCATCTCTACCTCTGCTTAGCTTGGACTTGCATAGCTTGCAAATGGCTTTGGAGGGATCATTTTCAGATACAGTGAAAGAGTTCCATACTGCAGAAGTCCTCTTGATCTTTGGTGGAGGAGGACCTCCATCCCCAGATGCAATATTGGTCTCAGTGGGGGAAAGGTGGGTGCTACAGTCACTGTTTTCATTGTCACTGATTTGACCCTCACTGTCCTGCAAGGTTAAGCAAACTCTGACTGGTGGTGCAGTGTTAGCTGAAGTACTCTCTGTATCACTTATTATTCTGTATCACTGATCATGAGAGAGGGAGAAAGAGGGAGAGAGATAGAGAGAGGGAGAGAGAGGGGGGAGGGTGTTGTGTGTGTGTGTGTGTGTGTGTGTGTGTGTGTGTGTGTGTGTGTGTGTGTGTGTGTGTGTGTGTGTGTGTGTGTGTGTGTGTGTGTGTGTGTGTGTGTGTGTATCTTAATTTGTAATATTATTTATTTATACCACAACTACCTTTATTTTTTTATATAAAATACAGCAAGATGTCAGACACTCAGTGCGTAAAGTCCAAAAAAAACCAGACAGTTTAAAAAAGCCAGCAGACAGTTAAAAAAAAAAAAACTCAGATGGCCGGCAGAGAGAGGGAGAGAGTGTGTGTGTGTAGCTAATTATTAATTTGTAATATAGTTTACTTTATTAGTTTTATACCACTACTTCCTTTATTTTTTTTATGAAATACAGCAAGACAGTGTCACACACTCAATGCGTGAAGTAATAAAACTGGTTAGAGCAAGCTGAGCTGACGGTTTAAAAAAGAAAAAAAAATCTCCAACAGGCAGAGACGCATTCTACCAAGCACCACGTCTGAACAAACCCCACGTTTAACAGAACTCTACTGGTTAATAAGTAAGTACAAATCTGAAGCTGAAGAAACCCTAAACGTTAACGGAAAAGACACGCCCACGAACCTGAGTGACTGAGGGAGAGACAGAGAGAGAGCTGTTCTCTTCTCTGTGTTCTGTGTGTGAGTGAGCAGAGCGGGACAGAGTAACACGATAAATCTGTATGTGTGGAGGAGCGCTGTGACTAGCCTATCACAGAACGCAGACAGTCAGCTACCCAATGAGGATTTTATTCAATCCGAGCACAGATATTGACTCGTATTACTCGTATAACACTCGTACTCGGCAAACGTGCTTTATCCGTACCGGATACTCGTTTCAGCCGAGTATCCGGCTCAACTCTAATAACCAAATTGGACCAGAGACAGAGAAGAGCACACCAGAATAAGCAGTAACACACAGTTCATTATTGTTAAAAACACAGCACAATCCTTCTATCTGTGGTTCTGTGAGCAACAAAAGGGGTGAGAGTTGTTTTAAACCCTTGTTGGATTTGGAAGCAGAAGAAGGTCCTCGTTAGAAGAGAAAGTGCACTCATCAGTCAAGCCTTTAGAAAAGGTGAATCCATCGGCGCAGTCGCTCTGGCCAACCTCGCAGAATCCCGATCCAGAAGCTTTACCTAGAGTTGTTGCGTTACATAAAATAGTCAAATGGTTCCAGCAGATTTTGCTGTGGTACTGAAATTGGTACCGAGAACTGTACAATTTTAATAGTATTGGTACCGACTACTGGAATTGTTGTATCGTGACAATCCTAGTCTACACAGATACTCTTTCAGCATCCGCACCCCCGAGCAATTTCACAAACATTCCCTACATAGTTAACTTCAGGTGTGTCACCTGTGCACACTTATCAGAGAAATCACTTACATGCTCAAACAACAGCATAAACAACAGAATATATGATTCACAATTCATCACCAGCGCTTCTGTGAACAGAGAAACACTGAATAAATAATCTTATAAACAAAAACAGCAAAAAACTGGCCAAGTTATTGGAATGTCACTGGAAGGGCATTTGGGAAATCAATAGAGAATTACTGTTTATTTATTCTGACTATTCCGATTTCATTTTGTGTTGAATATGCAATGTGTTTAAAAGCATCAATTCATTCAATGATACAAGTTAACCATTAAGTTAACTTTTGTCATTTTAATATTAGATAGTTTCTCACAATCAGATTCTCATTCCATGTTAGAATGAATGGGCCGACAAAATGATGCATAATAAAGCAATTCAATTATTTTTTATTGCTAATGATTTATGAGTGCTTTTTTAACCCTCTGAGGTCTGCTATCGTGCCGGCGCGATAGTCTCGCTTTTTTTCTTATCAGTGCAAAAGAGACTAAAAATACTCTGTTGATTTTAAACTTATGTGTTAGTGTTATACATCATTCGATCCTGTTAAGTGTGTATTTTTTTGTGTATACTCACAATATAAACAAAGTATTGTGCTTTTAGTCAAATAAAGAAAAATAAACATGATGCTAGTTTTGCCTTCTCTCTGTCAGTGAAGTCCATTCTGAAACACTTCCAAAAATTAACTCTAATTCCGCGAATACTTGTCATACAGGCAAGAGTGTTTTTCCATAATGAACTCTCTTCTTTTAAATTAATTTATATAAAAAAACAAATATTCTCAGTTTATGTAATCTTTA
Organism: Siphateles boraxobius; assembly: GCF_051911475.1. Lineage (NCBI taxonomy): Eukaryota > Metazoa > Chordata > Actinopteri > Cypriniformes > Leuciscidae > Siphateles > Siphateles boraxobius. The sequence goes on along the minus strand of NW_027509198.1, from coordinate 1,084,618 downwards.
TGAAAAGAGAGAGATGTCAGTCTTTTTCTTTCCAGCTCATTATACTAATTACGCGTTAATGTGCCACGCCCACAGAGAGCGCGCGGTATTCAAACGCAAATGATCTAAGGCAAGCCATTCAAACATGCCAATGCTGTTAAGAAAAAGAACAGGAGGATGCAAGTTGCAAGTAAAATTCCAGTTTATTGAAGAATAGTCCGATGTATGACACAGGTCGGGACAAACACTCAGGTGGTAGGTGAAGCAGGGACGAGATGGCGATCCGGTGATGGTGCTGTGGTGAACGTGCTCGAGGAAACCCAGGAACCGTGGAACATCCAGACGACACGAGGAACAGACGAAATCCACAAGAAGAACTCAACAGACGAGGCACGAGAACAGGACCAACACCGAGGAACAACCACAACATCTGACAACAAGAGAGAGAAAATGCTGGGTATATAAAGGAACTGGAATTGATGACAGCTGGTGACACTAATCAACACAACGAGTAACCACACCCACACAATTACACTCACTTAGACACTTCAGCATGAGACAGCCGATTTATGAACCGTGACAGTACCCCTCCTCCTAAGAACGCCTCCTGGCGTTCTCAGACTCCCTTACCTGTCGATTGTAATCATCGATAAGGGAGTGATCCAGGATGTCTCTAGCAGGTACCCAACTTCTCTCCTCCGGACCGTAACCTTCCCAGTCCACCAAGTACTGAAATCTGCGTCCCCTCCGTCTCGAGTCCAGAATACGATGTACCGAATAAGTAAGTTCCCCATCTACGAGTCGCGGCGGGGGGGGGGGAACAGGGGCGGACGGATTAATGGGCGAATAAAACATGGGCTTGACCTTAATTACGTGAAAGGCGGGGTGAATTCTCCTGTACGCTGGATGGAGTTTGAGTCGGACTGTCACCGGACTAATAATCTTGGTGACAGGGAACGGGCCGATGAATTTGGGAGCTAACTTGTTAGAAACGGAACGGAATATTTCTGGTAGAAAGCCACACCTTTTGACCCACGACGTATACGGGAGGCCTTGACCGGTGGCGATCGGCCCTGGCCTTCATGCGCCCCCCCGCTTGGAGTAGAGTCTCACGGGCTCTAGTCCAAGTGTGGCGGCACCTCTGGACGAAAGCGTAAGCGGAGGGGACCGCGACTTCGGATTCCAGACTCGGAAAAATTGGTGGCTGGTAACCTAAACTACACTTAAACGGAGAGAGGCCCGTAGATGACACTGGTAACGAGTTATGGGCGTACTCCACCATAGAAAGTTGTTGACTCCAGGACGAAGGATTCTTGGCTACCAAACATCGCAACATTCTCTCAAGATCTTGGTTGGCCCGTTCAGACTGACCATTGCTCTGGGGATGATAACCCGAAGACAGACTGACCATGGCCCCCAATAACTTACAGAACTCCTGCCAAAATTTGGACACAAATTGGGAACCCCTGTCAGAGACCACGTCTGTCGGGAGGCCATGTAACCGAAATACGTGATCTATGACTGTGACAGCTGTCTCCTTGGCTGAAGGTAATTTGGGCAAGGGGATGAAATGTGCCGCCTTCGAGAACCGGCCCACTACGGTTAAAACAACCGTCATGCCCTTGGAGGGCGGGAGGGCGGTGACAAAATCTAGCGCGATGTGGGACTAGGGTCTCGAAGGGACAGACAGCGGTCGAAGTAACCCATCCGGAGGTCGGTTAGATGTCTTACCGGTGGCGCAGGCTGAGCAGGCCAAGACAAAATCGTGAATATCGCGAGCCATTAACGGCCACCAGAATCGTTGCTTAACCAAATAACTGGTGCGAGTCACTCCTGGATGACAAGCCACGTTGGAGCAATGACCCCATCGAATAACGTCAGACCGTAACCCCTCCGGAACAAACAACCAATTCGGTGGGCAACCGGGCGGAGGCGTTACCCCTTCTAAGGCCGTCTTGACCCTCGACTCGACCTCCCATACGAGTGTGGAGATAACTACTTTCTCAGGTAAAATACACTCGGGAGTCACCGGGCGTTCGGATGGATCAAAAATACGAGATAAAGAGTCGGGTTTGATGTTTTTAGAACCCGGGCGGTACGAGAGAACAAAGTCAAAACGTCCGAAAAAAAGTGCCCACCGAGCCTGCCTGGAGTTGAGTCTTTTAGCAGATCTAATATATTCAAGGTTCTTGTGATCGGTCCAAATGATAAAGGGTACCCCTGAACCCTCTAACCAATGACGCCACTCCTCCAACGCTAACTTGACCGCCAACAACTCTCTGTTACCAATGTCATAGTTACGTTCGGCAGATGATAATCGATGAGAAAAAAACGCGCAGGGATGCATCTTGTCGTCTGAGGAAGTGCGTTGTGAAAGCACTGCTCCTACTCCCACCTCTGACACGTCGACCTCCAACACGAACTGACGTGTGGGATCAGGGGTGACAAGAATGGGAGCCGAAACGAAGCGACTCTTGAGGTTGGTGAACACTGCCTCGGCAGTGTTTGACCACCTGAACGTCGTTCGGGGGGAGGTCAAGGCAGTCAGAGGTGCGACTAGTTGGCTGAAATTACGAATGAAACGCCGGTAAAAATTGGCGAACCCCAGAAACCGCTGTAGGGCCTTACGGGAATCTGGACTTGGCCAATCTACCACAGCCTTAACCTTGTCAGGGTCCATGCGCACTCCCTCAGAGGAGATGATGTACCCTAGAAAGGGAACAGACTGTGCATGAAACGCGCATTTCTCCGCCTTGACAAAAAGCCCATTCTCTAACAGTCTCTGGAGCACTCGTCTGACGTGTTGAACGTGTTCCTGGAGAGACGAAGAAAAAATCAATATGTCATCCAGGTAAACATATATGAACTGATCTACCATGTCTCTCAACACGTCATTAACGAGTGCCTGGAAAACCGCTGGGGAGTTGGAAAGTCCGAAAGGCATAACCAAGTATTCAAAGTGCCCCCTAGGGGTGTTAAAAGCGGTTTTCCATTCATCCCCCTTCCTGATGCGAACCAAATGATATGCATTACGTAAGTCCAGTTTCGTGAAAATGGAAGCTCCCTGCAACCTCTCGAAAGCTGAAGACATCAACGGCAAAGGATAGGAATTCTTTATCGTGATGTTGTTCAGTTCTCGGTAGTCAATGCAAGGTCGCAGAGAACCATCCTTCTTCCCAACGAAAAAGAACCCCGCCCCCGCAGGAGAAGAGGAAGGCTGAATGAACCCAGAGGCCAGAGAATCAGAAATATATTTCTCCATGGCCTCCCTCTCTGGAACAGAAAGAGAGTAAAGTTTGCCCTTAGGCGGAGATTTACCTGGCAGTAGATCTATCGCACAGTCATAGGAACGATGCGGAGGGAGAGTAGCAGCACGAGACTTACTGAACACCTCCTTCAGGTCGAGGTACTCCGCGGGCACGTTAGACAAATCCACTGCCTCACTCTGAAACACAGAACCAGACACAGAGGGACAGGCAGACACTAAACAGGACTCATGACAGTGGTTACTCCATGTGGAAACAGTGTTAGTGCACCATTCGACACGGGGGTTGTGTCTGGAAAGCCACGGATGTCCCAAAACCACTGGTGCAAGTGGTGAGTCCATGAGTAAAAATGAGATGAGTTCAGTGTGATTGCCAGAAGTGATGAGGGTAATGTCTCTAGTAGCATGTGTAATCCGGGGAAGTTCTTGACCATTTAGTGCGTTGACGGTAATCTGGTGTGAGAGAGGAGTGACGGGGATCTGAAGTTTGAGTGCTAAAGTCCATGAAATTACCCTCCGCTCCCGAATCCAGTAGTGCGTCGGTGCAGTGCGTCGACTGTCGCCATCTCAGTCTTACCGGGAGGAGGGTCGATGATGGTGATGAGTTCTTCTCGGCGGAGATCCCACCCGATAGTAGCCTCATACTTACTACCGGGCTTGCTCTTTTACCGGGCAGGCGTGGATGAAGTGGCCCGCCCGGCCACAGTATAGACAGAGTCCTTGGGATCTCTGCCTCTCCATCTCCTCCCGGGAAAGCCGAGCTCTCCCCACCTGCATGGGCTCGTGGTCGAATGCGGGGCTGACCGCGCTCGCACCACCGGGCTGGTGGTCCTCCGTGCCGAACTGTGGACGGCTGGGGCGCGTCAATCTGGTCACACGATTCAGTCGAGCGTCTACTCTCAGAGCAAGTTCCACCAGTCCGTTCAGCGTCTCCGGTAAGTCCATGGCATAAATCTCCCGTTGAACGCGGTCAGCCAGCCCATGCAGGAACATATCCCACTGCGCCTCCTCGTTCCAACGGCACTCTGCGGCCAGGGTGCGGAACCGAATGGAAAAGTCCGCCACCGAGCCTTCTTCCTGTCGCAGTTCGGCGAGTAATCTGGCCGCCTCCTTACCCGCCACTGCACGATCGAATACTCTCTTCATCTCATGCCTGGAACGTGCCTGGAACGAGGTGCAGCAGTTGTCTCCGTTCTCCCACACCGCCGTTCCCCAAAGCGCTGCTTTTCCTGACAGCAAGGTTAACACAAATGCCACTTTAGCCTGTTCAATCAGAAAGGTGCGTGGCTGTAGAGCAAAATGCATGGAACATCTCGTGAGGAACGCTCTACAAAACTCCGGTTCGCCGGAATATCCCTCCGGTGTAGGTAGGCGTGGCTCTGGTCTCTCCGTTGCTGCAGATGCCGGGGGTGGGGGAACGGGCGGTGTGGGGGGCGCAGTGGGAGTCCGTAGAAGAGCTCGGACACCTGCTTCACGAGTGCTTGCACTGCACGACCTGTGCCCGAGATGCTTTCTTCTTGCTGGTCCATACGTGAGATACTGTGAGAAATGAAATCGTTGAGCTGGGACGTGCCTGCTGCATCCATGGTTTTGGTCAGATCGTTCTGTTAAGGAAAAGAACAGGAGGATGCAAGTTGCAAGTAAAATTCCAGTTTATTGAAGAATAGTCCGATGTATGACACAGGTCGGGACAAACACTCAGGTGGTAGGTGAAGCAGGGACGAGATGCACTCCGGTGATGGTGCTGTGGTGAACGTGCTCGAGGAAACCCAGGAACCGTGGAACATCCAGACGACACGAGGAACAGACGAAAATCCACAAGAAGAACTCAACAGACGAGGCACGAGAACAGGACCAACACCGAGGAACAACCACAACGATCTGACAACAAGAGAGAGAAAATGCTGGGTATATAAAGAAACTGGAATTGATGACAGCTGGTGACACTAATCAACACAACGAGTAACCACACCCACACAATTACACTCACGCAGACACTTCAGCATGAGACAGCCGATTTATATATATATATATATATATATATATATATATATATATATATATATATATATATATATATATTTATATATATTTATATACTGTATATATAAATTTCTTTTGTCCGAGGTCGCATTCTTTGGTACCCAGTGACACACCTGTGTGAAAGGCTAATTAATATGCAGCTCATTATGTATGTGGCTCATTATCCGCCCTTTGTCTTCTCAGGTGTGAACACGCCTCCACGCATATTGCCTTTACAAACAAAAGGTGTCTTATAAAATTAAAATCAATGTATTGTTTTGTGTAAATGATTAGGCACAATGATTTTCAGATCATTTTGAAGCTAAAATTCTAGGCAACAACACCCATTAGTCAAAAGTCTTGTGGACACATATTTAGTATGTGTTTTGTGGCCTTATTTTAGTTTTTTCAATAACCATGCATAAACAATATTCTCTCAAAAATACAAACATGTACATACATCTTGCTCACATATTATGGTAGCCCTGTTTGTGCCAAATAGAGAGTAATTACACCTTTGCAATTAATATGTTTATAAGCAACTGAAAAAAGCACAAATGTCAGGGCATGTCAAAACATCTCAAGGACCCCAAAAACACCTTAGACCTCAGAGGGTTAAACGTAAAAATATAAAAATATTATTTTTTGTGTCTTTGGAAAATAATTGAGGTGATCACATGTGTGGATGATTCTTAAATTTCCAGGATGGCTCGACTTAAGACTCAAAGTTTTAATAACTTAAGTTAGAATTAAGTTTAAATGAGAATCCCTATTCTTTTAGTGTTTCAGACAGAGATCACGATTCTGAATAGACAACTTAACATAACATGTAATTTACTAGAGGTTCTGACAAAATGATCATTTTTGCAGTCAATTTAAAATGTTTAATCTGAATGAAAAAAGAAGTTTGAATTAATGATTTAATGACTTAAATACTTGTTTCATTACTGGATGAATCAGCATTTTTTAAGGAATCTCTAGAATAAATAATTAAAAATGGCAAATACATTTGTTTATTTTTGTCAACACCTGTTTGTGTAACAATGTGAAATCTTTATCTTTAAGTGTCAAGTTTCTTGCAAAAGTTGATTTACTCTATTTTGATTGCTACTGTAGACAGTGTTTATATCTGATCTATAAACTTTTATCTTAGTACTTCTGTGATCATTTGAATTATGAGCTGATGTTGTTGTAATATTATATAAGAATATAATAAATTACTGTGGTGTCAATCTAAAATGATCTTCTCACTCATCATTCTGTGAAGTGGTGCAGGACAACGTTGTCCAACTAGTGCTTGTTTCAGACTCTCATCTGCAGATGCCTTGTTCTGGGCATCTGGGCATCGTTTCTTTTACTGCTTGATTAAAATAAGCAGCACGGCAAAGCTTTGTGTGCTCCTTGTCTCCTAGTAAGGACCTGAAATAGGTAAACATAAGTCTGCTTTTTAAAACAACGGAGGATGGTTAGTTTGTGACAACAGCAGGAAACTGCATATTCGTGCACGGCAAAAGATTAAAATGGATTTTAAGCTTGTGACTTTTAAATGCACATCAATCCGATGACTTAACATTCATGTAAAAACTATGTTCAGATTCATCAATCAGAATTATTTGATTCTGATCAAAACAAAAAATGTCCATGTAAATGAGGCTACTGACAGTGCCAACACAGATTTAAATGTTCACTGTGATCTTACTTGACAACGGTTTAAGACAAATTGTTGTCATTTAGGAAAATATTGCGTGGGTATTTGAATCAAGATCAAAATCTTTCAACAATTTCAGCTCTAATTTCTGATAATATATGTGGCTCTGTATATTTCTGATATGTAGAGAAACATTAAACTTAATTCAGAATCCCAACTACATATTGTATTAAAAGAGTAGTTCACTTTAAAATGAGAATTAGCCCATGATTTACTCATCCTCAAGTGTATATGACTTTCTTCTTTCAGACGAATACAATCAGAGTTATATTAATAAACACCTTGACGCTTCCGAGCTTCATAATGGCAGTGGATTGCAACCATCAGATTGAAGCTCAAAAAAGTGCATCCATACATTATATAAGAACTCCACAGGCTCCAGGGGGTTAATAAAGGCCTTCTGAAGCAAAGCCATGAGTTTGTGTTAGAAAAATATTCATATTTAAAACTTTATAAAGTAAAACAACTAGCTTCCGGCCAAACGAACATACGGATTCCACTTAAGGGTAAAGCAAAACTTACGCGAGTAATGCGACGTACTGCTGATATTTACGCTACACCATGATGCACTACGCTACTTGTGACGACACAAGTTGCACTTTATATGCAAGTAAACTGCGTATGGCCATCTGGCCGAAAGCCAGTTATTTTACTTTATAAAGTTTTAAATATGGATATTTTTCTAACACAAACTCACCCGGAGCTGTGTGGAGTTTGTTTACGATGGATTGATGCACTTTTTTGAGCTTCAAACTGATGGTTGCAATCCACTGCCATTATGAAGCTAGGAAGCATCAAGGTGTTTATTAAAATAACTCTGATTGTATTCGTCTGAAAGAAGAGAGTCATATACACTTAGGATGGCTAGTCAGTTAACGTAGTGTGATTGCGTAGAGCTACGTCACACGTAGGCTCACTATTGGCCGACGCTGGTCATGTGTGTGATGCGTGTGACGTACAACACAGAAGCGCTGCGCTGTTACACTAGTGAACTGACTCGAGGCCCACAGAGAAGGAAATGAATAGTTGAAATAAAAAATAGTTGTATTTTTGCGCACAAAAAGTATTCTCGTCGTTTGATAAACTTAAGTTTGAGCCACTGTAGTCACTTGGACTATTTTAACGATGTCTTTAATAACTTTTCGGGGAACAAGTTTCAATCCCTTAAGAAGCATATGGAGGAGTGAGAAAGCTCTCAGATTTAATCAAAAATATCTTAATTCGTGTTCCGAAGGTCTTACGGGGTTGAACAACATGAGGGAGAGTAATTACTGACAGAATTTACATTTTTGGGTGAACTAACCCTTTAACACTCTCATCCACTTATTTTAATGTAATACCTAAACGTTTAAATATATATTAATTGATCTCTGTTTTTCTAAAATGATAGTGGATAATATATAGGACATGATGAACACGAAACATAACTTTACTTATTAGGGAATGTGAAGGTACGTCATGCAGTGTTGCATTATGGGACGTGGGCGCCATCTTTACAGGCACAATCTCTGTTTACCTCTGGTATAATAGTGGGTGTGTTTGGCTAAAACGAGGTAAAATTGAAGAAGAACGGAAGAAATTGAGATGTTTAAAGAAAAAGAGAGGGGACCCTAACGGGAGAAGCTAAATGCCACTGCCAAAAAAAAAAAAACGTTATTTGGACAAACTGTCCGCGATAAACAATGTTGATACATATGATTTAGTTTTGGTGTGCGTTTTAGTAGCTTATGCTAAGCTAGGATCTTGTGTTTCTTTTTGCTAGATCCAAGAGGATTCACTACTTCAAATGCATCTTGATACAAGATAACAGAAACTGAAAAAGGAAACTCTTGTAAAAGGCTATTTCCTTTGAAAGTCTTACCATCTCTCACATTGTTAAGCACATTTGAAACTTCTGGTAAATGCATTTTTGACACATTATATTGCTCTCTCACTGATGGCAGGTTCAACAGGGCTTTTAGAGTGTCTTTACTGGGACATATTGGCAAAACCGCACTTTACCAGAAGCATCAAAACCAAGATAAACCTTAATGGGCTCAACATAACGGAAATTGTTCTTAAAATATGTCTTCCGGGTTGTATCTTTTCTGAACATGCCCTCATTATACATCTTTAATAAGTTTTCTTTTAACAGTCCATCTATGATATTAAAAATCCTTTCGTCGGGAATGTCAAGGTTTGACAGTTCTTCATGAAGTCGAACAAACAACTGTGGCATTGCATTTGTGCATAGTTCTTGAAACTCTTCTATCAGAGTGGATATTGTGGAAGCAGGTAAAGCATCTTTGCTTGCATTCTCAAGTAAAAAAAGGCCAAATTGGTAAGAAAAACATTCCTGTCTCTCTCAACATCACCTGAACAATTACCAACCTGTAGGGAATACTAGAGTCTCAGTCATGTCATCATTTCCCATATCAACAGCATCATCATGCACAGCTGCATCATCATTTATTCACACCTCCATCTCTACATTTTACCAAATCCTTTGGATGTTTCCTGCTTAAATGTGAGGTGAATGAAGATCTGACACTGAAGAGCTTCTGACAAGTGCTGATAGGGCAAACAATCTTTTCCCCATCCCAAATATGCATATTTAAATGCTCACATAGATTTGAAAGATGTGAAGATTTGAAAGTGCATTCCTCAACCTGCCAATTCAAATTCACACACCTTTGAGATCTAGCTGGTTTATATTATTTTATTATTATATTATGGATTATAATATTTTTTTATTATTTGTAAAAAAAATGCACACACACATATATCTTATGTCTCATATATTATATCTCATATTTAACCACTAGACTAGAGACATCAGAGCCAGCGGCAAACACCAGAAGGACTAGCCGAGGAAAAGCTGTTCCAGTCGGGGTTAATGAGCGCTGAACTCCCGGTGATCGCCTGGATATCACAACTCCGAAAACGTCAGATACATTTTTCAAATAGGCGCTATCTTTATAAATAAACCACAAATTTGAGCTTTAAACAACTACATTCTCGCCTGAAACACTCTTAAAATTACATTTCGTGATACAATAACTGTAGTATTTTGATATTACGCGGATTTTCTCCTCTGCTATTGACTATAGCCTATTGACACTTGCTGGTTGGTGCGAGATGCATTCTGGGATACCTGGCTGTCTCAAGTCCGCACAAGTCACCTCTCGATGCATCCCCGGTAAAAGGGGCGGATCAAGGACACATCCGGGGATTTGAACTGGACTTGGCTAGGTGTGAACTTTGAATTGGAACAATACTTGGGCAGCGACTGATGACTTTTCACAAGTCCACAAGAACACAAGTACAGACAAGAACGCATATTGAGAAACGGTCAATGTTTCCCTTTCCACACTATAACCTAACTTCTTCTCCTACATGGCTATATACAAAGGAGCATGACACCTAGCGCCCCATACTGCATAGTAGCAAAAAGTAGTAAAAAGAAAAAAAAAAAAAGTAACCAAACTCTGGGTGGTTACAGTCTCTTCACGTAAATCCTGCCGAGCCAGAGACTGTTCATGTATTGCCTGCCGAGCCAGAGACTTTTCACACCATGTCAGCCGAGCCAGAGACTGTTCACGACATGTCAGCCGAGCCAGAGACTGTTCACGCCATGTCAGCCGAGCCAGAGACTGTTCACGCCATGTCAGCCGAGCCAGAGACTGTTCACGCCATGTCAGCCGAGCCTGTGTCTTCGTACAAGATTGCCGGTTTTCAGAAGGGACAGCATCTTCTACATCTCTTCCTGAGGCAGAGGCATTGGTTAAAACACCTCCAACGTCTGCAGCAGCTGTTACAGACCATGCTGAACCTTCTAAGAACCATACCATGATCAAGGAGATCATCCATAAAAGGTTTATGGATTATCGTACAACCACTGAGCAAATCCATGAACATTGTTTGGGTCCAGGTTACAACCATATAGACCATTCATGCACCATGCTTGGTTCAAAACAAATCCACAGAGGCTTTTAATTAACTTCCATAAAAATGAATAGCATACGAATAAAAAAATCATATAAAGATCAAGAAATCCAGAAAAAATGTTTGACAAAATTACGAAGTAAGGAAAAATGATATTTTATAGGGAGCACATCTCAAAGTCGCACACACAGACCCATGTTGCCGTTAGAGCAACAACAGGCAAATAAAATATTAACCCTCTGAGTTCTAGGGTGTTTTTGGGGTCCTTGAAATGTTTTGACATGCCCTGACATTTGTGCTTTTTTCAGTTGCTTATAAACATATTAATTGCAAAGGTATAATTACACTCTATTTAGCACAAACAGGGCTACCATAATATGTGAGCAAGATGTATGTACATGTTTGTATTTTTGAGAGAATATTGTTTATGCGTGGTAATTGAAACCTAAAACTTAAAGTGTCTGAAATAAGGCCACAAAACACATACTAAATATTTGTCCACAAGACTTTTGACTAATGGGTGTTATTGCCTAGAATTTTTGCTTCAAAATGATCTGAAAATCATCGTGCCTAATCATTTACACAAAACAATACATTGATTTTAATTTTATAAGACACCTTTTGTTTGGAAAGGCAATATGTGTGGAGGCGTGTTCACACCTGAGAAGACAAAGGCCGGATAATGAGCCACATACATAATGAGCTGCATATTAATTAGCCTTTCACACAGGTGTGTCACTGGGTCCCAAAGAATGCAAGGACAAAAGAAATTATATATATAATATATATATATATATATATATATATATATATATATATATATATATATATATATATATATATATATATATATATATTACAATTAGAAATTGTAACCAATTACAAATAGGTTACAATTACAACAACAATTTTAACAATATTTCAAGTGTATTCTTTCTTTGTAAAAAGTATACATTTTATCATACGTATTAAAAAAGGTCAGGATTCATTGGTTTGAATATTGGAACAAACACTATAATAACATCTTAGTTGCTAATTCAATATACCTACTTTATTTTTGACAAAACATCCCATACTATAGTATATTTGTCGACCGAGACCGCATTACTTTCAGTCACAGAAGCCCTGCGGATCCCCAAAGCTGCTTCCAAATCATCAGTTCTCATTCTCCTAGACCTGTCTGCTGCCTTCGACACTGTGAATCATCAGATCCTTCTGTCCACCCTCTCATCACTGGGCATCACTGGATCTTCCCTCCACTGGTTTGAGTCCAATCTCACAGGTAGGTCATTCAGGGTCGCATGGAGAGGCGAGGTATCCAAAGTACATCGACTGACCACAGGGGTTCCCCTTCTCGTTCTGCCTGCCAATCCGTCTCTACAGCACAACTTCACCATCCAGTTAGACTCATCCTCAATCACCCCATCAAGGTCAGTCAGAAATCTTGGAGTAATCTTTGATGACCAGCTAACCTTCACAGACCACATTTCAAAGACAGCTCGATCATGCAGGTTTGCAATGCACAACATCAGGAAGATCAGGCCTTTCCTAACTGAGCATGCAACACAACTTCTTGTACAGGCCCTGGTTTTTTCTAGGCTTGATTACTGCAATGCTCTTCTAGCTGGTCTTCCATCATGTGCAACTAAACCCTTACAACTGATCCAGAATGCTGCTGCTCGTCTTGTATTCAACGAGCCCAAAAGGGCCCACGTCACTCCGCTGTTCATCTCCCTGCATTGGCTACCACTCGCTGCTCGAATCAAGTTCAAGGCGCTGACACTTGCTTACAGATTGTCCACCGGCTCAGCTCCCTCCTACTTTCACTCGCTCCTACGGGTCTACATCCCTACCAGAAGCCTACGATCGGCCAAGGAGCGACGGCTCGTGGTGCCATCACAGCGAGGCACAAAATCACTGTCCAGAACATTCTCATTCACGGTTCCATGCTGGTGGAATGACCTACCCACCCTCGTCCGTAATGCAGAATCCCTGACAGCATTCAAAAGACAACTGAAAACTCATCTCTTCCGTGAGCACAAAAAAAAAAACTTTCTCTTGAAATCTTCGCTTGTCTGGTTTATGCTACTCTGAGCAATGTTTGAACTTTGTATTCTGAGCACTTCTTGCGTTGTTTTTGCCTCTCCACGATGACTCGCTTGGTTTAATCCTCAAATGTAAGTCGCTTTGGATAAAAGCGTCTGCTAAATGACTAAATGTAAATGTAAATGTAAATATGAGCAGAAATTGGTGAACAAAAGCTTACCTATTTAATGTGACAGTAGTCTTTTTTTAAAGTCAAAACTTTATATCCAAAACCAATCACGAAATCTTGTCTAAACATTCATATTTAGTCTGTAACATATTGTGTTTATGATATTATATTAGCATGTTAATTTGCAGTTTGTTGCTTATACAGACATTTTATTGCAACATATTTCAGTCTATTTTTACTCATCTTAGTAGGAGAGCAATATAGTTTGGATGTGTTCATGTACATGTTTACTAATGTAGGTGCGAGAGTGAATGAACGGCACAGACACGCGCTGTATAACTGAAGTAAACAACGCGCGCGCGCCTGTGTCATTCATTCATCATTTAGCCTACACACAGACAAGCAACTCATATTTAAACAGTCTTTTGTGGTTTACAGACACTATTCAATATCACGTTTAGAAAAAAGCACTTAAGAATAAATGACTTACTGCATCAGCTGGATCCGTTGCTCCTCGACATGAAACTGCCAGCACTTCTGGTACATTTCCCAGGGTTATTAGATAGTATTATTCATCACAGCGTAGGGATACACTGTGTACACAGCGGTAGTAAGATACTTCCTAAACATGATGTGTTTTATAATCCAGCTGGTGGGCGTTGGCATATTTGAATGGCTTGCCTTAGATCATTTGCGTTTGAATAGCGCGCGCTCTCCGTGGGCGTGGCACATTAAGGCGTAATCAGGTATAATGAGCTGGAAAGAAAAAGACTGACATCTCTCTCTTTTCATACAGATTACATAAACTGAGAATATTTGTTTTTTTAATATAAATTAATTCATTTAAAAGAAGAGAGTTCAAGCTTCATTATGGAAAAACACTCGTGCCTGTATGACAAGTATTCGCGGAATTACAGTTAATTTTCAGAAGCGTTTCAGAATGGACTTCACTGACAGAGAGAAAGCAAAACTAGCATCATGTTTATTTTTCTTTATTTGACTAAAAGCACAATACTTTGTGTATATTGTGAGTATACACAAAAAAACTGGTTGAAGCGAGTACATGAGAGGACACTGGCTCCACTCGGAGATTGTAGAATCTGGCGAATGTGTTAGGTGTCGCCCAGCCTGCAGCTCTGCAGATGTCTGTTAGCGAGGCGCCATGCGCTAGAGCCCAAGAGGACGCCACACTCCGGGTGGAGTGGGCAGTCACACCAAGGGGGCATGGTCGACCTTGCTGCTGGTATGCCAAAGCAATGGCGTCCACTATCCAGTGAGACAACCTTTGCTTGGAGAGAGCCTTTCCCTTCAGCTTCCCACCATAACAGACAAAGAGCTGGTCTGAGGTCCTGAAACACTGCGTCCTGTCTACATAGGCGCGGAGAGCGCGTACTGGACAGAGCAGTGCCAAGGCTGGGTGTGCCTCCTCCAGGGGCAGCGCTTGCAGGTTCACCACCTGGTCCCGGATATCTGTGCGTCCCCGAACTGGTCCCAAATCAGCTGAACCGACTGGGGATGGAGTCGCCAATCTCCCGGGAGGGGCTGAAGCCGTGAGAGCTCGTCGGCTGCACAGTTCAGGGCTCCGGGGATATAAATGGCATGAAGCGACCTCAGATGCTTTTGACTCCATATGAGGAGGTGGCGGGCGAGTTGCGACATACGGCGGGAGCGTAGACCACCTTGATGGTTGATGTACGCTACAGTGGCGGTATTGTCTCAACGGACTAGTACGTGTTGGTTCTTGAGCACGGCCCGGAAGCGGCGCAAAGCAAGACGTACAGCCAGCAACTCGAGGCAATTGACATGCCAGAGGCGTCGGGGTCCTGTCCAGGAGCCCGCGGCAGCACGTCCATTGCACATGGCACCCCAGCCCGTGGAGGAGGCATCTGTCGTTACAACAACATGCCGCGGAGCTCGTTCCAGGGGCACTCCGGCCCGTAGAAAACTGAGGTTCGACCACGGGGTGAAGGTCTGACGGCAGGTCGAAGTAACTGTTACTCGGAGTGTGCCGTGTTGCCATGCCCACCTCGGGATTTGGTCGCGAAGCCAAAGCTGAAGCGGTCTCATATGAAGCAATCCGAGCGGCGTTGCCGCGGCTGCAGATGCCATATGCCCCAGGAGCCTCTGAAAAAGTTTCAGTGGAACCGCACTCTTGCCCTCGAACTGTCTCAGGCAAGTCAGCAGTGACTGCGCGCGCTCGCTCGTAAGCTGCGCGGACATGGCGACCAAGTCGATATCCATACAGAGAAAAGAGATCCTCTGCACGGGGCAAAGTTTGCTCTTTTCCTAGTTGACCCGAAGGCCCAGACGAGCTAGGTGCTGGAGCACTAGGTCCCTGTGTTCGCAAGCCTGGTCTCGAGAATGAGCTAGGATCAGCCAGTCGTCGATATAGTTCAGGATGCGAACCCCGTGTTCCCGAAGGGGAACAAGGGCTGCCTCGACGACCTTCGTGAAGACGCGAAGGGACAGGGCTAGCCCGAAAGGGAGAACCGCGTACTGGTATGCCTGCCCCTCGAAAGCAAACCATAGGAACGGTCTGTGTCGAGGGAGAATGGAGACATGGAAGTAGGCGTCCTTCAGGTCGATTGCTGCAAACCAATCCTGGGGCCGCACACATTTGAAAATGCGTTTGGCAGTGAGCATCTTGAACGGCAGCCTGTGAAGGGAACGGTTCAGCACGCGCAGGTCCAGGATTGGCCGTAACCCACCGGTTTTCTTTGGGACAATGAAGTACGGGCTGTAGAAGCCGGTCCTCATCTCGGCCGGAGGGACGGTCTCGATCGCACCCTTCGCCAGCAGGGTAGGGATCTCTGCTCTCATGATAGGGGCGTTGCCACCGACCAAAGTGGAGCGGACTCCCCTGAAGCGGGGAGGAGACCGCGCGAACTGAATCGCGTAGCCGAGCCTGATCGTCCGCGCGACCCAGCGGGACAGGTGGGGAAGCTCTAGATAGACTCCCAGGAACTGTACCAGCGGGGTCATACGAACCACAGACTTCCCACCAGTGGTGCAGCAGGGCGGAATGACTGGCCCAGACGTGGACGGCATAGCGGCCCGGTGTGGGAGCACAGTCATTAACCGCGCCCTGACAGAGGAGACCAGGGAAGGAAGAACGTTCCACGGGGGTCTGCTCTGCCAGGGGGCTGGCGACAGAGTCGGATGAGAGCGGCACGGTCCGGGGATGGCGCGCACTGTCAACCGGCTCTGGGACAGAGGAAGACGAGGGGTGCACGGCTCGGGGGCGGCGCACCGTGTCGTCCGTGAACTCTGTGTGCTCAGGGATGGAAATGTCACTACTTTCTTTAACCACATTAGGCTGCTGCCCACCCGTGGGTGAGCAGCGGGGAGTGGAGAACAAAAGATTCTCCCCCGGCCCTCCACCGGGGGAAGGAGTGGTCCTGCTACCATCTCCTGAGAAGTGACTTTCAACATCCCTGAGCAGCCCGTCTCAGGAGCGCCGCTTGGCCCGGCGTTTAGCGGGGGCGGGGCTGGAGAGGGCTGGGGCGCCTTCTTACGGCTTCCTCCGCGACCGGGCCCGGGTGGAGGCTGCTGCTTGGGCCGGGCGGGAGCCGCAGGAGGGCGCCCTCGGCGGCGAACAGACTGAGGGTTCTGCCCGGTCGGCTGGGTGGAGGCAGCAGCGGGCCGTCGGGGCAGAATATGCATAATAGCCTCAGTCTGTTTCTGGGCGGTGGAGAACTGTTGGGCAAAATCCTCCACCGCACCGCCGAATAGGCCGGCCTGGGACATGGGGGTGTCGAGCAGGCGGGACCGCTCAGCATCCCGCATGTCAGCCAGGTTCAGCCATAGATGTCTCTCCTGGACCACAGCTGTGGACATCACCAGACCCAGGGAGCGTGCGGTCACCTTCGTCGCCCGGAGGGCGAGGTCGGTGGCGGCGCGCAGCTCATCAAAGAGCCCTGGGTCCGTCCTACCCTTGTGCATGTCACTTAGCATCTGGGCCTGGTAGACCTGCAGAGTGGCCATGGCATGCAAAGAGGCAGCCGCCTGTCCCGCCGCTCTGTAGGACTTCGCCACTAGGGTAGACGAAAACCTACAGGCTTTGGATGGGTGCTTAGGCTCGCCGCGAGAAGAAGCACTCTGAGGACACAGCTGCATCGCAACAGAGCGTTCAACCGGGGGGAGCCCAGTGTACCCACGGGCAGCTGCCCCATCGAGGGGAGGAAAGGCGGATGAAACCAGCGAGCGGTCGCGGGAAGACATGGGAGTCTTCCAGGACTTCGAGATTTCATCATGCACGTCCGGGAAGAAAGGTATTGGGGCAGGCTGAGGACGGGAAGCCGCAGCTGCACCCAAAAACCAATCGTCCAGCCGCGAGCGCTCAGGACAGGGTGGAGGGGTCCACTCTAAACCAATGCTCGCGGCCGCCCGGGAAAGCATGAGCGTGACCTTGTGATGCTGCGATTGACATCACGTCTTCCTCTGGAGCGCCAAAGGAAACCCGCGGGACCTCAAACGACGGTCCCGCGGGAATCCCCTGAACGCTCGCGGGTTGCAATACCGGTGAAGGTGCTGTGGGGCACGGACAAATAGTCGGCGCTTTGTTCGATACAGTCACCCTCAGAACATCCTGGCCACTAGCCGAAGTAGAGCCTCTCGAGGAGGCGCTAGATCGGGATGTGGATGAGGGGACTCTCACTCTTGCGAGATCATTGAGTCTCGATCGAAGTGTTGCGATGGTCATGTTCCCACAGAGAGAACATGACTCATCCACGAGCGCTGCTCTAGCGTGATTAGTGCCCAAACACACCAGACAGCGCTCGTGCCCATCAGAGTCAGACACAAGCCGACCGCAACCAGAAGTGCACGGGCGAGGCATCTTTAAAAAGACATGCCGCGTGCAAGCTCTTTTTGTGAGAGAAACTCAGTGCTGAAGCACCCGCGGAGAACACACTCACTGGCAAACCACGCTCAGATAGGCAGGAAGTGTGCACTCGCCGGGAGATCGCCGTCACACCAACACTGGAGAGTTGCTTGTCTCGTAAGAAGCTGACAATCAGAGATAGCTTAGGGAGTGAAGAATTACACTTGGCTCCGAAGCGAAAACATATCTGCATGTTGCCGGCTTCCTCCTTTTATACCCACGAGGTGGGGCGGAGTTGCGCTATGCAAATTCCGCAGACCCATGGCATTTCTTAGCCATTGGCTTGTTTTGTAATACTCGAAGTTGATAGGCTTTCTAAGCGAAACCCCATTCGTCGTCATCCGACGTAACTCGGAGTGACAACGAAAGGGAACTGTTGTTTTAAGCTCATCCATAAGGACTTCTCGTACATCACTCATCCACTATGGTTATCTTTCTTACACTACTGGGTTGAGACATCTTCCATCCTATGCTGTACTGTTTCGAATGGGGATTTTACTGAGTTATGCCAATATCATCATTGGATAAATTGAATCAACTGATAACAGGGATGTTTGAGTGCCGCAAGGACACCGTTATTGCAACGTACCCTAAACTGAAGCATCTGGTTAAATCCATTATAGTCTAGAGAGTCCTCCCTTATAACTTTATGTGTGATGTGCCCTTCTGAGAGTTCTCGGTTGGACGGTTACAAACTATAGGGCTATGTGAAATCTATGTCATTTTTTGATATTGACGATTATCGTCTGGAAACAAACTGTTATAATCGATATCACGATGCTTGCAAGACATTGTTGATATACGATAATATCGTCATATTGCCCAGCCCTACTGTACATATATTTAAACTTCCTTTCAAATTACTTTTAGTGCAATAAACTAAGTGGTTTCTTTGTCTTGCAAAAGACATTCACGCAATCCTAGACCTTCCTTTTTAATGTTCCAAATGTTGTTGTATTTTGGTTTGTGTCAAATAAAACTGCTTCAAAAATTAGGTTTAACAAAAATTTAGTACATCACATTTACTGAAAGCATTACCTGAATTTTTCCACTGAGCAAATAGTTTTACCTGCTTGATATTTACTCTTCTTCAATGTTGAAATATGGACATGTAATTTTTAAAAAATATTTTTTACATTTCCACCAAAATCGACACAACGACAAAGCAACATAAACATCCTCATATTTTAACCATACTTATGAACTACAGTTTGTGAACTAGTGTTGAACACTTTATCTCACCTCCACTTTGGCAGTTTCTCACTAAAATCAAATTTTTTTTTTGGATGACAGTTTATGGTCACTTTGTAGACATGAATAAAATCGTATTAATATTTGTAGCATTTATTATTATTTTTTATTGTTTGTTAGCTTAAAGGGTTAGGTCACCCAAAAATGAAAATTCTGTCAGTATTTACACACCCTCATGTTGTTCCAACCTCGTAAGACCTTCGTTCATCTTCGGAACACGAATTAAGATATTTTTGATTAAATCTGAGAGCTGGATCACTCCTCCATAGGCTTCTAAGGGATTGAAACTTGCCAGCCCCAAAAAGTTATTAAAGACATCGTTAAAATAGTCCAAGTGACTACAGTGGCTCAATCTTAAGTTTATCAAGCGACGAGAATATTTTTTGTGTGCAAAAAAAATAACGACTTTATTTCAACTATTCGTTTCCTTCTTGTTGGGCCTCTAGTCAGTTAACATAGTGTGATTGCATAGAGCCAGGGCTGGACTGGCCCATCGGGCATACCGCATTTTGGGCCGATACAGATCATTCTTTAAAAAAATACAACAAATTTTTTTTGTCTAAATGGCCCATAATACTCGTACATCGGCGGCCCATTCGTTTAGTTTTGCTTAATTGGCGGCGCTGGGATCTTTGTGCCGGTTTAATGCATTGGACAAAAAAAGTCAGCGTAGGTTTTTTTTTTTTACAGACCGGCCCATGAAACACGTAGATCAGCGGCCCATTGGTTCTTTTCTTTATTGGCTCTGGGCTGGTCCAATCACATCTTTAAACTCCTCCCCCTTTGGGCTTTGAGCGCGCGTGTAGTGTCAGTGTGTATCTGCAGAGAAATAGCGTGAAAAAAAGAAACGGGCCCTTCAAGTGTCTGATGAGGATATTGAGGAGGATCAGGAGAGAATGAGTGAGTGTTGAGAACTGTGGTAAGCAGAACTAGGCAACTTTCAGAACACTGAGGCGATGAGTGTAGGAACCCATCACCCAGTTACGCATTATTTACACATCGGCATAGTTGATGATTACGCATTTTACTAGAATTGTAATGAGACGCGTTTGTAAACCATGTTTTCCGCCAAAATAAAAGATCATGTGTTTATCTCTTTCAAGCATGGAAATTAGTACAAAACTAATTACGAAAGTTCCTTTTATTTTTCAGTGCATTTATTTTACAATATATGGCTATTACTGTCATGGAATTAATATTATAACTATTATTATGTAGTAGTGTAATGCAGACAGACACTATATCACAGCTAAAAGAGTTTTGAGTTTTTCTTTGTTCAATTTGCACACTGATTATGAGTTGGAGCTCTTAATTTTTAACTCTCAAAGTGCACCAGATTGATGAATTTAACATTAAGAAGCACAATTTTTTCTTACGGGGGGCTCCCCAGAACCCCCCTAAAGGGACAGAGTTCCAGCCACCACAGATTTACCAAAAATCCTGTGTCAAACACTGGTATTGCTATGCCAATGCAGCTTATAGCTTGTTTTAGGATTCATCAGTGTGGAGTAGTTCGACTGTATTAGTAGCAATTAGTAGCCTAGTTATTTCATCTATTAACTCTTACTCATTCCTACTCACTCATTAGGCTACATGGCATTAGTGGTTTTAATAGGAGTTAGTATACATATTCAGGGGTGTGAAAAGTTCGGTTGTGTTTATGATTATATGTAGTGGGCCAGTCTGGGCCAAAATGTCCGGGCCGATTTTTAGTCCCAGTCCAGCCCTGCGTAGAGCTACGTCACACGTAGGCTCACTATTGGCCAACGCTGGTCATGTGTGTGATGCGTGTGACGTACAACAACAGAAGAACTGCGCTATATCACTAGTGAACTGACTCGAGGCCCACAGAGAAGGAAACGAATAGTTAGAATAAAGTCGTTATTTATTTATCGCACCCAAAAAGTATTCTCGTCGTTTGATAAACTTAAGATTGAGTCACTGAAGTCACTTGGACTATTTTATTGATATCTTTAATACATTTTAGGGGCTGGCAAGCTTCAATCCCTTAAGAAGCCTATGGAGGAGTGAACCAGCTCTCCGATTTAATCAAAAATATCTTAATTCGTGTTCCGAAGATGAACGAAGGTCTTATGAGGTTGGAACAACATGAGGGTGAGTAAATACTGACAGAATTTTCATTTTTGGTTGAACTATCCCTTTAAGATTCATTATTAGTTCTAAATTTTCATCATCATTTGTTTATCCCTCTGAAATATCATGATATTAATCTCAGTGCCTCATTGTCATGTCCAGGTCATGCTGAGCATCTGATTGTCTTCACCAACACAAAGATACCAGTGCTGAGCTGTTTTCAGTGGCAGTTTATCTGCAGTAATGTCAGAGGAGCGAGGAAAGGACTCTCTCACTAAGATGAGTCTCTCAGAGATACAGAGGTAAGACTGCGACTGTTTTCACATAATCATTTTAAACACTACTGGAGTTTCAGGTTTGTCCTGTACAGAACAAAGTCAGATCAACAAGGAGTGTTTTCTCTCACCATTGCCATGTCAAATGCTGTGCAAAACTTCCTATAAATGTTTTTAGATTGTCACAGGTTAAAAATTGCTTGAAACTGGTTCATATTTCATTCCGACAGTAGAACAGATTGATGGATCTCTCTGCAGGAAGATTATCTTTTAATTTCTGCTTGATGTACTGAACTATTCCCTTGTTGCTCTGGTCATTGCTGTCTTGCTGTGTTAACAGACCTCGTAAGAGTCGTCGATTGGACTGGAGCGACAGACCGAGGAGGAAGCGAAGGAAAAGGTCCAGGTGTCCATTGTCACTCTCGAGCGCCTTGTCCACTGCAGTCTTGAGAAAATCAATCATGGTTTCATTTTTGTTTTCCTGTTCTGTAGACTCATGAACAAACACACTTGTCTTGTTGATGTCCAGAAACAGATGTTTATAAAGGGCTGCAATAAACTGTTGAATGCTCAAGTGAACAGGAACATTTAGCACAGTTAAATGGGTTTAATGTACCATAACTGTCCCAGCTGCTTAGAACTGTTGAGTTACAGAAAAGAAAGGGGGGATCATATTTGCAGAATACCCAGGGAAGGATATAATGTATTTCAAGAATCACACCAAGAAAAATGAAAAAAAACAACAACCAAAAGATCAGAAACTCTTTCCACACATATATTGGTATATAGACGATTTTTCATAAACACATGTCAAACAATAACACCAGCCAAGCAAACAATCCCAAATAGCAACCATGGGTGTCTAGGCGATCATAGATGGATTCTGGAGAATGAGTTATGGTAGGTACACAAAAACATAAATTTCCTCAGGATGAGACCAGACTTGTCAATAGTTCTTAAGAGATCATATAGATGTCTTTCTGATAAAAAAAGTTATTTTCATTCCTTGGCTAATGGCATTACTGCCTCCAAAGGGAATCAAGGAAATAGGTAGTGATGTGACATTTGAACCGAGGCGTCGTAGCTTGTGTCGAGAAAAAATGGGCGTGCCAGATGAAGCAGCGATTCGAGGCTTGTGTTGTTAACGTGTAAATCACGTGACTAATGACAAACGAGGCCTCGGTTTGTGTGGATACGTCATCGGTTCGGTCTGAGTGTCGCTACGGATAAAGGGAAATCGAAACTCGCGCCACCTTGTGGGTGTTGTTAGGAGTAGTAGAAGCAGTTGTAGTAGTGTCAGAGTCAAAGAACTCTCATTGTTATTGTCGTTATTGAGTCATATATGTGTTAGGGCTGTATATTATTACATTATATCAGGTTAGAATACGTATATTATTATTATGAATTATAGTAGCTATATTATAGTCTTGTTATATTAATGAGATAAGATTATTTGGATTTTTGGATCTGGACTGCTTTTTGTTTTGGATCGCCCTTTTGGATTTGTTTGCTTTTTGCGACTCTTCCTTTTTCCTGGTAATGGAGCCAGCTAGAAAGAGGAAATCCTCCACTGTCTGGGCTCAAAAGAAGCATCAGTATCCTCATTTATACCAACTGGCACTGGCATTTTTATGTTCCTCTGCATCCTCTGTTCCTTGTGAAAGGATATTTTCCAAGGCTGGAGAGGTTTTGTCTAAGAAGAGGAGTCGTCTAAACCCCAACACACTTGAAAAAATTCTGTTTCTCAATAAAAGTATATTGTAATCCTTCCTTCACCCACCCCAAACTGCAGTGTTGCAGTTCGCTCCTCTAAATCCCCAGTATAAGCACAACACTGCACTAAATCTAGTAACAGTTCACTGCACAAAAACCCCAAGAAACAATTCTTAACTTTTTTCCACCCCAGACTATTCTGTTGCAGTTTACTTTATTACACTCCCTCCACCATAAGCACTGCACTCAACACAGTGTCACTTTTGTTGTTCACTATCCAAACAATTTATGAATAATTAATTAACTGTGTGTGTGACAGTTGTCTCTGCACAAGTAAATTCAGACAGAGAAAGATAGGCTACATATTTTATTTTATACCCAGGCAATGGACACATGTCTGCTCAGGTCTTTTTATTATTGCAAATGAAAGGTTACAGACATTAACAGTGAGAAGAAAATAAATAAATAAATGAAACAGAACGGGGTGGGTAGTGGCTTTATATGGACATCATAAGTCTGCTCAGGTCATTGGTCCAGAATTAATTAATTTGTCTGATACTTCTTTGCACAGTAGCTAGGTGTCACTAGTGAGCAATGCTGAATGAAGCTTCGAGTAATGAACCTTTCGGTGAAGCAATGGGCTGCGAGGTCTCAGTGGTTCAGAAGCCTCATTTTGCCATCACTAGAAATAGTCCTCTGGTAAGTAATACAGGAGAATCATGTCACGACAGATAGTGGAGAATTGGGTGGATCCAAATGCAGCAATAGTATAGTCAGGGCAATCCAAATCATCGTCATCCATGCAAGTGTCATAATCCAAATAATCAGAATCGTAGTCATCCATGCCAGTGTCGAAATCCATTTAATCAGTCCGAATAATAATATTACAAAACTAGCAAGAACAAAACGAGAACAGACAAGGAACAAAACGAGAACAGACAAGGAACAAAACGAGAACAGACAAGGAACAAAACGAGAACAGACAAGGAACAAACCTCAGAGTTGCAGCGTGACAAACAATACAATGACTCCGTGACATGAACTAACAAAACCAGGGTATTTATGCACAGACACTAACAACATAAATGGGAACAGCTGGGTGCAATCACAAGTGATGGGAACAAACAAGGATTATGGGAAATGTGGTTCTAGAGTGAATGGATACAGGAAGGAAGGGACCTCTAGTGGACACCCATTGAAAACACAACCAGACACTGTGACAAATCATAGCAGCACAAAAGATCCTATTTGAGCAGCAAACAAACAGTTTCTCAAACCAGGATTTTCAAGAATAGCAGCCAACAGCATGTGGCAAATCACACTGGATATATGCTGCTTCTTCTACTTTCCCTCTTTATACTAAACATTGAGTGCTACTAATGACCCCTAGTGGCTAGGATGAACATAGGCCCCCCAGAAAAGACAGTATGCCTTGTAACAGGCTGTAACCATTACAGTACCATACATGTAAAGTTCTGGACAAGATTTAAGTGCATTGAATTACAGTTTGAAGGTGCACATCTAATGGATAGTAAATGTAAATAATGTGGAAACTTTAGTAAGAACATGTCAAATATACATGTCAAACATATATATCACAGTTAATAACTAACTTACGTACAGAACTTCTGACTGTAGATGTTTTGGGACTTTGACCAAATCATTTTAACATCACACTTGATGGCCACTAGGAACTAGTTAAAATTAACATTCAAAAACGAATAGCTAGAAGAGATGAACAATAAACGCCTAAAATCGTCACTCTTTACAATCTAAATGAGTGGATATTTTTAAAAGAAATGTAAAAGGTTTTCCTCTATTTCTCAGCTTCTTATTTACTGCACACCTTTTAATTATATGCAGAATTACAGATACTAGATGAGATTTTAGTTTTAATATTTGTGATGTGGTGGAGGAAAAAATTTGGGATGGGAGAAAACAACTATTCTTCAAATCTTTTGCATTCCCTTGCAAAGATATTTGAGTTCCCACACAAAAACTGTTGTGAGATCGGACAGACACTCGATGTTTAATGTCCCGCTAGCAGTGCTTCAGAGATCCGTACGTTAACAATGGAGCATTTCATAGTGTTTGAACTTGGACTCAAATATAAAGAAATGCAGTCAGTGAGTGCTTCAAGGAGTTCAGTAAAGTTGGCAATATATTCACAGATTCGAACTTCCCGGATCTATAACTCATGAGCTAAACGTTGCTACAACACAAATGACACTTAATAATCATAGCAACGTAGACAACAAAATACAACCTAATTTTCCTCAACACAAGCTTTAGAATATAAATTTATCTCTATGAGCAGGCGGCTGAAAGACAACTCTGAAGAGACCGTCTGCAAAGTGCAATATACCCCCCCCCCCCCCCCATTCAGTTCACACATCACTGCTCTCCTGCTGGTTATAGAACGCTTAGTTTGGCAAGTAATAGCACATTTAAAATAGGCCTATTCTTTACTCAAATGATGTTGGTATGCAGTTAAAGGTTAACTAAACCCCTGGTCAGAGCCTGACTCCACCCACTGGCAATATTTGAAAAATGCTGGAAAAGTGGGCAGAGCCCAGCGGAGGGGGGCGTGCACCTGAGACGCATCTCTTTGTATGGAACCTGCCTACGTCACCAACCACCCTTTACGTCACAAACCACCCCAAACATCCAATAGGAAAATTCAACTGCAGTACCCACCGTTCAACCTGAAGAGGGCAGCACTCAGATGTTTTACACCATATATTGTAGAATTAAAAAACCTTATACCCAAATGTCAAAAAAGTTACTCGAATCAATAAGCAGCACTAATAAAGCCACATTCTTACAGATCATTAACTAAAAAAAGTCGGTTTAGGGTTTAGTTTAGTTAACCCTTTAACATACTAGTTACAACCATACCTTTTGCATGATAATTGCTTACTGAATTTGATGGCATTACACTGTGTAACAGTGTGAAGTTTATGAATATTTTTTCTAATAATGGTGAAGTTATTGATTTTGTTAAATAATAAATAATCATAAAAATTATGCATTTTTTATCAAACTGTGTTCTAGTATAACCAGCAGGAGAGCAGTGATGTGTGACCTGAATTTGGTGACAGTACAGTGTGTCACAGTGAAGTTATTGAATATTTTTCATAATCTAAAATGTGTAAAAGGATTTGGGGTTTTGCACATTGCAAATGGTCCCTTATTCGGATGTGTCTCTCAACCACCTGCTTGGAGACAAATTTTAATCATAAAGCTAGTTTTGAAGAAAATTGTAACTCGTTGTCTACGTTACTATGATTTTGAATAGAATTCAATTATGTTTTAACAACATTTAGCTCACAAATATTGATCCCGGAAGTTCGAATCAGTGAATGTATTGCCAACTTCACTGAACTCCTTGAAGCACTCACTGACCGCATTTCCTTATATTTGAGTCCAAGTTCAAACACTATGAAACGCTCCATTGTTAACGTATGGAGGTCTGAAACACTGCCAGCGTGACATTAAACAGGAAGTGTCTGTTCAAATGTTTTGCTTGGCAACACAAATATCTTTGTGAGGGAACACAAAAGTTTTGTGAGGGAACGCAAAGTTTCTCTTGGGAATGCAAAAGTTTTGAAAAATATTTTTTTTCCACTACCACATCCCTTTAGGGGCTCCAGAGGTTACTGCAGTCAACAGTGATTGTTTACTCAACAGATTTAATTAAAAATTTGTTTTTGTTAAACTGGGCTTAATTAAACATGAATCCAAAAGTCTCTCCTGTAGTAAAGTGTTTTATCTTCCTGCTCTTTGTGTCATTAGTGTAAGATCAGGCTCACATGTGTCCAGCTCTGTGTCTGTGAAGAGTGACTGGTCAAAAGATGATGGACCAGACTTCAGTGAGAGAAAACCATCAACTAACAAAAGGTATTTCATGTGTTTCTTATTGTTGGTCACACATTGACTGTAAGAGATTATTTCAGCAAATATTTATCATGAAAGTTGATAGTTTATATATTGTTCCAATTTACAAACAGCAATTCTATAAAAACCTATTGGGAGCATCAGCAAAAAGATTGAAATTATTTTTGTTAAATTATAATTCTATTTTTTTGTAATTGTCATGATTCCTGTCTGTGTTCCTGTCTTTTTCCATGTTTGGTAGTTCCCTGTTATGTTTAATGTTTAACTAGCCACGCCCCCTTGTTATCTTGTTTAGCTTGTTTTCCTGTCTATTTATTTTAAGTTTTCAATGTTGTATGTTGGCTGTCCTGTTCCCGAGTCCTGTTACGGAGTCGGTGTCTAAATATGTGTTAGTTTAGAGTTTATTTAATAAAATACTGCTGCACGTGGACCCTGATTCTGCAACATGCAGATATGTTTTCGCTTCGGAAGCCAAGTTAATTCTTCACTCCACAAGCCATTTCTGAACTGTCAGCTTCTTACAGACGAGCGAGATTCTCTGGTGTTGGTGTGAGGGCCATCTCCCGGCGAGTGCGCGCTTCCTGCTTATCTGTGCAGTGGTTTGCCAGTGAGTGTGTTTCTCCCCGGTTGCTTCAACACTTTCAGAGTTTCTTTTCCCTTGCAAAGATATTTGAGTTCCCACACAAAAACTGTTGTGTGATCGGACAGACACTCGATGTTTAATGTCCCGCTGGCAGTGCTTCAGAGATCCGTACGTTAACAATGGAGCATTTCATAGTGTTTGAACTTGGACTCAAATATAAAGAAATGCAGTCAGTGAGTGCTTCAAGGAGTTCAGTAAAGTTGGCAATATATTCACAGATTCGAACTTCCCGGATCTATAACTCATGAGCTAAACGTTGCTACAACACAAATGACACTTAATAATCATAGCAACGTAGACAACAAAATACAACCTAATTTTCCTCAACACAAGCTTTAGAATATAAATTTATCTCTATGAGCAGGCGGCTGAAAGACAACTCTGAAGAGACCGTCTGCAAAGTGCAATATAATACCCCCCCCCCCCCCATTCAGTTCACACATCACTGCTCTCCTGCTGGTTATAGAACGGTTACTGCAGTCAACAGTGATTGTTTACTCAACAGATTTAATTAAAAATTTGTTTTTGTTAAACTGGGCTTAATTAAACATGAATCCAAAAGTCTCTCCTGTAGTAAAGTGTTTTATCTTCCTGCTCTTTGTGTCATTAGTGTAAGATCAGGCTCACATGTGTCCAGCTCTGTGTCTGTGAAGAGTGACTGGTCAAAAGATGATGGACCAGACTTCAGTGAGAGAAAACCATCAACTAACAAAAGGTATTTCATGTGTTTCTTATTGTTGGTCACACATTGACTGTAAGAGATTATTTCAGCAAATATTTATCATGAAAGTTGATAGTTTATATATTGTTCCAATTTACAAACAGCAATTCTATAAAAACCTATTGGGAGCATCAGCAAAAAGATTGAAATTATTTTTGTTAAATTATAATTCTATTTTTTGTAATTGTCATGATTCCTGTCTGTGTTCCTGTCTTTTTCCATGTTTGGTAGTTCCCTGTTATGTTTAATGTTTAACTAGCCACGCCCCCTTGTTATCTTGTTTAGCTTGTTTTCCTGTCTATTTATTTTAAGTTTTCAATGTTGTATGTTGGCTGTCCTGTTCCCGAGTCCTGTTACGGAGTCGGTGTCTAAATATGTGTTAGTTTAGAGTTTATTTAATAAAATACTGCTGCACGTGGACCCTGATTCTGCTTCAGCCGCATCGTTACAGAAATACCCATTTATTTTAGTCTGCTGCTGACATAACATCTGCACAACAAATTAAAATACCTATTGTTGATGTATAATTTATTATATATTTATGCTTAAATAGATCCTATACGTTAACAGTGTACACTTAAATAGCTAATGTTTTCTTTTACTCTGCTTTTTCAGGCAAAATATTATTATTTTTGACAGTGTTTTATTTTATTGGCTAACAGGCTTCAATGTGAGACATTAGACTCAGACGTTCAGACTCACAGGAATAACGAGAATTTCAAAGACAATCTCCTAGGGATCTTCCAGGTAGGAAAACACATTTTCTTAAATATATTCAATGTTATATTTTCACATTTTCAATATTTGAAATTACTGAATGAATAGTTTTTACCAAATATGGATGTGGATCTGGTTAAATTGTGTTGTTCTGTCTCTTATTTGTCTTGCTTTGTTTGTAGGATCTTGAGAGAAAAATAATCATATTTCTGAAGAATGAGCTTAATAAGTTTAAGAAAATATTACAAAATGAGAACACGCAACACTTTGTGAAGGACTTTAATGAGAATAGATGCAGTATCAAAGCAGCAGCTCTTGATCTCACACTACATTACCTGAGAGAGATGAAGCAAGATGAAGCTGCTGATGCTCTAGAAGGTAAGAGACTCATGATCATCTGTCTGATTGTCTTATAAATGTAGGGGAGACAATTAAGACTAAAACTATCTGTTCCCTTTCGTTGTCACTCCGAGTTACGTCGGATGACGACGAATGGGGTTTCGCTTAGAGAGCTTATCAACTTCTAGTATTACAAAAAGAGCCAATGGCAAAGAAATGCCATGGGTCTGCAGAATTTGCATAGCGTATCTCCGCCCCACCTCGTGGGTATAAAAGGAGGACCCCGGCAACATGCAGATATGTTTTCGCTTCGGAGCCAAGTTAATTCTTCACTCCACAAGCCATTTCTGAACTGTCAGCTTCTTACAGACGAGCGAGATTCTCTGGTGTTGGTGTGAGGGCCATCTCCCGGCGAGTGCGCGCTTCCTGCTTATCTGTGCAGTGGTTTGCCAGTGAGTGTGTTTCTCCCCGGTTGCTTCAACACTTTCAGAGTTTCTTTTCTCTCACAAAAGAGCTCGCACGCGGCACGTCTTTTTAAAGACGGCTCGCCCGTGCATTTACTGGTGGCGGTTGACTCATTTCCGATTTTGATGGGCACATTCTCTGCTCTGCGTGCTTGGGCTTGATCACGCTAGAGCAGCGTTTGTGGATGACTCACGTTCTCTCCGCGGGAACGTGACCATCGCGTCATTACGGTCGAGACTCAATGATCTCGTTTGAGAGAGAGTCCCCTCATCCACACCCCGATCTAACAGTCTCCACGTGAGGTGCTACTTCGCCTGGTGGCCAGGGTGACCTGAGGGTGTTGGTGTGGAACAAGGCGCCGACTATCCGTCTGTGCCCCACGCCCCCCCTCTTCATTGACGCAACCCGTGAACGATCACGTGACGCCCGCGGGCCCGTCTTCGGACCCCCCGTGGGTTTCCTTTGACGTTCCAGAATCGGATCTGTTGTCCATCGCAGCATCACAGGGTGGGCAAGAATCTTCAGGAAGTGAAGATTTGACAGTGCTGCCACTTTCGGGTGTGCATATGGCATTTGTTGAGTCAGATCCCGAGATGACGGCCATGCTTTCCCGGGCCGCTGCAAGCATCGGACTAGGGTGGAACCCTCCACCCTGTCCTGAGCGCTCGCTGCTGTACGATTGGTTTTTGGGTGGCCGCTGACTCTCGTCGCCGTCTAACCCCAATACCTTTCTTCCCGGATGTGCATCAGGAGATCTCGAAATCCTCGAAGACCCCCATGTCTTCCAGCGATCCCTCGTTGATCTCCTCTGCCCTTCCTTCCCATGGCCGCTGCTCTGGGTACACTGGGGTCCCCCGGTTGAACGCTCTGCTGTGATACTAAAATAACTGTGTCCTCAGAGTGCTTCTTCTCGGCGCGATCCTAAGCACCCGTCCGAAGCCTGTAGTTTTTCGTCTACACTTGTGGCGAAATCCTATAGCGCCCAGGACAGGCAGCCGCCTCACTGCATGCCATGGCCATTCTGCTGGTCTTCCTGGCCCAGGTGTTCATGGACATGCAGGAGGGCAGGACTGACCCAGGGCTCTTCATTGAGCTGCGCGTCGCCACTGACCTTGGTCCCCGAGCGACGAAAATGGCCGCACGCTCCCTGGGTTAGGTAATGTACACCATTCAAGCCTGTGGCTTAACCTGTCCGATGTGCAGGATGTCCGGCGGTCCCGTCTGCCCGACACCCTCATATCCCAGGTCAGCCCTTCGGCGGTGCGGTTCAGGGCTGTACAACAGTTCTCAACCGCCCATGAGCAAACTGAGGCATATTCTGCTCCGGACGGCCCTGTCGTCCGCTCAGATCCCTCAGTCTGCCCACCGCCGAAGGCGCCCTCCCGCGGCTTCCATCCCGCCCGTTCACCCGGGCTGGCTCTGGAGGCCGCAGGGGGACGCCACAGCCCTCTCCTGCCCCGCCCCCCGCTAAACGCCGGGCCAAGCGGCGTTTTTGAGACGGGCTGCTCAGGGATGATGGTCACTTCTCAGGAGATGGTAGCAGGACCACTCCTTCCCCCGGTGGAGGGCCGGGGGAGAATCCTTTGTTTTCCACTCCCCGCTGCTCACCCCTGGGCAGCACCCTAATGTGGTTAAAGCAAGAAGTGACATGTTCATCCCTGAGCACACAGAGTTCTCGGACGACACGGTGCGCCGCCCCCGAGTCGTGCACCACTCGTCCTCCTCTGTCCCAGAGCCCGTTGACAGTGCGCGCCGTCCCCGGACCGTGCTGCTCTCATCCGCCTCTGTCGCCAGCTCCCTGGCAGAGCAGACCCCCGTGGAACGTTCATCCTTCCCTGGTCTCCTCTGTCAGGGCGCGGTTAATGACTGTGACCCCACACCGGGCCGCTATGCCGCCCACGTCTGGGCCAGTCTTGGCTAGAGCTTCCCCACCTGTTCCGCTGGGTCGCAAGGACAATCAGGCTCGGCTACGCGATTCAGTTTGCGCGGTCTCCTCCCCGCTTCAGGGGAGTCCGCTCCACTTTGGTCGGTGGCAATGCCCCTATCATGAGAGCGGAGGTTGCTACCCTCCTGGCGAGGGGTGCGATCGAGACTGTCCCTCCAGCCGGCATGAGGTCCGGCTTCTACAGCCCGTACTTCATTGTCCCGAAGAAAACCGGTGGGTTACGGCCAATCCTGGACCTGCGCGTTCTGAACCGCTCCCTTCACAGGCTGCCGTTTAAGATGCTCACGGCCAAACGCATTTTCGAATGTGTGCGGCCCCAAGATTGGTTTGCAGCAATCGACCTGAAGGACGCCTACTTTCATGTCTCCATTCTCCCTCGATACAGACCGTTCCTACGGTTTGCTTTCGAGGGGCAGGCATATCAGTACGCGGTTCTCCCATTTGGGCTAGCCCTGTCTCCTCGCGTCTTCACTAAGGTCGTCGAAGCAGCCCTTGTTCCCCTATGGGAACACAGGGTTCGCATCCTGAACTATCTCGACGACTGGATGATCCTAGCTCACTCTCGAGACCAGGTTTGCGAACACAGGGACCTAGTGCTCCGGCACCTAGCCCGTCTGGGCCTTCGGGTCAACTGGGAAAAGAGCAAACTTTGCCCCGTGTAGAGGATCTCTTTTTCTCGGTATGGAAATCGACTCGGTCGCCATGTAAAAGGCACAGCTTACGAGCGCGCGCGCAGTCACTGCTGACGTGCCTGAGACAGTTCGAGGGCAAGAGTGCGGTTCCACTGAAACCTTTTCAGAGGCTCCTGGGGCATATGGCATCTGCAGCCGCGTCAACGGTGCTCGGATTGCTTCATATGAGACCGCTTCAGCTTTGGCTTCGCGACCGAGTCCCGAGGTGGGCATGGCAACACGGCACCCTCCGAGTACCAGTTACTCCGACCTGCCGTCAGACCTTCACCCCATGGTCGAACCTCAGTTTTCTACGGGCCGGAGTGCCCCTGGAACGAACTTCTCGGCATGTTGTCGTAACGACAGATGCCTCCTCCACGGGCTGTGGCGCCATGTGCAATGGACGTGCTGCCGCGGGCTCCTGGACAGGACCCCAGCGCCTTCTGCACGTCAATTGCCTCGAGTTGCTGGCTGTACGTCTTGCTCTGCGCCGCTTCCGGGCCGTGCTCAGGAATCAACACGTACTAGTCCGTTCAGACAATACCGCCACTGTAGCAAACAACCGTCAAGGTGGTCTACGCTCTCGCCGTATGTCGCTACTCGCCCGCCACCTCCTCATATGGAGTCAGAGGCATCTGAGGTCGCTTCATGCCCTTTATATCCCCGGAGCCCTGGACAGTGCAGCCGACGAGCTCTCACGGCTTCAGCCCCTCCCGGGAGATTGGCGACTCCATCCCCAGTCGGTTCAGCTGATTTGGGACCAGTTCGGGGACGCACAGATAGATCTGTTTGCCTCTCACGACTCGACCCATTGCGCCCTGTTTTATTCCCTGACCGAGGGCACGCTCGGCACGGATGCACTGGCGCACAGCTGGCCGCGGGGCCGCAAATATGCATTTCCCCCAGTGAGCCTTCTTGCGCAGACCCTGCTTCTTGTTCTTTGGAACCTCCACGTGTGGCGTCTGGACGGGACGAGGCAGGTTTGAGTACCCTACCACCAGCGGTGGTGGCTACCATCACTTCAGCTAGAGTGTCGTCCACTAGACACGTCTATGCGTTGGAGTGGAACCTCTTCGTCAACTGGTGCTCTTCTCACCGAGAAGACCCCCGGAGATGTTCGATTATTGTCGTGCTTCCTTCCTTCAAGAAGGGTTGGAGCGAAGGCTGTCTCCCTCCACCCTGAAAGTCTAATGTTGCCGCTATTGGCGCACACCATGACCCGGTTGAAGGTAAGTCTGTTGGGAAGCACGACCTGATTGTCAGGTTCCTGAGAGGAGTGAGGAGACTGAATCCTCCTCGCCCTCCTCTCGTTCCCTCTTGGGACCTCTCAGTGGTTCTAACTGCCCTGCAGAGTGCTCCCTTTGAGCCTTTGCAATCAGTGGAGCTTAAGTTCCTGTCAATGAAGACAGCGCTCCTGGTTGCATTGGCCTCCATCAAGAGGGTAGGGGACCTGCACGTATTCTCCGTTGACGAAGCATGCCTGGAATTCGGGCCGGCTTACTCTCACGTGATCCTGAGACCCCGGCTCGGATATGTGCCCAAAGTTCCTACCACTCCCTTCCGGGAATAGGTGGTGAACCTTTCAGGCGCTGCCCCTGGAGGAGGCAGACCCAGCCTTGGCACTGCTCTGTCCAGTACGCACTCTCCGCGCCTATGTAGACAGGACGCAGTGTTTCAGGACCTCAGACCAGCTCTTTGTCTGTTATGGTGGGAAGCTGAAGGGAAAGTCTCTCTCCAAGCAAAGGCTGTCTCACTGGATAGTGGACGCCATTGCTTTGGCATACCAGCAGCAAGGTCGACCGTGCCCCCTTGGTGTGACTGCCCACTCCACCCGGAGTGTGGCGTCCTCTTGGGCTCTAGCGCATGGCGCCTCGCTAACAGACATCTGCAGAGCTGCAGGCTGGGCGACCCCTAACACATTCGCCAGATTCTACAATCTCCAAGTGGAGCCAGTTTCCTCTCATGTACTCGCTTCAACCAGCTAGTACTGGACCCGCTCAGGTGTCTTCGCTTGCTCGCCATTCCACTCCGCGGACTGGATACGTGTGATATTCTCCTCAGGTGAGCTTCTCCGAAAGCCCTGAGTTCCTCCAGCACTCCTGACGTCAGTGCCAGTGTGTATTGCCTGCGCGTCGGCTAGGTGCCACCCGTGTGCATGGTCCCTCCTCTGAGCAACCCCCACATGTGTATTTCCACTGTAAGCCTCTCTGAGCATGTGTCTTTCCCTTGGCAAGCCACCTTGCCACCCCTGGGGTTGAAATATTCCACCTGCGGCTGGACACCCCAGTGTTCTCCATATGCATCCCTCTGGGTTATGTGTGTATTCTCTAAGTCCCCCCCCCCCCCCCCCCCCCCCACCCTACGGGTTGGGAATAATTGCATATTTCCTCTAAGCTATAGGATATGCTCCCCAGTGTACCTTGGTATTCCTGTGCTAAATAGGAGTCCTTCGTCCGTGCCAGTCTCACGACAAGGATCTCAGATTTACGCAGGGCACTGGAAGACAGCCGAGAAGGTGGCGTGATTAGACTGGTAACCCCATTCGTCGTCATCAAACGTAACTAGGAGTGACAACGAAAGGGAACGTCTCGGTTACGTATGTAACCCTCGTTCCTGAGTAGGGAACGGAGACTTTACGTCTGCCTGCCACTTTCCGCTGTACCGCGGGGATCGCTTGAGCTCAGTCTTGGCTCCTCAGCGAAGAAACATATCTGCATGTTGCCGGCGTCCTCCTTTTATACCCACGAGGTGGGGCGGAGATACGCTATGCAAATTCCGCAGACCCATGGCATTTCTTTGCCATTGGCTCGTTTTGTAATACTCGAAGTTGATAAGCTTTCTAAGCGTAACCCCATTCGTCGTCATCCGACGTAACGTCTCCTTTCCCTACTCAGGGAACGAGGGTTACATACGTAACCGAGACGTTTTCTGTTCCTGTGTTTAGATGAGCTGTTCCTCATTCCTCATCTGAAATGTGGCCTAAAGAAGAAGTATCAATGTGTGTTTGAAGGAATAGCAAAGCATGGTGACTCCACACTTCTGAATAACATCTACACAGATCTCTACATCACTCAGGGTGGCAGTGAACAGGTCAATACTGAACATGAGGTGAGACAGATTGAAGTTGCTTCCAGGCGTCATGAAGCACAAGAGATACAGGTTGAATGCAAACATTTGTTTGAAGCACCTGAACAAGACGAGGAGATCCGAACAGTACTGACAAAAGGAGTCGCTGGCATTGGAAAATCAGTCTCTGTGCAAAAGTTTGTTCTGGACTGGGCTGAAGGAAAAGAAAATCAAGATATCAGCTTCATATTTCCTCTTCCATTCAGAGAGATGAACTTGAAGGAGAAAGAAAAACTGAGTTTAATGGACCTTATAACTCATTTTTTCCCAGAGACAAAAGGACTGAACCTTACAAGAAGGAATACATTTAAAGTCCTGTTCATCCTGGATGGACTGGACGAATGTCGCCTTCCTCTGAAGTTTGATTGTAATGAGACGTGGCGTGATGTATCGTCACCAGCCTCTCTGGATGTTCTCCTAACGAACCTCATGAAGGGAAATCTGCTTCCTTCTGCTCTCATCTGGATCACCACCAGACCAGCAGCTGCCAGTAAGATTCCTCCTGACTGTATCGACCGGCTGACAGAGATACGAGGATTCAGTGACGCACAGAAGGAAGAGTACTTCAAAAAAAGGTTTACCGATGAGAATCAGGCCAACACAATCATAGATCATGTTAAAAAATCAAAGAGTCTCTTTATCATGTGTCACATCCCAGTCTTCTGCTGGATTTCAGCCACTGTTCTCCAGAACATTCTGGAGGAGAATAGAAATAATGATGTGAAAAACACTGAGGCTGATAATATCTCTAAAACACAGCAGGAATCAAACACTGAAGACACTCCCAAGACTCTGACACAAATGTACACACACTTTCTCCACTTTCAGATCCAGCAAAGCCGCCAAAAGTATGATGGAGAATACACACCAGATGTTTCCTGGGATAAAGATGCCATCCTTTCACTGGGGAAACTGGCATTTCATCAGCTGGAAAGAAACAATGTGATCTTCTATGACACAGACCTAGAAGCCTGTGGTATTGACGTCTATAAGGCATCAGTGTACTCAGGCATGTGTACCCAGATCTTTAAGGAGGAAACAGGGATCATTCTTGGTACCATGTACTGCTTTGTTCACTTGAGCATTCAAGAGTTTATTGCAGCCCTTTATGCACATCTGTTTCTGGACGTCAACAAGACAAGTGTGTTTGATCATGAGTCTACAGAACAGGAAAAGCAAAATGAAACCATGATTGATTTTCTCAAGACTGCAGTGGACAAGGCGCTCGAGAGTGACAATGGACACCTGGACCTTTTCCTTCGCTTCCTCCTCGGTCTGTCGCTCCAGTCCAATCGACGACTCTTACGAGGTCTGTTAACACAGCAAGACAGCACTGACCAGAGCAACAAGGGAATAGTTCAGTACATCAAGCAGAAATTAGAAGATAATCTTCCTGCAGAGAGATCCATCAATCTGTTTTACTGTCTGAATGAGCTGAACGACCAAACTCTGGTGGATGAGATTCAGACACAGCTTAGCAAAGGAAGTCTCTCATCTGGTGACCTTTCACCTGCCCAGTGGTCTGCTTTGGTCTTTGTGTTGTTGACATCAGAGAAAGAGCTGGAGGAGTTTGAGCTTCGGAAATTCCAGAAATCAGACGAGTGTGTCATTAGATTATTGGCAGTCATCAAAGCCTCCAGAAGAGCTCTGTAAGTCACTTAATACATTATGTCATGTTATGGTCTAATCCAAGGTATAATAGATTATTGAAAATACATATATTATCAGTTGTTACTTTATTTCTCCTAAAAAAAAAAATATTTTAAATGTTAAAATTTCATAAGTTTTAGTTCTGTAGTTTTAATTGTGGCGGACAAAACATATTGCAATGCAATACATAGATGATTGAGAGATACAAATAAACGTTTATCAAAAGCCTGTTGAATCATATCTGATATATACATTTTAACATGTTTTTTTCAACAACAAAAAAAGTTTCTTTAATCTAATTGTAGTCTTGAAACATTAATAATTATAAAGAAAATCTTAGGTTTCTTCTCTTGGGTTTACTTTAATCAGTAAAGATTTCACAGCAAAAAAAAAAAAAGAAGAAAAAATAACCACTGATTTAGAATTAAACTGAAAGGCCGTTTACTTGCTAAAAATTATGAACTACCAATCAGATGATAGAAGGCATGTAGTAGACTTTTAGCAGATTTTATTTTCAGCCAAGTTTTGATCCAATTTATAATTTAGAGGTCTTAGACATTCATGTATCAAACATGATACATTAGGCTTTATACGGTTGAGTTAGCAGAGGATGAAGCACAACAGTATTGTTATCATACAACACACTGGTTTACAGTTATTTTCTCTAACTGTCACTATGTAGTTCTCTTCAACTTCTGCTATAAAGCACATATGCTCTTGCATAACTTCATAAATCTTAACAAAAATATTTTTATTTAACCATGTCTCATTTAATTGAGCAAATTATTGACTTTATCAAAATTAATATATAGAAAATGATAGTTTTGTCAGTGTGTAGCTCATTTATATATATAATAAAAAATAATGGAAATGTATATTTTATATTTTTATATAAAAATGTTCCACCTAACTTCGTGATGTAATTTATTTGTCTTGCAGGCTAAATGATTGTGGCTTAACAGACAAAAGCTGTTCAGCTCTGGCTACTGTTCTTGGATC
The DNA here is from genome assembly GCF_051911475.1 of Siphateles boraxobius. Classification (NCBI taxonomy): domain Eukaryota; kingdom Metazoa; phylum Chordata; class Actinopteri; order Cypriniformes; family Leuciscidae; genus Siphateles; species Siphateles boraxobius. The sequence goes on along the minus strand of NW_027509198.1, from coordinate 1,046,117 downwards.
AGATACCAATCTGAAAGAGCTGAATATGAACAATAATAAACTGCAGGATTCAGGAGGGAAACTGCTCTGCAGTGGACTGAAGAATATAAAGTGTAAATTGGAGATACTGAGGTAAGTTGTGTTACAACTAGGGCTGTCAATCGATTAAATTTAATCTAATTAATTACATACTCTGTGATTAATTCATCTAAATTAATCGCATATATAATTTTTGCTGTTAAAGTATTTTAAATATTTCAATTCAAATGAATCAATGAATAATCAGCATTAGTGACAAAGTTCAAAAACTCTTTTATTATTATTTTCCGTAACACCAAGGTAATTGTGATTGCTAACTGAAGTCCAGTGATCTCCTGTAAGCGCGATATATTCCACTCCCATCAATACATCTCCTTTTGTTTTGTTTTCAGTGTCGTACAGCTGCTGGATATTTAACATAATGGTGTTTTGCAATGGCGGGTTATATGTTATGTCTGAAGAGGCAATTTCCAAAACCTCTGCTAACCCTCTGTCTTCTATCACTGAAACTGGTCTGCAGGACATTGCGATCCATTTAGCAAGGGAATTGCTCAGTCGGTCAAATACAGATTTGCGTTTCAGTGTTTGCTCCAGTGTGGTTTGATGATGACGTTGACTGCTAGAGTTGGTATCAAGGGACGTGCTAGGTCATACCTCCGGATTTAACATTAACTCCTGGATGCTTTGCATTGATGTGGCATTTTAGAGTTGACTAACTCTGGTGATATGCAAATTCCTTGCTGCAGACAATGCAGACGACTTTATTTTTTATCAACACTTCCATCAGGCCGTTTTTTATAAGTAAATGTTTCAGTCAATGATCCAGGCAGCGCGTTCTCGTCTCTCTCCTTCATTTTACAGTCGAATGGTGGCTAGAACGGCTCCCCGTCAAAGGTCAATACGGAATGGATTATCTGCATTATTTTTTTTAACACGTTACTTTTTCTCAGATTAATTAATCGAAATTAACGCGTTATTTTGACAGCCCTAATTACAACAGAAGATATTTTTAGATATTCTTTACTTTTAAATATATTTCGATTATTACAACTCAGAATAGGTTTTTTTAAGCCTCTGGGGTTGACAAACGCGCTGGGGTGTTTTGTTGGATTTTTTACACATAGCAGCAAAATAGACTTAAAATACAAGGTCATTTATGGTCATACAGACTTAAGAAATATGAAAAAAATAACTGTTAAATGTCTACTTTTTTATGTGTCCACTTACAATGCAACAAAACATTGTGGTTTTGTAAAATAAAGAAAATAAACAGGGTATGCTTTCTGCCTCTCCGTCTCAGTGAAGATTTTGTCTGGAGCACGTCTCTAAACTTAAACAAAACTCAGCGAATACTAGTCACAGGTAAGAGCAATATATCTTTATAGTCATTTAAGTGTCTACTTTAAATTATCTAATTCAAAACGAAAATAAATATTCTCTGTTTATGTATTCTGTATGAAAAGAGCGATGTCAGTCGTTCTCATGGCAACTCATTATCTGCTAATGTGAACACGCCTACTGAGAGTGAGCGCTATTGAAACGCAAATGATCTGAGGCGATCCATGCAAACCCGCCCACATCAACTCGCTAAAACACACCAAGCTTAATCAGATCCATGTACTTTGCATCGTCTTGCGACGCTGTGAGGAATAATAATAGCGTAATAGTAATATATTCCTGGAAAAATTACCCTCAGAAGTGCTGGTTTCAGTTTCATTTCGAAGAGCAATGGATCCATATGAGGATTGTGAATAGTAAGTTCTTTATTCTTAAGGGCTTTGTTCTAATCGCAATATAGTGTATGTAAACCGCAAAAAGACTTTTTAAATATGAATCGCGTGTCTATTTGTGAATGAACAGCACAGATGCGCGCTGTTGTTTACTACAGGCACTTACAACATGCTATTTTTACATGAACATGAACATATCTACTAGTTTAGCTTTTCCCAAACTATATTGCTATACTAATATGAGTACAAATCGACTGAAATATGTTCAAATAAAATGTCTTTCTATAAGCAACACATTAAATAGCAAATCAACATTTATATGCCCTATATTAATACATCAAATAAAATGTCTTTGTATAAGCAACATATTAAATTACAAATTCACATTTATATGCCCTATATTAATATATAATAAAAACGATATGTTACAGATGAAATATGAATGTTTAGACAAGATTTATTTACTAGTTTTGGATAGATTTTAAAGTTTTTACAGTAAAATAGACTACTGTCGCATCAAATAAGCTTTTGTTCGCCAATTTCTTCTCATATGTTAAATATATAGTATGGGATGTTTTGTCAAAAAAAAAGTAGGTATATTGAATTATCAACTAAGATGATATTATATTCTCTTAAAAATACAAACATGTACATACATGTTGCTCAAATATTATGGTCGCCATGTTTGTGCTGAATAGAGTGTAATGACACCTTTGCCATTAATATGTTTATAAGCAACTGAAAAAAGCACAAATGTCAGGGCATGTCAAAACGGCTCAAGGACCCCAAAAACACCTTAGACCCCTAAGGGTTAACATGTTATTGAATATTGCAATATTAAAGGGGTCATGAACTGCTTTGTTTTGTTGTTTTATAATGTTTCCTGTGGTGCATTTATAATGTTAGTATAATTTATAAAATTATAAATTGTACAATCTAAAAATTGTCATTATTTAGAAATAAAGGGCATTTTTTCTACCCTGATTTTAGCCCTCTGATTTGAACTCTGGTTTGAAGGGTTTGCTGTGAGACTTCAGTGTAAACGCCCACTGCTGTGATATGCAAACACATATGCAAAGATGTTAGCCAAAGTGGAACTCTCTTGAAAACTTTTAGTAAGCTTTTACAATTACAGCTCTCAAGATTAACTATTCATGTAAAGTGTTGATTAAAGTATTATATTTAGATTTATGGCATTATATTTATATAGTGGCATGAAATGTTGCAGTGATGAACATGTAGCCGATCAGAGACATGTTGAGCGCACAACTCGTCATTCAACTTGATTTCTGCACACTAATAAATGCTTTCATCATAACTAACAGTGCAAACACAATGTAAATAAGAGATTCGTTGATTATTACGGGAGTTTTGGAGCGAGTCCAGAACTTAGTAATTGATAAACACGCGCTGTTTGATTGACAGCTCCAGCAATTGCAAAGGGAGCATTCTTCGATCGAGTTGCAACACCCCCATTTTTTTAAGGTGTTACTCTGAGGGGGCTCAACAGAAATTCGACCAGTATTGAAAGATAAAACCACTTCAGTCACCAAATATATATTTTTCCCTATTTTATTCCACAAATGCATATATATATAATTGCCCCAAAAATAAACAATATAAACGAACAAGCAGTCTTTGTCTCTGTGCAAATGATGGTGATGAGAAGTATAAATCCACAAGGTTATCCAGTGAGTGAGAGGTGAAGACAGTCAATGGTGTTTGCCTCGCTGACCTCAACGCTACGTTTATTAAGGCCACGCGCCTGTAGCCTCGCTACAGCGGGATGATACCCAGATCCATACCTCTCGCTTTCCGGAGACATGTAGTGGATCCAAACGATGCGCATATAATGAACATAGTAAAGTAAAACAACAAGAGTGGTATGGTCCAATAGTGATATAAGTGAACTGACATATATGATGAAAAGTCCTTTCTACAAAAGAAAAGAAAGTAGCTAACATCAGTCATTATTCATTACAAATACACCAAGACATTAGCATAGTCAGCCGATACTCACGTTTGAGCGTAAACTACGAGTCACGACTTAGTCACTACTTACTCTACTACTTAGTCACTCACTGGTTTGATTTGATTAGCTGCTCCCGACGAGCTGGATGGCGCCTTGCATGGCTGACACCGCCGTCGGTGTATGAATGAGTGAGTGAATGGGTGAATGTGAGGCAAATATGTAAAGCGCTTTGGTGGCCATTGGGTCTGTCAAAGCGCTATATAAATGCAGTCCATTTACCATTTACTGGCACATAGACCGAAAATCTGACTGTACATTAATCATTATAGTCCTTCTCAAAAAATTAGAATATTGTGATAAAGTTCATTATTTTCCATAATGTAATGATAAAAATTAAACTTTCATATATTTTAAATTCATTCCACACCAACTGAAATATTTCAGGTCTTTTATTGTTTTAATACTGATGATTTTGGCATACAGCTCATGAAAACCCAAAATTCCTATCTAAAAAAATTAGCATATTTCATCCGACCAATAAAAGAAGTGTTTTTAATACAAAAAAAGGCAACCTTCAAATAATTATGTTCAGTTATGCACTCAATACTTGGTCGGGAATCCTTTTGCAGAAATGACTGCTTCAATGTGGCGTGGCATGGAGGCAATCAGCCTGTGGCACTGCTGAGGTGTTATGGAGGCCCAGGATGCTTCGATAGCGGCCTTAAGCTCATCCAGAGTGTTGGGTCTTGCGTCTCTCAACTTTCTCTTCACAATATCCCACAGATTCTCTATGGGGTTCAGGTCAGGAGAGTTGGCAGGCCAATTGAGCACAGTAATACCATGGTCAGTAAACCATTTACCAGTGGGCCTCGAGTCAGTTCACCAGTGTAAAAGCGTAGAGCTTCTGTTGTTGTACGTCACACGCATCACACACATGACCAGCGTCGGCCAATAGTGAGTCTACGTGTGACAAGCTCTACGCTATTACACTAAGTAAACTGACTAGAGGCCAACAGAGAAGGAAATGAATAGTTGAAATAAAGTCGTTATTTTTGTTTGTTTTTGCGCACAAAAACTATTCTTGTCGCTTGATAAACATAAGATTGAGCCATTGTAGTCACTTGGACTATTTTAACGATGTCTTTAATAACTTTTCGAGGCCGGCAAGTTTCAATCCTTTTGAAGCCTATGGAGGAGTGATCCAGCTCTCAGATTTCATCAAAAATATCTTAATTCGTGTTCCGAAGATGAACGAAGGTCTTACGGGGTTGGAACAACATGAGGGTCAGTAAATACTGACAGAATTTTAATTTTTGGGTGAACTATCCCTTTAACCACTCTATTACGGTCTTTAACCACTCTATTACAGTCTTTAACCACTCTATTACGGTCTTCTTTAACCACTCTATTACGGACTTTAACCACTCTATTACGGTCTTTAACCACTCTATTACAGTCTTTAACTACTCTATTATGGTCTTTAACCACTCTATTACAGTCTTTAACCACTCTATTACAGTCTTTAACCACTCTATTAGTCTTTAACCACTCTATTACGGTCTTTAACCACTATATTACAGTCTTTAACTACTCTATTACTATTCCCACTCTATTACGGTCTTTAACCACTCTATTACGGTATTTAACCACTCTATTAGGGTATTTAACCACTCTATTATGGTCTTCTTTAACCACTCTATTACGGACTCTATTACTATTACGGTCTTTAACCACTCTATTACGTTCTTTAACCACTCTATTACGGTCTTTTCACCACTCTATTACGGTCTTTAACCACTCTATTACTATTATGGTCTTTAACCACTCTATTACTATTACGGTCTTTAACCACTCTATTACGGTCTTTAACCACTCTATTACGGTCTTTTACCACTCTATTACGGTCTTTTAACCACTCTATTAGGTCTTTAACCACTCTATTACTATTATGGTCTTTAACCACTCTATTACGATCTTTAACCACTCTATTATGGTCTTTAATCACTCTATTACTTTTACGGTCTTTAACCACTCTATTACGGTCTTTAACCACTCTATTACGGTCTTTAACCACTCTATTACGGTCTTTAACCTTGATTACAAATTATTATGGATACAAATAAAAAGTAATAATAATACTGAAAATAATATTACATGATGAAATTATATTTCTTGCTAATGTTATTAGCATTCAGAACTTCACCAGTTCAGAGTTTGTAGATTGAAGCCAATGTACCATCACTTCAAAACAGCCGGCTGAAGCGATCATTCCAATATGATATTAAACTAAAAGCAAACCAAAATAACCCAGCCTTCTCTCTCTCTCTCTCTCTCTCTCTCTCTCTCTCTCTCTCTCTCTCTCTCTCTCTCTCTCTCTCTCTCTCTCTCTCTCTCTCTCTCTCTCTCTCTCTCTCTCCCCCTCTCTCTCTCTCCCCCTCTCTCTCTCTCTCTCCCTCTCTGTCTGTGCGCATGTGAGCGGAGGCTGCGTGAGAGTGTAGTGCGAAACGAGTGAGTTTTTTCTGTCCCTTTTCTAAAACTTTTTTCTCTCGTCTTGTTTGATTACAATGTTTTTTTAGTTCGAGTTGTTGTGTAGAAAAGCAAGTCTTTGTGCGAGGTTATAAGCTGAGAACGCCACCGGCCAGCGTTTGCTGGCCAGGTGCACTGAAAACCGGCAATGGCAGCACTGGCGGCTTTAGATCGAGTGGCGTTTGACAGAATCTCACGCAGGCACAGAATCAAAATCGTGCCGGTGATGAATTGCTCAGTTGAAGAGTGTAGTCTCGCGGTTGGAAAGGCCGTCGGGTACGACAGTATCATGTCAGTGTCACGAATGAGTAGTGCTGTCGTCAGGCACGTGCACACATAGACATCAAAAGGGGCTTGAGCACCTGCCCTTTTTACTCCTGGAGAGAAAGTGCCCTTTTTTCTGGGGTGCTTTTTTTTTATTTTTGAAAAATAATTCCTGTTTGCGCAGAGCTTCCCTGTCAAACAAATATATTTATTGAATAGTGTATCTAAATATCAGGTCAGGAGTTCTGAAGCGATCCCTCTCTCTCTCCCCCCCCCTGCGTCTCTGCGCAGCGGCGCACTAGTATATTTTTACGTTTCTGTCAGTCTGAGGTGTCGTTGCCATAATGCGTTGCTACTGTATGGGTTGCATCGCTTGCGTGTGACTGTCTTGCTTCGGACTTGACTGAAGAGGTCAGTCTCCCTTCGTGGGTCGAAAACTCCGGAGTAGTGTGTGTGGACAGCAGGCGCAACCGTAGCGAAGGTTATGCGTTTTAAAATGAAAATGCACTTTGTAAAATGTATTCCACAGACTGCTCGGGAACCGATGCTCTCGAGCCAAATATGGTTCTTTCAGTGAGTAGCCTAGGCCTATATGGCACGACGGCAATTTTTAAACTTTTTTTTTTTCAATAATAAAAGGTAGTGTGTCAATTCAATTAAAAATCAGCATATCACATATTTTAAAATATTACATAATTCATTGAAGCCTGTTTGTCATGTATAATACACCGACCAATCGTCATCTGGCACATGCAGGGCACAAGAAGTTCAAATTTCATTGGACAATGTGAAGTGGAGCGGTAATTTTCTGGTCATTCATAAATCATTTGAAAATTGCTTTTATGAAGCGATCTGAATCTGCATCGTTGAAACAGTGGATGCTAATTGACTACAAAGCACTGCATAAAACAGCACCAAAAGTAGCATTAATGGTAAGGGACTGTTCGTTATTTATTTAAGGGGCCACCGGAGGAGTTTTGAGATCTGTTGTCAAAAAAGACTTGACCCTCCCTTCGCCAGCAATAATTTTTCTATGACCCTCCAAAATGATTGTGAAAAAATGCATAACCATCCCCGATAATTTTTTGAGTTCTGTATTCGTTTGCGCTTGGTAAAGATGTTCAGAAGCCATTGTTTTTTTTTTACAACTTTGACAAACAACAAACCTCTGCGTACGTTACACATCACACTCCACGTTTATGGTGGCCATTTCAGTAGATTTTACTCACATTATTGTGGAAACACAATAAGCAACGCTTCCTGCATACTACTCATCTAACGTTAACGTTAACTAGTAACGTTATTCACATGAAATATAACAATGAGACCCAGGACCGGCGAGTGCACTTCTGCCGCTCTAGGCGAAAAACACTTGTGCCGCCCCTCTATTTGCAACGTATACCAGCAACAACACACAAATACCAATATGCCATATACATATAACGCAAAACCAGCAACAAAACACAAAGACCAATAAGCCATAGGCCTACATATAACGCAAATAGTGCCCAACGCGCGTGTGCCCAAAATGTCAACAATATTAAAGTTTATGCAGGAGGCAAATGCCTGCTGGGATTTTTCTTTAAGCAGTTATGACAGGACTTTTCCAAATAATCACATTTCACCTCCTCAAATTACTGTTGCAAATCTTTTTACACCACTTTCTTATGTGCGTAAAACACACACAAATGAAATGTCCGCAAGGACGTTATATCATCAGCAGGTTCAGCATCTTAAATAATGACTAAAGAGCAAATAAAGCTTAACTTACGTTTCAGAAGCGCACACGGCGGGCCTTCATCGCAGCAAAGGTCTTAACTGCATCCTCTATTTCGATTCTCTGTGCCAGTTCTATGTTCTATGGAGATTGTTGCCAGTCCATTAAGTCTGTTCCCTGATCACAAAACGTTCCCCATTCAAAGCAATCGGGACGTCACATATGAAACAGCCAGCCACCGCTGTCAGCGAGCCGCCGTATTCAAGCACCGAGGGCGCGCGCGCCGCGCCCATGACTCCGGTTCAGTTTCCCGAGCCCACGAAGTGCGGCGATCGGAACCCGGAGGACATTCTGCCCCTAGCTGTACATGTAAAAGCATGGGAAGCGATTCCAGGGATATCAGAATGGGTGCTGAGCACAATAAGACAGGGCTATTCACTACAGTTTCCATCGCCGTCCCCCGCGCTTTCGAGCACGGACCGCGACGAAAGTGAATACGGAAGTAGCACATCTACTCCGGACAGAAATAGCGAAACTGTTGTGCAAAGGAGTCATAGAACCGGTACCTCCTTCTCTGAGCGCGTCAGGCCTTTACAGCCGGTTTTATCGCCCCTTTGCACAACAGTTTCGCTATTTCTGTGCTTGAAAGCGCGGGGGACGGCGAGCAAACTGTAGTGAATAGCCCTGTCTTATTGTCCTCAGAACCCATTCTGATATCCCTGGGATCGCTTCCCATGCTTTCATATACAGCTAGGGGCAGAATGGCCTCCGGGTTCCGATCGCCGCACTTCATGACGAAGTGACGAAATGAAATAAACTAAATGACTCGAATGACTCAAGAGAGTCAGTGAAATGATCCGAACTTCCCATCACCCTGTCATGACTCGTGAGAGCAGGGGCGCGCCGTCGCTATGGGGCGGCGGCAGCTCAGTAAATCATATATATAACCTATTTTGTGAATTGTTCATTCCCGGTTGGCACACATTTTGCAGCCCTTACAAAAGTGCCGCTCTAGGCAATTGCCTAGTTCGCCTATATGGACGCGCCGGCCCTGCAATGAGACCATTCAACAAAGCACAGTGACAGTGGGTATAACAAATTCAACACATTTACTGGTTGCTATGGACTCGTCACTAGGCTTCCTCAGTCATTATATATTTTAGCATATAGGTATTACCTTTAAGCTGCCGAAGCTGAACATTATCCAAAACTCCATTTCTCAGACGAAAAAGCTGTTGTTTGCACAATTTCAAATCACCGGGACCGAAAGGATATTTGAAGAGTTGCCTACGTATTGGCGCCAGAAATCACATTTGCTCTTTGCTGTGCCCTCTCAATGGTTTTCAAACTTTTTTCTAGAGCGACCACTGATTGATTGTACGTGGGTCATGTGACATGTGGAGTATTTATTTTACATGTATTTGAAAGATTTTTCAGTGTAATTTTACTCAAAGTTGATATCATCAATAATATTAATATGAAAACAGATTCAAAAATGTTTTTTTTTTTCTTAAATCACTGGCGACCCATTTTTTAATTCTCGCGACTCACCCGAGGGTCGGGCGCAGTCTCACCACTCGAAACCCACAGCGCGAGGCTCAGACCCATCTGCTAGCGATGGAGAGGGGGGACTGAGGGAGCTACATGGAGCTACATTGGAAATATGCACCGAACAAGCCACTTTGAAATTTTGCTGTTTTCATGAATACAAAAGTTGAGTGACCCTCCCCCTAGACTAAAAAAAAGTTGGATGACCCTCCCCTCAACAAAGAAAAAAAAGGCATGACCCTCCCCTATTTTCCTCCGGTGGCCCCTTCCATAAATACCGAACGGTCCCTAAGTAGTAAAAATGACTTCAATTTAAAAGAAATATTACAATTTAAAATAATAGTTTTCTATTTTAATATACTTTAAAAAAATATATAATTTATTTCTGTGATGCAAAGCTGGATTTTCAACAGCCATAACTTCAGTCTTTAGTGTCACATGATTCTTCAGAAATCATTCTAATATGCTGATTTATTATCAATGTTGGAAACAGTTTTTTTATTGATCCTTTCAGGATCAGGATTCATTGATGAATAAAGAGTTAAATTGAACAACATTAAATCAAAATAGAAATTCTTTTATAAGTCTTAATTGTCACTTTTTTATATAAATTTAGCACATCCTTGCTGAATAAAAGTAATAATTTATTTTATAAAAAAAAAGAAAGAAAATGACTGACCCAAAACTATTGAACGGTAGTGTATATTGTTACAAAATATTTCTATTTTAAGTAGCTACGCCGTGGAGTTGATGCAGAAGCATAATGAGGCCTTAAGAATCCTGAAAAAAGTATCAAAGGTTAGTATATTATAATAGTATAAAGTGTATTATAATAGAAAACAATTATTTCAAATTGTAGTAATAATTCATAATATTACTGTTGTTTTCTGTATTTTAGATCAAATAAATGCAGCCTTGGTGAGCATAAAAGGCTTCTTTAAAAAAACATTAAAAATAGTAGTATATACTTATAATACTAATATATATATATATATATATATATATATATATATGCCCCCTTTTTACATTTGAGCCCCTGCCCCTGAGGAACTCTCTGCACGTCCCTGGCTGTCGTTATCTTTCTCGATAGCATAGAGAAAGTGACTAGTGTTGTTCAAAGTGGGGTGGTAATAAAAGACACTTTTACCCCGGTAATGCCTTTGGTTCAGCTGGCAAGGAAAGTCACACTGTCAAATGTGCCCCCTTTCATAAAGGATGAGATATTATTGGCAGAACTATCAAGGCACGGAAAAGTAGTTTCTCATATGAAAAGGATTCCTTTAGGCTGTAAATCGCCGTTATTGAAACATGTTGTATGTTTTAGATGCCAGGTTCACATGATTTTGAAAAGTGAAACAGACAAACTTAGTGTTGCTTTTAAATTTAAGATTGATGGATTTGATTACATTGTTTTTGCTTCATCTGAGACAATGAAGTGTTTTGGATGCGGACGAGAGGGGCACATAAGACGTGCATGTCCAGAGAAGACTGATGCTGTCACTGCTGAGGACGGTGGTGGGGGTGTAGTGGGAGAGCCGTGACAGGATAATGTGATGGATGGTGGAAAAACAAAAGAGAGTGTGAGTGAACAGGTGAATGACATGGAGATAGAAGGGTCAGATGGGGATGGGAAGAAGCCCGTGCTGAATGTAGTAATGTGGTTGAGGCTGTAGAGACTGTTCTAGAGGGAGGAGTGGACAGTGAATCAGTCAATGAAGAAGAGATTTTTAAAACTCCTTCTATCAAGAGGAAAAGGGTTAAGACAAAGATGGATAGAGCCAGGAACTATAGTGACAGTGATGTTAAACGTGATGATAGTGAACACAGCACAGTGGATGATTCAGATGAGGCAACACAGTAAAAATAGAGTAAAACAGAGTGAACATTTGTTTGTGGAAATCAGGGCTTTTTTGCACAAAATTAAGAATATGAAAAACGTACGTTGTGGATTATTTTCCTGATCGGAGATTGTTTATTGAGTCAGTTGGAACACTAATGAGGGGTGAAGGAACTGAACAATTCACTGTGCAAGAAATTTACAGGCTAAAAAAGTTTGTTGTTAAATAGAGACAAGAGCCACAGACAGAAAATGGCTTTAAAACAACATAACTCTATGTGTTCCTTTCTCTTTATGACTATTTTGTGCCAGTTTTTTACACTTTTATTAATGTGTGCAATAAGGGTGGGCTCACTTAATTTAAACGGTGCAGGAGATGTTCAGAAAAGGATGTTGCTGTATGATTTGATAAAACAAAAGAATATAGATGTAATGTATGCACAGGAAACCCATACTGATTGCATGAATGCAATCGATTGGAAAAGGGAATGGGAGGGAGAAGTGCTGCTAACACCCTTGAGTTCTAACAGAGGAGGAGGGGCATGTTGTATGTTTATTTGCAAAAAGTTTTTTGCCTGTATCATGTCAGGTGGAAGAGGTAGTAGCTGGCAGGCTCATGATAATACGGGCTACTTTTGAAAAATGTAAGATGGTGTTTATAAATCTGTATGGCCCTACAAATGGTATACAACACATTTATTTTATTTATTTTTCATAGTTTAAATACATATTTACAGAGTTGTAAAACTGATGAATATGTGTTTTTTGGGTGGAGACTTCAACTGCACAGAAAATGACATGTTGGATAGGAACCACGTAGAGCCTCATGCGACTTAGAGCAGAGTTCTTTGTGAATTGATAGAGACACATTGGAGAGAATTTAATGGTAATGTGAAACAGTATACGTGGTTCCATACAAGAGAGTTTTCTTTCCATGGCAAGACTTGATCGATTTTATTGTTTTAAACACCATGTAAATGTTGTGAAAAAATTTGAGATTGTGCCAGTTGGTTTTACTGATCATTTTCTGGTTTCATGTCAGGTGTTTATCGCAAATGTTAAGGTTAAAAGTGCGTATTGGCATTTTAATACTTCTTTGCTGAGCGATTTGAATTTTAAAGAAGTTTTTTGTTTCTTTTGGAGTCAATTTAAATTAAGAAAGTAAGGCTTTAATGATTTGAGACAATGGTGGGACTATGGAAAAATTTTAATAAAGATGCTTTGTCAACAGTATGCTTTCAATGTTTCTCGAGACGTCACTCGAGAAATGAGACAATTGGAATCTGAAATTGTTAACTTACAAGCACTGGCTGATGTTGAACCAAGACAAGCTGAGACATTAAAGTCCAAAAGGTCTCTTTTAGATAATATGTTTGGTATAAAGGCACAAGGAGCTCTGATAAGGTCAAGGCATCAGAATGTAACTGAAATGGATGCCCTAACTAAATTCTTCTTCAGCTTGGAGAAAAAGAATGGACAATTCAGATATATTCACTCTTTGCAGTCAGAAAGTGGCCAGGAATTAATTGAAGCAAACGATATAAGACGGAGAGCTGTAAGGTTCTATAAAGAGCTGTTAAAGAGTGAATATAAAGAGAATGTTCAGTTGTCTGCCAGTTTCCTTGAAGGATTGCCCAGTGTTGCTGAAGACTCAAAGGCACATCTGGAAAGACTCTTGTCCAACCAGGAACTTTTGAATGCCCTTAAAGATATGGAGGGTGGGAAGTCTCCTGGTACTGACGGACTCCCTGTGGAGTTCTATAAAGAGTTCTGGTCTGTGCTTGGTGAGGACCTTTTAAGTGTTCTTAATGAGAGTTTGATAGAAGGCTCATTGCCTTTGAGTTGCAGAAGAGCTGTTATAACACTGCTTCCTATGGAGGGCAATTTACAGGAGATCAAGAACTGGCGTCTTATAAGTTTGTTATGCTCTGATATGAAGATTCTATCTAAGGCCTTGGCTAACAGACTGAGAGAAGAAATGGAACAAGTTGTTCATTTGGACCAGACGTAGTGTGTGCCAGGTAGATCAATTTTAGACAATGTTCATCTAATAAGAGATGTTTTGGATGTTTCTGGTTTCTTGGGGGTGGATTTAGGTCTTATCTCGATTGACCAGGAAAAAGCCTTTGACAGAATAGAACATCAATATCTGTGGAAGGCTTTAGAGTCTTTTGGTTTTGGATAAAATTTGTTAAAATGATTCGAGTGTTGTTTCAGAACATTGAAAGCATGCTGAAAGTCAATGGTGGTTTAAGCGCCCCGTTTAATATCAGTAGGGGTATAAGACAAGTGTGGTACAAGACAAGGGGTGGTGATGGCGCAGTGGATAAGACACATGCCTTTGGTGTGAGAGACCTGGGTTCGAATCCACTGTAAGACACCAATGTGTCCCTGAGCAAGACACTTAACCCCTAGTTGCTCCAGAGGCGTGCGACCTCTGACATATATAGCAATTGTAAGTCGCTTTGGATAAAAGCGTCAGCTAAATGAATAAATGTAAATGTGTGCGCTATCAGGAATGTTATACTCCCTAGCCATTGAACCTTTGTTAATTAAGTTAAGAAACAAAATTGTGGGTTTATCATTGCATTGCACAGAGTTACAGCATCAGGTGTCAGCATATGCTGACGATGTTATAATAATAGTTAATAGCCAAAAGGATATTGAAAATTTGGTGTCTGTGGTAAAGGACTTTGGTTTAATTTCATCTGCTAGAGTGAATTGGGAGAAGAGTGATGCTCTGGCAATTGGAAAATGGGAGGAGGGTTTACCAAAGTTACCTGTTGTGATGATATGGGGAAGGGGGGTCAAATTTTTGGGAGTATACCTTGGTGACGAAGTTGAACAACAGAAAAATTGGGAGGGAATTGTGGAAAAGATAGAGGGCAGACTTAAAAAAATGGAAATGGCTCCATCCACAAATGTCTTTTCGAGGAAGATTGCTAGTAATTATTAATTTAGTAGCCTCAACATTGTGGCATAAGTTGTCTTGTGTAGACCCCACCTGTTGGCCTTTTGCCAAATTTACAGACAATTCTGGTTATTTTTTCCTGGGTCAAACTTCACTGGATTCCTCAAAGTGTGCTCCACTTACCCCGAAAGGAGGGTGGGCAGGGCCTGGTACACTTGGAAAGCAGGCTGGCGACCTTCAGCTTACAATTTGTACAAACGTTTTTGAAGGGGTCTGCGGATCTGGTGTGGAGAATGATGGCCAAAACAATCTTACAAAGAGTAGAAGGTCTCGGCATGGATGCTGCGCTTTTTTTAATGGACCACAAGAACATTTGCCTTAATGGATTACCACCTTTCTATCGTGGACTTTTTAAAGCCTGGAGACATTTTGCCATTCATAGACTGGAGAAAACAGACTCTTTGTTCTGGTTGCTTGAAGAACCCCTGGTGAAAGGAGCTAGGCTTGATGTAACAGGCGAGAGCATGATGGGTCTTACCCAGATACTGTGCACCTCTAAAAATGTTCAATTGAAGCATATAGTTGATGTGGCCGGGCCTGATTTGAATGACATTAATGCAGTGGCTACTTTGCTGGGGCAGAGATCAACTTGCCAAACAGCAAAAATAATTGAACTTTGGAAGGAAAAATTAACAGATGATGATTTAAAGTTGTTGAAAGAATTTGAAGATGGGTCTATAAGTTTGGATGAGACTGATTATTTTCCAAAACTTGGTCTTACACCAAATTTTAAAGATGCAACAGGACTGTTATTGGATTTGAAAGGTTTGATGGATTTGGACTTGATCAAGTTGGGGGGTAAATTGATGTACAAATGTTTTGTGAAAGTGTATAACAAAACAACGTCAGACAAAAGAACTGATACAGTGTGGAGAAGTAAACTTGTAATAGATGAGGAAGTAAAACCAGTGTGGAGGGTGCTGTATAAACCACCATTGACAAAACGTGTTGGTGATTTAAAGTGGAGAATTTTACATGGTGTTGTGGCAGTAAATGCGTTTATATCTGTTATCAATCCTAGTGTTGATGATAAGTGTATTTTTTGTGGACATAGATGGACTGTATTACATTGCTATTTAGAATGTGAAAGATTGATGCCATTGTTTGACATTAAGCCAGTTTTTTTTTTTATGTGGAGAGGTATATACTCAAAGTACTTTTATTTTGGGAGCTGGCTGTAGGCAGAATCAAAAGATAAAATGGCAGTTGATTAATTTTTGGTTGGTCAAGCAAAACTTGCCATACTTATTACAAGAAGAAATCAATTGAGAATACACATGGTTAGGAGCTTTTGCCAGCTTTCAAATCTTTTGTAAAGTCTAGATTGATGATAGATTTTAGGTATTATAGAGCAATGAACGATGTGGGAACTTTTGTACAGCAGTGGTGTTATAATGATGCTATCTGTGCAGTGTAGGAGGGAGAGTTGTGTTTTGATATGTTGTGGTGTTAAAATGTTTGATGATTTGAAGTGATGCAAAAGTTTTTTTTGTAAAAATCAAAAAATCTCTCTCTCTCCCTTTCCCTCTCTCTCCCGCTCTCTCTCTCTCTGAGTGGATGTTGGGAGTGAGTGGACGGAGTTAGAGCGCGTGAGTGGAAGAGAACGCTGTTGAATGAGTGAGTTTTTCTTCATCTATCTTTTGCATTTTTGTTTGTGTAAATCTTTTGTTTGGCAAACATATTGTTGAGCAAGTAGAGACACTTACCGAAAACGCTGTTGATCAGGGAAAGCTGGTCGATATGGCAGCATCTCAAAGTTTGGATAACTGAATGCGGAGGCATGGCATTAAAGTCATCCCCGCGGAGCATTGTTCTGTTGAGGATTAAACAATTGCAGTCACTAAAGTAGTTGGATACTCTAGCATGTTGTCTGCCGCTAGAATGAATAGTGCCGTTGTGATTTTCTTAATAGTGTAGAGAAAGGTAATGAGGTTGTAGTGAAAGGGATTATCGTTAACGATGTGTTTACCCCGGGAATCCCTTTGGTCCAGCCGGCTAAAAGGATTACGCTTTCAAATGTACCACCATTTATCAGAGATGATGTAATTGAAAGTGAATTAATGAGACATGGTAAAAGGATGTCTAAAATCAGACAAGTGTTGCTATAGCTGTTCTTTTTCAAAAACACTTTAAACCTTTATCATATGAGGTTGCACACATTGTTCCATACAGTTTCCATGTTTCATTAACAGTTCATGTTAGTATTGTGTATTCACCATGATAACTGTGGGTTCCATAACCCCAAAATGCCACTTTATTTTCACTTTGGGCTATTTTGTATATTTTTAAATGACTGTGGTGGCTCATACCAACATTGTATTATATATATATATATATATATATATAATTTCTAAAATATTGGGTCGCTCCTTGATGACCATGTGAAAATGTGGGTTCCATGGCCAAACGATTTGAGAACCACTGGTATAAAGCTATTCAAAACATCATTCAATGTAAATAGTGATAATTAATAATCCCATGACCATCACGGTGCTGCGATCGAGACTCGAATACCTCAGGGCATATCTAGTTCCTTTGTCTATTCCCCGATCTAGTTCCTCATCTGGTGGCCACCTCATCCTAGTCCGCTAGAATTAAGCTGGAACCACTAATCTTTCTTTCCCAGTGTTATCGAATGTTCTCACTGAGTGGGTCATGGGGAACATCAGTGGCCGGGACTCCCCGCACAAGCTTCTGTCCCTAACAGAGGGAGAGAAGTGAGGCTTATGCAGGGCACTGGAAGGGCCAGGGACATGGCGTGTTGGTAGGGATACCATTTCAGTTGGTTCTCTCCGAAGAACGTTGGAGTGACTGACAAAAAGGGAACGTCTCGGTTACGTATGTAACCCTCGTTCCCTGAAGGAGGGAACGGAGACGTTCGTCGGTCTCTGGGTCGGCTTCTCAGCGAAAACCAAAGATGCGTTGCACCTTCTGCTCATTATATACCCGCGCTGCGTGATAGATTCAGCTGGCGCAATCATCGCATGCCAATGTGCGTTGGCTCGTTTAGTTCCTCTCGAAGTAGATTGGTCTCTCACCGAAGATCTCATTTCAGTCGGTTCTCTCCGACGAACGTCTCCATTCCCTCCTTCATTGAACGAGGGTTACCATACGTAACCGAGATGTTTTTTATTGAGACGTTTACATATTTTTGGAAGCAGTTTGGGTTGAAGAAGCATGAATATAGATCATTACGACAGTGGTGGGATTATGGTAAAGTGGAGATACAGCATCTGTGCCGTCAGTACACACTCAATGTCTCTAGGGAAATTCCCCGGTCAATGAGACACCTAGAGATTGAAATTGTGGAACTGCAAAATTCAGGAGTGTTCACAGTAAATGGAGATCATACTGAGCTCATCAAATCCAAAAGGAAGATTTTAGATGAACTGCTAGGTGTTAAAGCACAGGACGTGTTGGTACGCTCTTGATTTCAGAGTGTTGAGCAGAAAGATGGCCCGACTAAGTTCTTCTTCTAAATGGGGAAGAGGGGTTTGAAGATGTTAGACTCAGACTTTCTTTATTAATCCCTGAGGGGAAATTAAGGTTTTATAGCAGCAACAGAAAAACAAGACAACACGCATGAAAAAAATAAACAATAGTCAATCAATCAATCAAATGTTAATTTCATCAGTCTTTTCTCCTTGTTTCCACAAGCGATTGCGCTCCCTCTCTGTCGTTGCTATGTAACCATGACCCGCCGGCTCCATGACATAACGAGGAAGTATCAGCAAAGGATTAATTGATTTCTAGCCCTTGCATTAGCTTTACTACTAGATATATTTACGGAGATGAGAAATAAAAACCCGCCCTATACAGCAGTGGCGGCTCCTGCAAAATCTCTCAGGGGGGGGCAAATGTTTCAGATCAACTTTATCGCCTGCACACTTTTTAATAGATTTAACTTTAGGGTTTGAGATGTGCAGGAATCAACTTAAAACAGGTTTTCTTTCGTTTCCTGAAAAGTAACAGTTTTGGACATACAAGGCTTCCATCCGACAGCGATGATTTGTGTGTGTGTGGTTACGTTAATTAAAATTTGACCAAAATTCAAGCTCAAATGGAGTTTGACAAGGGTTTTTGACCAGTTAATGCATTTTCAATCCACTCAGATAGTTTATTTTATTAAAGATTCCACTAGGTGGCGACAAATAATATTGTTGACGTGTAGGATAACGATTGTGTTGGTGTTCGAATGGAATGTACAAATTTCAAAGTACAATGCTAGGAGTAAAAAAGACTGCTACCATCCTTTCCTAAACTGATTGCAAAAACAAAGTGAGATTTTCCAACACTCGAGTATTTAAATGGTCAGCAATAAATACCTCCTTAGACAGCCTCTGCTTGTCTTTCTTCTCCCAAGGCCCTCCTAGATCTTGTTGTTCCTGTTGTTAACTTGTTACTTGCTCCTGCTCCTGATTACTACGACAGCTGAATGGTATTTCTTTTAATGACACGATAGAATTAACTGCGTTCGCCATGATGTTGTTCAAGTTCAACTGGCCTCAACTCGCGAGATGTCCCAACAGTCTCTCATGCTCTCGTTCTCTTTTTTATTTTTATTTTTTAAATCACATTTGATAAAGATATTAAAGTAGTGTTTCATTTTTTTCTAGTTGTTCAAATTCAAAATTGTTTTTAAATATTATTTGTCACTTAATCTTAAAGATTTTTAATAGTGTATGTTTGTTCCCACCAATCACTGCACAAGTTAAGGATACGTATGATGAAGTAAGCACGTTAGTGCGAGCCCTCCCGGAACCCATAGAGCAGTGGTTCTCAAACCTGTTTTGGAGGACCCCCAACCATAGACATAATAAATACATAGACTGTACAATATTGGCTGCTGGAGCGTACGTCAATGGCGCCGCCATATCAAGGAGGGCAACTTTCCCATACCTCTCATTATGGGAATTGAGAAAAATGCCTGTTTTGTGTGCTGCGTGGGGCTGTACAAGTCGCCACACAATTGAAAACAGGTCTCGGGGAATTACCTTTCACAAACAAGACTGACATTTTTTTTTTTGGTCTTATTTGGTCATTATATAATTAGTAATAGCAACGTACACCACGTACAAACCACTGAAATCGGCTGATAATTGTAATCGTTATTATTGTTTTTATCCAGGAAAACCGCAGCTCACCCGTTTACTTGCATTTGTTTACAGCGCAGTCTTGCCCTCCGCAAAATGGCGGACACGTTGACGTATCGCAGCAACGTTTCAAAGCGGCCAATAGGGCGTCTATGTATTTATTATGTCTATGCCCCCAACACTGCATGTTTTCTTTGTCTCCCTAATCAAACACACCTGATTCAACTCATCAGCTCATTATTTCATGGGTTAATGAGCTGATGAGTTGAATCAGGTGTGTTTGATTAGGGAGACAAAGAAAATGTGCAGTGTTGGGGGTCCTCCAGGACAGGTTTGAGAACCACTGCCATAGAAGTATCATTGCAGTGCCTGCAGTTCGAGGGAACATTATGGGAACATAGACGATTCTCAGCCAGAGTGAAATCGCCCAAAAAGAGGCGGTACTCCACATGACGTGACATGACGCTGATTGGACTATATCCGAGGCAGAGTGACGGCTAGCGTAACTCCGTTGTGAATGAGATTGTGTGAATGTGATTTAAAAAGTCCCTTTCACACTTTGGTGGTGCGTCGCCCAATCGCCCTAATGAAGAAACCGCCCCTGCTATACAGTATGATCAGCTGTTCGGCCGAGCTTTCCATGTTGTAATGGAAAGGCCGAAGCTGATCGGTGGGTTTTTGTCACATTACCTGTTGTGCGCTTGTGGCATTCTGAGAAGTTGAGATGTTTTCAACCGACCGCGTCGCTTCTATTAAAATTTGAAATAACAAATTTGGAAACGCATAAAACGCAATATCCTAAACCTCTGACTGGTTCGATGAGTAGACATTTAAAATTGTTGTGCAATTCTTGTTTTACGTTAAATATTTGATTATTCATGGTAAATGTAAAAATGTAAAATAAAATAAACAATAAATGAATAAATAGTGGGGCCTATATTAAAAATAAATAGACATATGAGACTGTTTATTCACGTTTAAAACATAGTTTAATAAAGCCAACATTTAAAAACATTTTGGCAGTTTTTTTTTCTTTATCCATTTGAAAATCTTGTTAACATATGCTATTATAAACTCGTATGGGCAACAAATGATCTTCCGACTCTCTCCTGTGCCACTCAAAGTAGAGATAAGATGGGCTGTCACTGGACAGTAAAAACAACCGTAGGCTATACGGCCATTAAAGCGCTAATGTTTGCACTTAGGTTTATTACGCATTTAGGAGAGTATTGCAAGAAGCTGCTTACATTAACCTAAAATACATTGGTATCAGCTTGTTTTCTACAAGCTGTTATTAATACAATTACATTTCATTTGGTTTGTCATGAAAAAAAATCTTCTAACAAGAATAAACATAAGATCAATTAAATTATCATTTTTGGCGTATAAATGGCACGAGAAATAACATTCGTTGTATAGATACGCACTTTCATGAGATTGTGTTGTATTTCACTCTCAACAATGAACTGTGTGTTGAGCCTCCAAGGGCTTGTACAATCATTGTCGCCTGTGTTGTTCTAAAATAAAATGTATTAGTAGCAGTAGTAATATTAATATTAAAATGTATTATAACCTATTAGTAAAGTTAATGATAAAATGTAGGATAGCAGTTGCAATTTAAAGTAATGTTATTTGTTAGTAGTGCTATTTATTAGTGTTAATATTATATATGAATGTATTAGCTATATATTATTTGTTGTTATTATTTTGTTAATATATTTATTCTTATTATTAGCACAAATAAATACAAAACTTTTCAGATCTGTCATAAAATGTATTTATTCTTCAATTGATGTGACTGTTATTTTCCCTTCACTCTGTAGCTACAGAAGTTTGTTGTTAAGAAAGTTGTAAAGGTCTTGATTTTCCTTCTGCTTTTTGAGTTTTTCGATCTCTAACTGCACTTTTGTCTTTTGTAGCTGTAGAACCTCTCTCTGCAAATCCAGCACTTCTTGTAGCGACTGGAGAGAGTATTTGTGTCTTTCTGCGATTCAAAAGTGTTTTGGAGAAATTATGAAATTGTCTAAAAATAATATTGAGGCTGTTCGAAGTCAAATTAACAATAGACTAAAATAATAGTTATCTAAGAAACAATAAAAGCTCACTTGGTTGCTAGAGATGCGCGGTTGGGGGTTATCGCCGCATATTCCACGGATAAACCGGGGATCGAGCGGATGATGTGACGAAAAAAAATATTTTAATTAAATTCGGGCGGGTGGCGGGCGGTTTCTAGTCTCGCAGCTGTCATCAGCAGCGCCTTGTATCAGCGGATGGTGGGCGGGAAAATTGGTCAAAAACGTTGGTGCGGATGGATGGCGCACGGATGATGAGTTTGTGATGCGGTTGCGGATGAACTTCATAAGACTCCTTCTTATGAAGGCTTATTTTTATTTTTTTTGCCACCACAGATACATTTTTGTATTTTTTATTTCCTCTGAAACCGTCTTCTTTAAACCTAGATTCCGGTCTTTTCTTGTCTTCCTTATCCATTTCTTTATCCATTTTATCCATGTTTTCTGTAAATCTGCTACTGGGATGGCGTATACAGTAGCGTGTCCATGGCAACAATAGTTTTATAACAGCAAAACCTGGATCGCTGTCGTGAAACACTTGACGTTTCCCTTACCTAAGAGAACAGTTTATGGGATTATATGAAACACCAGTCATTCCCTTAGGTAAGGGGAAATCACCACTTTAGTCTCTTACTGAAGAGAAAAACGTCTCAGGTTACTATTGTAACCATAGTTCCCTGAGAACAGGGAACGAGACGATGCGTCCATCGACGCCATGGGAACGCCCCCAGTGTGACTGCGTCTGAAGCATCTATGTCAACTAGTCAACTAGAGCAACTATGCTTGCACTGGACACAAGAGGTTCAGTCTTTCCTGGTCCGCAGATGCAAAAGGAGGAGGACAGAAAGCCTGCAGCACAATAGGCCTCGGAGTCGAGGTTGGCACCTTAGGGACGTATTCCTGTTTTGGATATAAGAATGCCTTGACCATCCCCGGTGCAAACTCAAGGCAAGTGGGGGAAACCGAAAGGGCCTGAAGGTCTCCAACTCTCTTAAGGGACGAAATAGCTAGCAGAAAGATAGTCTTAAAGGTAAGAAACTTATCTGAAACCGAATCTAAGGGCTCAAATGGAGCCCTAGACAGGCCTTCTAATACTATAGCAAGATCCCAAGCTGGCACCCTAGTGCGAGTTGCAGGCCTCAGCCTCAAAGTGCCACGAAGGAAACGTGTAACCAGGGGGTCTCGACCTAACAATGTACCCCCCACCAGGGAGTGGTAGGCCGCAATGGCCGCCACGTAGACTTTGAGCGTGGAAGGACATAGGCCTGACGTAAAGCGCTCCTGCAGGAACTCGAGTACTGTGTTCACAGAACAGTTAACTGGATCCCACTGATGTCGGTGACACCATAAAGAGAAAACTCTCCATTTAAGCGCATATAGTTTCCTAGTAGCTGGGGCTCTGGAGCTTAGAATGGTCTCAGCAGCCTCGGCTGAAAGACCACTCTCTATGAGTTGGGCCCCCTCAGAGGCCAAACCCACAGGTTCCAAATCTCTGGTCGAGGGTTTAATATTGTGCCCCCGGCCTGAGACAGAAGGTCTCTCCTGATCGGGATCTCGAAGGGAGGACCGTCTAGGAGATGGATCAGGTCCGAAAACCAGATCCGACTTGGCCAGCGTGGTGCTACTAGCAGTAGGCTTATTCCATACCGGCGGACTTGCTCCAGAACTCCTGGGAGCAGAGCAACAGGGGGAAAGGCGTAGGGGGGCTGGGTGAGTAAGGGAGAACCACAGAGGACAGTGCGTCGTATTTTGAGACGCAAACAGATCCACTTCTGCTTGGGCGTAAAACTCCCAGATTTTCTCCACCACCTCGGGGTGGAGTCTCCAGTCCCCTGGCCTCAGCTCCTGCCTCGACAGGATGTCTGCTCCTATATTCTGGACCCCAGGAATATACACTGCCCTCAGAGAGAGTACCTTCCCCAGAGACCACAGGAGGATCTGGTGCGCCAGTTTGCAAAGCGGACGTGAACGCAGGCCCCCCTGACGGTTCAGATAAGAGACCACTGATGTGTTGTCTGTTCGTACGAGCACATGATGGCCCCTCAGGTCTGGGAGGAACTGCCTCAACGCATTGAAGACAGCCATCATCTCCAGGAAATTTATGTGCCACGAGAGATGATGACTCTTCCACAGACCCTGAACCGAGCGGCCTTCCATTACCGCTCCCCAGCCGGTGAGGGAAGCATCTGTCGAGATAGTAACTCGATGGCAAAGAGCTCCCAACACCGGACCCTGGGTTAAGAACCAGTGCTTCCTCCATATAACTAAGGCACGAAGGCAACGCCGCGTGACCTTGATCATACGAAGTGGGTTTCCCCTCGGGGAGAACCCTCTGGTCCTGAGCCACCACTGTAAAGGTCTCATGTACAGCAGGCCAAAAGGTATCACGTTGCACGCTGCTGCCAAAAGACCCAACAGTTTCTCGAACTGTTTTACAGTGCGTGACTGGCCTAGCTTCAGCTCTTTTGTGGCTGAGAGGATAGCAGCTACCCGAACGGGCGATAGGGTGGCCCGCATCGTCACTGAATCCCATACCACACCAAGGAAAGTGGTTCTCTGTACTGGAGAAAGCACACTCTTCTTGGTATTGAGCCTCAACCCCAACATCTGGATATGAGCGAGAAAGACACCTCGGTGCCGAACCGCCAACTGCCCTGATTCCGCTAGAATCAGCCAGTCGTCGATGTAGTTCAGAATACGAATGCCCTGAAGCCTGAGAGGGGCTAAAGCTGCATCCACGCATTTCGTGAACGTGCGGGGTGATAAAGCTAGACCGAAAGGAAGAACCCGATATTGGTATTCTTTGCCCCCGAAAGAAAACCTTAGGAACTTCCTGTGCTGAGGGAGGATGGAGATATGGAAGTAGGCGTCCTTCAGATCTATCGTGACAAACCAGTCCTCGGATCTGATTTGAGTCACGATCTGTTTGAGTGTCAGCATCTTGAACTTCAGTTTCTGAACTGACCGATTTAACAGACGAAGATCTAAAATAGGACGCAACCCTCCATCCTTTTTTGGAACAATGAAATAACGGCTGTAAAAACCCCGACTCTCGGTCGGGTGAGTACACCTGTTCTATAGCTTCTTTTGCTAACAGGGCCAAAACCTCTTGCTCCATTACCAGAGCCTGCTCGGGATGCACCACTGTGGGCAACACCCCGTTGTAACGAGGAGGACGAGAATCAAACTGGATTCTGTATCCTTTCTCTACAATCTGCAGGACCCAACGAGAAATATTCGGCAGAAGCTTTATTTACTTTATTTACGTAAAAAAATTTACTTTTTTACTCTCGAGGCTGGTCTCTGGTGTTACTGAGACAGCTAATTCTGGAGCCTGGAACATCATGGCAGGAACTACCTCAACTGGCTGCTCTAAAGCCCCCCTCAGAGGGCGCGAAACCGATGGTGTGCCGCAGCATAGCATCAGCGAATCGCTGGATACCGCTGCGCCCTGAAGCACCAAGGGTGGCAGGGTTGGCAGAACGGTCTCGTGAGGACCCCGAAATGGAACGGGCA
Source organism: Siphateles boraxobius (assembly GCF_051911475.1). NCBI lineage: Eukaryota > Metazoa > Chordata > Actinopteri > Cypriniformes > Leuciscidae > Siphateles > Siphateles boraxobius. The sequence continues at coordinate 1,020,853 of NW_027509198.1, read as the reverse complement.
CCGTATAATGAGGTGTACACCGCTCTACTTCGGTCGGAGCTGTCCTCACAGGCCTGACGCATGAACATCAGGACTTTTTTTTTTTTTGAGTCGAAGTCCTCTTCGCCTGAAGAACGGTCCTCAGATCCGGCTTCGACTTAGAAGACTTCGGTTGAGAGGGTTGCGTCTGTCTCCAGTGTCTATGTGGAGGTGCACGAGACGCAACACTCTCTTTCTGTTGCACATGATATGATGAGCTCGACGGCTGGGGCTGCTCACGCCCAGCAGCCCCAGGGGGCTGGACACGGAGAGGGATAAACTTTTTAAAAGCGTCAGCTTGCCTTTTAGACTCCTGAAATCTCTCGACGACCGCGTGGACTGCGTCGCCGAAGAGACCAGAAGGTTCAAGCGGAGCATCTAATAAAAAAGCTCGATCTTTTTCTTTAATCTCTGACAGATTTAACCATAAATGTCTCTCAGTAGCTACCAAGGCTGCCATAGACCGCCCAATTGCTCTGGCGGTCTCCTTAGTAGCCCTGAGAGAAAGATCGGTAGCCCGACAAAGTTCTCGAATATCGTCATGAGAAATTCCCTCACTACTATCCAGATCCCCCAGCAGGTCAGCTTGATAAGCCTGAAGCACTGCCATTGTATGCAGACATGCTCCAGTTTGACCTGCTGCCGTATAAGCTTTGCCCACTAAAACCGAGGTGGCTTTAAGCGGTCTAGTGGGCAAAGCCGAGGCTTTCAGGGACGACGCGGGACCAGGCGAAAGATAGCTGGCTAAATTCTGTTCCGCCTGGGGCATTGCCTCATAACCATACTCTTTTAGCCCTCTTATTCTCGAATAAGTGTTAACTTGAGGGCTAAAAAGTCGTGAAGAGTGAGGTTTATTCCACGATTTCGATATTTCATTATGAAGATCGGGAAAAAAGGGAAGCCCTCGTGGTGGAGATAAAGTAGTGGAAGATAAAAAGCGCTCATCTAATTTACTTTTATGACGAGCGCCTTTATTCTCAGATGGCCATTCAATATTTAATTTCTCTACAGCCCGTGACATAACATCCACCAGCTCATCATATGCTGGGGAAATAAATTGTGAATCCCTTTCCCCCATGTGTGTGCTTTCACTCTCCATACTCATAACATCGACCTCCTCGGAGGAAGAGCATTGAAGTAATGGAGGGCTCTCTCCCCGGGCGGAAGAAACCGCAGCGCGTGCTTCAGACACCGGGGGGAGAGCGCTGGATCTTCCGGGTAAGGAAGGAGAAAAGGCCCGCGGACCCGTCTCCAACCCCTCCGAAAGATCCTTTTGCGATCCCCAGGAATGCATTCTCCGCGCCGCCTCGGCAGACGCGGGTCCTGATCCCTGAGGATCGCGAGCCTGCCCACTCTTTTCATCAAAGAGTGACAGGCGAGAGCGGAGCATGCGGAGCGGTAGCATTTCACAGTGTTGACACTCAGCCTCCTCGAAGGCTGAGACCGCATGCTCCACTCCCAAACAAATGACACAAAGCTCGTGTGTGTCCCCACCCGTTAAATAACGCGGGCAGGGAGGAACACACTGCTTGTACACTTGTTTCGCCATAACGTTTCCGAATAAATTGCAACAGACAACAATAAATAGACAGAGACAGTATAACACAGATCGCTTGCCGAGGCAACAGAAGCTAATGCCGGTTTGCCCCGGATGTGCTTTTATCATATCCTGGTCATGACGTCACCCGCCCGTGACGCTCATTCTTTCCATTGGACTAGTTGACATAGATGCTTCAGACGCAGTCACGCTGGGGGCGTTCCCATAGCGTTGATGGACGCATCGTTGAGTTCCCTTCGTAAGGGAACTAAAGGTGCTTTATGCAACCGGCACAGGACTCTTGTGCTGGACAGTTTTGAGACTGTTTTAAAAAAGGCACTATATAATATTTGTGTGAAAGTGTCTCACTACAAGGTACTGAAAGATTGCAAAGAGACACAGTGGTCAGATGTGTTCAGGCCAGACTCGTCCCCTAGAGGCTGCTGCAGGTCCTGTACAAACTTCCTATAGAGAAACACACTGCGGATCTCAAGTGGAGGCTTGTTCACGGGCCGATAGCTACAAACAGACATGTAGCACACATTTGACCCACTGTAGGGAACGAATGTCCTGTTAGTGATACTGAAGAGTCAATAGATCATTTGTTTTTAAATGGTTTAAGGTTAAGAGGATTGTTTCAGATCTTAGATGGGTAGATTAGAGATTTGGGGGGAGTCTTTCTTTTTTGGACCAAAATATGTTGTATCAGACCGCAAAAATATCTTGTTAATTAATTTTGCGTTAGGAGGAGCAAAGATGGTGATATGGTTAACACGGAGAGGAAACTGAAAAGAGAAGGGGAAGAAGGTCCTGAGGGGGTTTTAAAGGCTCTTATAGTCATTACAATCAAGCAGAGTTTGCATATTTTAAACTGATGAATAATCTGGACAGATTTATTGAAATTTGGGTTTTGAATTATGTTTTGTGCACAGTGGATAATGAAAATGAGCTGGTATTAAGTTTGATGCGTTTTTGTGACTGTTAAAAAAATTTAAAATATTTATTAAATTATTTTAATTATTAATTTTATTTAATAATTTGCTACATTTATGTGAAATTTTGAATGTTTTTGTGTGGGTATATGTGTATGTATGTACATTTGAGAAAATAGGTGTATGAGATTTTATTTATTCATTATTTTTCAAATTAATTAAAAAAATTTTTATCTAAATGAAATTGTACAAAGATCTGGGTTTTTCTTTTTTTGTAAATGTAAAGGATGTGTTACGGTTAACGGTCACGACAACATTGTTTCTGCGTCCCGAATGAACAAAGCGGTGGTGGTTTTTCTCAAGGATGAACAACTAGTGAATCGTTTGATGGAAAGCGGGATTTCGGTAAGTGGTGCTTTTATTCACGTTCAACCGTTAGTAACACCAACAAGTAAAGTGATCATTTCCAATGTTCCGCCGTTCATTCCTAATGTTGATGGGCCAGTGACAAATAAGGTTTTCAACTGATTAAAAATTCAAATAGGTTAAAACTGCACATCTGCACATCGAGCTTTCGCGTTTCGGTAAAATTGCTAGTGGGATCAAAATGGTTCCACTTGGCTGCAAAAATGCGGCTTTGAAACATGTGCTGTCGTTTAGGCGACACTTATTTATGTTCTTAAACTCGCAGACTCTTAATGTGTCGTTTCGATGTATGTATGAAGGGAAATCGTATATGTTATATGCGAGCGCAGGTGAGATGCGATGTTTTGAATGTGGTGGTGTCAGGCACGTAAGGTTATCATGTCCTAATAGAGCCGAGGCAGGCCCGAGTGGAATTGAAACTGAAGTGCAAATAGATCCACATAAAGATCAGGTTGTCGTGATTAATGCTGAGAATGTAAGGAATGATGAGGAAATTCCTACTGAGAAAGTAAGAAGTGACGAGGAGGTCTCTACTGAGAGTTTGAGGAAGGATGAGGAGTTGTCTGTTGAAAATGAACGAATGGAGGAAGGTGATGTTGAAGTAGGCCTACAGATGTCTGAAATAAATGATGTTGTGGGGATGGAAGGCCAAAAAATAAGAGATTGTGTAGTGACTGAGTCTGGAAGCACTGAGGATCAAAGCAGTGTCAGAAAGAAAGATCCATGTGAGCCTAAAGAAAAAATACAAAAATTAGGTGAAGATGAAATAAACGAGGCTGATGATGAGGATGGTGTTTTATCTGATACTTCAGATCTGTCAGATATTTCCCAGGTAGGTTGTGATCAGATTTACTCTTTGGATGAGATTAATTCGTTTTTGGATGAGACTTTTGGAAAGGTTGCTGAAGTGAAGAGTTTCTTTCCAGATGTAAAGAAATTTGAAATTTTCAGTTTTATATTGGTAAAAGAGGGTAGGAGTAGAAAAACTGAGTACGCGAAAGAGGTTTTGCTTAAAAAAGATTATCCCTAAACTTAGAAAGGGAAAACCCCCAGTTAAATGTAAATCAAACTGATTTTGCGAAATGAGATACAAATCAAGGGTGTCTTTGCAGTGCTTTCTGTTTTTTCTGTCTCTTTCTTTTCACTCCTTATATCTTTTTATGGATATTTTGAGAATAGGATCTTTAAACATTAATGGAGGGAGAGATAGGAGTAAGAGAGCAATGATTTCAGAATATGTTCATCTCAAGGACATCAATGTTATGTTTTTCCAGGAAACACACTCAGATAATCAAAATGAAATTGATTTATATAGATGGTGGGAAGGTGAATTCTGAGTCATGGAACAAATTTGAGCGCAGGGGTAGCAATTATTTTTTCTAAACATTTGGATCTAAAGATCCTATCCACTATTGAAGTAGAAAAAGGCAGAGTTTTAATAGCTATAGTAGAAATTAAAGAGTTAACATTTCTTTTTATTAAGCATGTAATGTCTTTTCGGCGCCAGGTTTTCATGATTTTGAATTCTCAGAGCGATCCTTTGAACTTGTCGGCGAAACTAACTATCGAAGGGAAGGATTACACTATTTTTATAAGTTCTGAGTCCATGAAATGCTTCATTCGTGGCGAATTCAGACACGTTCAACAGACTTGCCCGAATCGTAATAGAAATGGCGTTAATGAAGTTTTGGCTGATAATATGGTTGATGGTGGGGCGCAAGGTTCTGACGTTGCGGACGCTGCGCCGTTACTACTTCCACAAGCCGTCGCGGAGTCAGCGCCGAGTGGCTCGCTCGAGGAGAATGGGGAAAGATTCCTGTCGGCTAATTCCAGCAATAGTGCCGTGGAGATAGCCCAGGTAGCTGATGTCATACCCGTTGTCACACAGCCAGAGTTGAGTTCGGATCAAGCACATGCAAAAGATGCAATGAGGCCGAATCACTCGAGGATGAACAACAAATACAACCCCAAGTAACGTTAAGTGATATTAAAATAAGTACTGATGAATCGATTGATCAGAGTCAAGGAGATAATGTTTCGCAAGAAGTGTATTTCGATAAGGATGACGAGGAACTATATGATGGGAATGACATTATGGACTTGGAGAATATTATTTCTGAAGGTAGGACTAAACTTTACTCATTACAGCAGATAAATACCTTCGTTGACAATTAGGGTTGGGTACCGAAACGCGGTGCCAATAGGGAACCGGTTCCGACGTAAACGGTAATAACCAGACCGAACAAGAACAAAAATTTCGGTGCCTGATTTCGGTGCCTGACTCTGTTACCCCTTTTCCACCAAAGCGTTTTGAGAGCCGGTTCGGAGCCGGTGCCTGCGCGCGAACCAGTTCTTTGTGTTTCGACAGCCAAAGAACCGGTTCTCGGCCAGGAAAACTGGTTCCAAAGCGGCACCAACTCTTTGCTGGACTAGAACCAGAGAACCGTTCTTTTACCACGTCATGCTTACGTCGGGGGCTGGGGGCGGGTTTAGATGTGTCCTAAACATCTTTTCTGACCGCAAAGCCAGGAGAAACATTTGCAGAAACACGATGTAGTCCACCATTGTAATTGTTATGCTTGAAGTTGGCGCAAGCGTTTCTAGCTTTTTTTTATTTTTTTTATTGAAAACATTATGTAAGCAAAGAAGAAAACAGTCACAAAATAGAACAAATAAACGTAGAGAAAAAAAAGACAAGACAGGTGTACATAACTAATCAGAAAAGATTACATATCAAAGGAAAAGATTAAAAGACTTACATATTTCAATTGTTTTTAAAGCCTTCTTGGTTCACGAGTTAGAGATAATCCCAAAGTAATGTTGTACTTGCAAGCGTTTCTAGCTGAGACGTAAAGCGACGTACACAGTGACGTAACGACGTCGTTCGCTGGGCGCTCTAGAAGTGGAAAAACAAACAGGTTCTGAGGAGGTTCGCAAGTTGAACCAACTCCGAACCAACTTTGAACCAGCACCAGTTCCGAACCCGTTCTTTTTTGGTGGAAAAGGGGTATGGGTCATGAGGCGCACACACGCAAGGTCTCTCGCGCTCTCCGCCGTGCGTGCACAATACTGTTTGAAGCACAGTCTGTTCTGTCTCGCATGGTGCTCTTGCTCGCTCGCTCTAGATTCCAGGAGATTTTAACTAATTTGCGGGCATCAGGGAGCCGTTATCAATATGCGGGAGACTCCCGGAACGTCTGCTGATTGCGAGGGGATTAATGAAGATGCCGAAGACAAAACGCTCCGAGGTTTGGCTGCATTTCACATGTAAAATTACGCGTCAGAACGCCCTCTGGGTGTGCCAAATGCCTGAAGCACAGATTGTCTGAAGCACATATAGAATCAGGCCAATCCATTGGCTGATGGCGTGGGCGCCGCCTCGACGCTCACGTCGTCTTATTATGTTGGCACGCGCATCATCTGCTCCTCAGATTTCTCTGCCGAAAAAGGAAGCTTGTCGGCAGCGCGAGGAGTTTGGCAGCGAACGCAGCGTCTCGTTCCCTATTCAGAGAACATAGGTTACACCAATAACCAGAGACGTTCTCTTTCATAGGTTCACTCAACGCTGTGCAGACGCAGTGGGAACGAAATACCAAACTCGCCAAGCTAAGCGCTGCCGTTCTAGTGCAACGACCAGATAATTTACATGACTGGTTCAAGCAGACAAAACATGGGAACCTGTGGCCATGTCGAGATTAGATTACCCTGGTAGTAATCTCTATTAATCTCCGGTATTATTACATTGTTTGATACAATATTGCTTTATTTGATATTATGTAAATGTGAATTTTTTATTTTATATTGGTTTATTTATTATTACCATATGTTACTTGTATTTATATTGTTTAAAGATTTAAGTTAATATTGTGTCCAGTTTGGCCCTGTAAATAAAAGGGTATTATTTTTTGACAAAGTATGTGCGGTTTCGTTTTCTTAAAGGGATAGTTCACCCAAAAATGAAAATTCTGTCAGTAATTACTCACCCTCATGTTGTTCAACCCCGTAAGACCTTGGTATCTTAATTCGTGTTCCGAAGATGAACGAAGGTCTAACGGGGTTGAACAACATGAAGGTGAGTAATTACTGAATCATTTTTGGGTGAACTATCCCTTTAAGTACCGTTTCAAGAACCGTTTAAGCACCGGAACCGTTTAAAAAATACAGAGTAGGTACTGGTATCGGATAAAACCCAACCGATACCCAACCCTATTGACAATACAAAGGGGCTTCGCAAGCCCAGTATTGAGTCTCACTTTCCAGATTTGAAACTCTTCCTGATGTCTTGTACTGTAGCTATGCGGAAGAGCTCGATGAGCTCGATAGACCAAAACGGTACCGCCTTAAGAAGATCCTTTGTAATGTAAGAAGTATACTGAATTTACCAGGCAAAAAGTGATATGGCTAGCATGCAATTTTTTGGGTATTTTTCTTTTTTTCTGTTAAAAAAGATGCTGTTAAAAGGTTCGTCTTTTTGACTATATTATGATAAAGAGGGCTAGTATAGTTTTTCTTCAGGAAACGCATACACATCCAAATAATCAAGTACAATGGCAGAGTGAATGGAAGGGACAGGCTATATTAAGTCATGGTTCTAGTGTTAGTGCAGGGGTTGCAATTCTCTTTGGGCCAGAGTTTAAGGAGCATCCTGTGAGTGTTTTTGAATTGGTTCCTGGTCGAATGTTGCATGTTGATATAACAGTTCATGGACTCAATTTTTCGCTATTTAATGTGTACACTCCAAACATTGGTTCAGAGCGAATTTTCTTCTTTAAAAAACTGAAAACTGCGTTAAGTGATGTTTTGCAGGATAGATGGTTGTTCTGGCTGGGGATTTTAATTGTACTATAAATCATACCTTAGATAGGAACCATGAAGAACCACATAAGCAGTCGTCAGAAGAACTTAAAACTGTGTTAACTTCTCATTGTTTTGTAGATGTTTGGAGAGAAGCTTTGCCTCAGACCAAACAATATACCTGGTTGAAAGTAAACTCTAATATGATATCTGGAGCCAGACTTGATAGAATCTATGTACAGAAAAGTGTTAGGGGTAGTTTTTTTAAGAGTTGTATTATGCTTTATCGGATCACCAGTACATGTCTGTTGAATTTTCTACTGCATAGAGCACTTTTAAGCACTCGCTTTGGAAGTTTAATAGTAGACTTTTTGCAAGATCACAACTTTGTGCACTCTTTCACCTTTTTTTGGGAGACGTGGAGAGAGAGTAAAATGCTATATAAGTCCCTAAGTCAATGGTTGGATATTGGCAAAACACAAATTAAACTTTTTTGTCAGAACTATATTGCCTATAATAAAAGCATCCTGGAAAGTACATTGAAACAGCTTGAACAAGACATCCTTTACACTGATGATAAAGCGGATGGTGTGGACACTGCTGAAATCCTCGAACGGAATACATTTCTCTTACGGAATCTTTTAGAAGAAAGGGCCCAAGAGACACTTGTACGAGCAAGGTTTACCACCTTTAACAATATGGACGCTTCGACATCATCCTTTTTTAGTCTGGAGAAGAAGACTGTAAATAGGAAGACTTTATGTCATTTGAAACTTCCAGGGGGAGGAAAAGTAACTGATGATCGTGGAACCATGTCACATGCTTTATCTTTTTATGAAGAGCTTTACAAGGCTGAACCCTGTGATGATGAAATAGCTGACATTCTTCTTCAAGATTTACCTCAACTTACGGAAGAGGAGAAATCTAGACTTGATCAACCTTTGAATTTTGCTGAACAGACTGTAGCTGTTCAGGAACTCTCTTCTGGCAAAGTTCCAGGATTGGATTGGTTGAATGCTGAATTTTACAAACAGTTTTGGTCGGTGATCGGAAAGGACCTATTTTCTGTCTTCTTGGAGTGTCTGGAAAGAGGCACATTACCTGTGAGCCTTCGGAGGGCCGTGATTACTTTACTACCCAAGAAGGGTGATCTTGGAGACATTAAAAATTGGCGCCCTGTGTCATTGCTCGGAGTTGACAAAATATTTTCCAAAGCTTTGACTAATAGACTCAAACTTTGTATATCTTCAGTGATTCATGTAGATCAAGCTTATTGTACTCCGAATCGATCTATTTTTGATCATCTTTTTTTGGTTCGAGACTTGATTTCCTTTGCTAAAGTGCATAAACTTGATGTAGGTTTGGTTTCTTTGGACCAAGAGAAAGCCTTTGATGGAGTTGATCATGGCTTTCTTTTTAAATGTTTCAATGCCTTTGGTTTTGGTTCATCATTTATTTCTTATGTTAAGCTGCTGTACACGGATGTATATAGCATACTAAAAGTAAATGGCACCCTTTTAAGACCATTTTTAGTTGGCAGAGGTATACGACAAGGGTGCGGCCTCTCAGGTATTTTATATGCTATTTTTATTGAACCAATCTGGGCAGTTCTGAGACGTCAATTAAGTGGGATTTCTACAGTGTGTCCTTATAGTACAGATTTGGTAACGGCTAGATTAAGTGCATATGCTGATGACGTTACAGTGGTAATAAGGTCAGATGAGGATGTTCAGAATTTGGTAGTATCTCTGGATGTATATCAAAGAGCATCTTCCTCAAGAATAAATTGGCAAAAGAGTGTATCCTTTTTGCTGGGCAAATGGGGCTAGATCAATATATGGAGAATAATTGGGAAGGTATATTTGATAAACTGTCTGTCCGTCTAAAAAGGTGGAGGTGGATTCTCCCTAATTTGTCATATAGGGGTAGAGTACTTATAATTAATAACTTAGCTGCATCTATGTTATGGCATCGTTTAAATGTACTTGATCCACCAAAATTTCTTTTGCAACGTTTGCAGAAGATTTTTGTAGATTTTTTTTGGGACAGTCACCATTGGCTTCCCCCTGCAGTTCTTTACTTGCGAGTTACTGAAGGAGGTCAAGGGTTAATTGATGTGAGCGCTAAAGTTAAAGCTATGAGGTTAAAAGTTGCTCAGACTTTGCTTTATTCTAAAGGGCATACATCATCATGGGTGTCTTTTGGCCTGGCTTTGGGGGGCTTTTCCCTTGATAAACAATTGTTTTTGATATCTTCGTATAGTAGAAACGTTATAGGCCTATCTGATGTAAGATTCTATGCGTCAGTTTTAAATTCCTGGACTGTTTTTAAGGAATTTGGACGAGAAAATTACCATTTTTGTCACGGTAGACACATTCTCTGTTCCTTCTCGTCTCGTGTTTATGTTGTGGTTTGAATGCACGTGTGTAGTGGGCGTGAGTGTATGACATCACCTGATCCACTTCAGCTGATCCTCATTCACTTCACCAGCTGCAGTCAATCTCACCACCCTACTTATACTTACCGCTGTTCTATTATCCTTGTCAGATCGTTGTTTGATGTCGTTCGTGTTGGTGTTCCGGTGTCCAGTTCCTGCCTTGTGTTCCCGTTCCTGTTCTTCGTCTTCGTCACTGGGTTTCGTCTGCTGTTTCACCGTCACCGCACCATCATCTCTTCACCATCGGATCCTGATCACCGAAGTCCCTGTGTCACCCGTTCTACATCAGCCTGTACTGCTTCATCATCATTTACAATAAATATTCTGTTTACTTGCATTTGCTTCCCGTCTTTCGTTACATTATGACAGAACGATCTGACCAGGAAAGGGAAGCAGCGAGTGCATCGCAGAGATCGATGGAAGAATTCATTCACCATAGCATCAGGAGGATGGATTCGCAGCAGCGAGAGATCGGCGACACGGGCCGCGCCGTACAGGCCTTGGTGACACAGGTGTCCGAGCTCACCCAGCAGATCCAACGCCTACAGGGTCCCACTGCGCCGCCCACACCGACCGTTCCTCCCACACCACCAGAAAGACCCTCCCAGTCAGAGCCCCGTCTTCCAGTGCCAGAACATTATGCCGGTGAGCCCACCTTTTGCAGAGCGTTTTTGACCCGTTGTACTATGCATTTCGCTTTACAGCCCCGCACGTTCGACACGGAACAGGCGAAGGTGGCGTTCGTCCTCACCCTGCTGACTGGGAAGGCTGCGCTTTGGGGAACGGCGGTGTGGGAGAACCAACACCCATGCTGCGCCTCGTTCCAGACCCTCGCCGCCGAGATGAGGAAAGTTTTTGACAGGGCTGTCTCTGGGAGAGAGGCAGCCCGAAGACTGGCGGAACTGCAACAGGGAGAGAGATCGGTTTCCGACTACTCTATTGAATTTCGGACCCTGGCGGCGGAGTGCGGCTGGAACGAGGAGGCGCAGTGGGATATGTTCCTGCATGGGCTGGCTGACCACGTCCAGAGGGAGATCTACGCCCTGGATCTACCCACCACTCTTAACGGGTTGGTCGACTTAGCTCTGCGGGTGGACGCTCGGCTGTCTAGGGTCGAGCGCCGAGTCCCGTCCACCCGTACCTTCGCAGGGACCGACCCTCCACGATCCAGCGGCAGGGAGGTGGTCAGCCCCGTCTACGATCCCGAGCCCATGCAGGTGGGTCGAGCTCGGCTTTCCCGGGAGGAGAGGGAGAGGCGGAGATCCCAGGGCCTTTGCCTGTATTGTGGAGGAGCGGGACATTACGCATACAACTGTCCGGTAAAAGGCCAAGCCCGATAGTAAAACTGAGGCTACTATCGGGTGGGATCTCCGCTAGGAAGACCTCATCATCGACTACATCTACCTCCACACTCCTTCCGGTAAGACTAAGGTGGTCAGTCCAACAGCACGACTGCCATGCACTTCTGGACTCTGGGGCTGAAGGTAATTTTATGGACCACACTTTTGCACAGAAGATTCAGATTCCCCTCAGACCCCTCACTCACAGAATTGCCGTTCACGCACTCAACGGACAAGAACTCCCCACCATTTCCCTTTGCACTGAAGACATTACCCTCACCACTTCCGGCAACCATTCTGAGACTATTTCATTCTTCATCTTGGACTCACCCCCTGCACCCGTCGTCCTCGGACATCCCTGGCTCATCCGACACAACCCCCGAGTGGACTGGCACCATAGATCAGTACTGGAGTGGAGCAAGGAATGTCATAAGTCTTGTCTCGTGTCTGCCTGTTCGTCTGTGCCTGTTTCTGTGTTTCAGGAGGAAGCAGGGGATCTGTCTAACGTGCCCGCGGAGTACCTGGACCTGAAGGAGGTGTTCAGTAAGTCTCGTGCTGCTTCTCTCCCTCCGCATCGTCCCTATGACTGTTCTATAGATTTACTGCCAGGTAAGTCTCCGCCTAAAGGCAAGTTATATTCACTTTCTATTCCAGAAAGGGAGGCTATGGAGAAATATATTTCTGATTCTCTAGCAACCAAGTTCATTCGCCCTTCCTCTTCTCCAGCGGGGGCGGGATTCTTTTTTGTGGGGAAGAAGGACGGTTCTCTGCGACCTTGTATTGATTACCGAGGGCTGAATAACATCACGATTAAGAATACTTATCCTTTGCCGTTGATGTCTTCAGCCTTCGAGAGGTTGCAGGGAGCGTCCATCTTCACAAAATTGGATTTACGTAACGCTTATCATTTGGTTCGCATCAGGGAGGGGGATGAATGGAAAACTGCGTTTAACACCCCCAGGGGGCACTTTGAATATTTGGTCATGCCTTTCGGGCTGTCCAACTCCCCAGCAGTTTTCCAGGCACTGGTCAACGACGTGTTGCGAGATATGATCGATCAGTTCATATATGTCTACCTGGATGACATATTGATTTTTTCTTCTTCTCTCCAGGAACACGTGCAACACGTCAGACGAGTGCTTCAGAGGTTGCTAGAGAATGGGCTTTTTGTCAAGGCGGAGAAATGCGATTTCCATGCACAGTCGGTCCCGTTTCTAGGGTACATCGTCTCGTCTGAGGGAGTGCGGATGGAGCCTGAGAAGATCAAGGCTGTGGTAGATTGGCCAAGCCCAGATTCCCGCAAGGCCCTGCAGAGGTTTCTGGGATTCGCCAATTTCTACCGGCGTTTTATTCGCAATTTCAGCCAACTAGTCGCACCTCTGACTGCCTTGACCTCCCCCAGAACTACGTTCAGGTGGTCAGACACAGCCGAAGCTGTGTTCTCCAAACTGAAGGGCCGCTTTGTTTCAGCCCCCATCCTTGTCGCCCCTGATTCTTCACGTCAGTTCGTGGTGGAGGTCGACGCATCAGAGGTGGGAGTAGGCGCAGTGTTGTCCCAACGCTCTTCCACAGACGACAGGATGCATCCCTGCGCGTTTTTGTCTCATCGTTTATCTCCAGCCGAACGCAATTACGACATTGGTAACAGAGAGTTGTTGGCAGTTAAGTTAGCGTTGGAGGAATGGCGCCACTGGTTAGAAGGGTCGGGGGTACCTTTTATTGTCTGGACTGATCACAAGAACCTAGAATACATCAGAACCGCCAAAAGATTGAACTCCAGGCAGGCTCGGTGGGCATTATTTTTCGGTCGCTTCGATTTTACTCTTTCATACCGTCCGGGTTCCAAGAACGTCAAACCCGATTCATTATCCCGCATATTTGATTTTTCCGAACGCCCGTCTACTCCCGAGTGTATTTTGCCTGAAACTCTATTCGTTTCCACACTCACATGGGAGGTCGAATCGAAGGTCAAGAAGGCCTTAGAAGGGGTAACGCCTCCGCCCGGTTGCCCACCGAACCGATTGTTTGTGCCGGAGGGATTACGGTCCGACGTTATTCAGTGGGGTCATAACTCCAACGTGGCTTGCCATCCAGGAGTCAATCGTACTAGCTTTTTAGTCAAGCAACGATTCTGGTGGCCACTTATGGCTCGCGACATTCACGATTTTGTTTTGGCTTGCTCGGTTTGTGCCACTGGTAAGACTTCCAATCGACCTCCAGATGGGTTACTTCAGCCGCTGTCGGTTCCTTCGAGACCCTGGTCCCACATCGCGCTAGATTTTATTACCGCCCTCCCGCCCTCTCAGGGGAACACAGTCGTTTTGACTGTAGTGGACCGATTCTTGAAGGCAGCCCATTTTGTTCCCTTACCCAAATTACCCTCAGCTAAGGAGACAGCGGTTACAGTCGTAGATCACGTTTTTCGTTTACATGGCCTTCCGTTTGACGTGGTGTCCGACAGGGGACCCCAGTTCGTGTCCAAATTTTGGCGAGAGTTTTGCAGATTACTGGGGGCGACTGTTAGTTTGTCCTCAGGGTTTCATCCCCAGAGCAATGGTCAAACAGAGAGAGCCAACCAGGATTTGGAGAGAGTGTTGCGATGTTTGGTTTCCAAGAATCCTTCCTCTTGGAGTCAACAACTCTCCATGGTGGAGTACGCCCACAACACGTTGCCAGTGTCGGCTACGGGCCTATCTCCGTTTAAGTGTAGTGTAGGTTACCAGCCACCAATTTTTCCCAGTCTGGAATCCGAGGTAGCGGTCCCCTCCGCTCACGCCTTTGTTCAGAGGTGTCACCGCACCTGGACTAGAGCCCGTGAGACTCTACTCCAGGTGGGGGCGCGCACTAAGGCTAAGGCCGATCGCCACAGGTCGAAGCCTCCCGTATACGTCGTTGGTCAAAAAGTGTGGCTTTCAACCAAGAACATTCCTCTTCGCTCCGTATCTAACAAACTTGCTCCCAAATTTATTGGCCCATTTACTGTCACCAAGATCATCAGCCCGGTGGCAGTCCGCCTCAAATTGCCTCCCGCGTTCAGGAGGATCCATCCCGCCTTCCATGTATCTAAGATTAAACCCGTGTTTCATTCTCATATTAATCCGCCTGTCCCGGTTCCTCCCCCACCGCGACTCGTAGATGGGGAGACCACGTATTCGGTTAATCGTATACTGAACTCCAGGCGGAGAGGACGCGGATTTCAGTACTTGGTGGACTGGGAGGGTTACGGTCCGGAGGAGAGAAGTTGGGTGCCTGCTAGAGACATACTGGATCACTCCCTCATCGATGATTACAATCGACAGGGTAAGGAGTCTGGGAACGCCAGGAGGCGTTCTTAGGAGGAGGGGTACTGTCACGGTAGACACATTCTCTGTTCCTTCTCGTCTCGTGTTTATGTTGTGGTTTGAATGCACGTGTGTAGTGGGCGTGAGTGTATGACATCACCTGATCCACTTCAGCTGATCCTCATTCACTTCACCAGCTGCAGTCAATCTCACCACCCTACTTATACTTACCGCTGTTCTATCATCCTTGTCAGATCGTTGTTTGATGTCGTTCGTGTTGGTGTTCCGGTGTCCAGTTCCTGCCTTGTGTTCCCGTTCCTGTTCTTCGTCTTCGTCACTGGGTTTCGTCTGCTGTTTCACCGTCACCGCACCATCATCTCTTCACCATCGGATCCTGATCACCGAAGTCCCTGTGTCACCCGTTCTACATCAGCCTGTACTGCTTCATCATCATTTACAATAAATATTCTGTTTACTTGCATTTGCTTCCCGTCTTTCGTTACATTATGACAATTTTGGCCTGAATGAGCCCCTGTTTTATAACTCCTTTCTTGGTGGCAATGTTTGAATGTCTAATATCATTGCTAAAACATTTATAGATAAGGGTTTGACCACAGTTGCACATCTGATTGATATTGCTTCCAGAAAATGGAGACCAGCAGCCGAAATTTGTGAACAGGTGGGATTCAGGTCTGTGAGGATGGTGGAACATTTCATAAACAGCCTGAAAGCTGATTTTCCCTCCCAATTCCTCCATTTTGCAAATTGTTTCCTGTCTGGTGATTCGATGCAATGTTCTTTCCCTAAGTTACCTGTGTCTCCAAGGGTTTGTACAGAGGATGACCAAGAGGGGAAGTTACTGAAATGTAAGGGGCTGCATGAGCTTGATTTTCAAGCTGTTGGAAAAAGAGAGTTTTATCAGATATGTGTAAAGACTGACTATTTTGGGAATATTAATCAGAGATATGTTACAAAATGGAGAGAGTATCTTATGGACTCTGATGATCTTGCTCCCTCTTGGAGACTGTTGTATAAAGGTCCCCTTCCAAAACGATCTGGGGATTTACAGTGGAGAATATTGCACTGTGTGTTACCTAAAAATAGTTTTGTTTCTAAGTTTAATATGGCTGTTTTATCATTCTGCAATTTTTGTACTAAACCAGATACTGTGTTCCATGTTTTTGTTGAATGTCCTAGGCTAGTATCACTGTTTACCTTACTGGAAAGAATACTCGGAAGCGCAAGTATTCAAAAACACACAGAGAACAGTGTACCTTGGCAAATTTTGCAGTTGGGCAAGCTAAACTAGCCATTTGGAAGACTTGCAGAATGGCTGCTGAGGGGAGAAATATGAGCGCGCTGAAACTGTTTACTGCCTTGGTTGAATCCAGAATCAGACTGGAACAAATTCTATCAAATCACAAAAAACGTATTTGAATTTGAGTCTAAATGGTGTGTGAATGGTGCTTTATTGTCAATATGTGAAGACGAAACTAGTGTTTAATTGGTGATGTTTAATGGTCATTTTACATTTTATTTTTCTTAATTTCTATATTAATTTTTAATTTTTTTCTTCGTATGTGCAGATTGTAGCAGTACGTCTACAGGGGTGAAATACATTGTATTTTAGTGTTTTAGTACATGTTTTAATAAAGAGTTTGTAAAGTCTCTCTCTCTCTCCCTCTCTCTCTCGTTCTCTCTCTCTCTCTCTCTCTCTCTCTCTCTCTCTCTCTCTCACTCTCTCCCTCCCTCTCTCTTAGGGGTGGGCGATATGAGCAAAAATTCATATCACGATATTTTTCACTGTCCGGACGATATCGATATTATATTGCGATATGAGAAAAAAAAAAATGGAATCACATTTAAATACACCTTTGTTAAATTACAGGCAAAATATGTATTTTAACCCTATAACTAGAAAAAGGAGAGGGATTTAATTGGACATAGGCCTGAAAAATCTTTTTTTATTGTGCCATTGTTTTTCTCAAAAAGTGCAAACGTGCAACATGAGGCCTGAATTCACTCATCTCTTTCCATTTTTTATTTTCTCTTTTATTTCTCTTATCACTTTAATAATTCCTTCGTTAATAATTCGTAAGATGAGTAACACTGGAGTTTGGTTTATTGAATACGTTATAATCAATAAATATGAAATAGTGTGATTTCAGAGAGGTTTGACACTATATTACTATGTATCAATTTACTAATGCTCGGACACACACGGTCTCTCTCGCTGTTGCTCGCGGAGTTCGCTTCGCTTTTGTCCAGTCCGGCGCCTCATAGACAGACGCTGTGTGTGTGTGTGTGTGTGTGTGCGTGCGTGCGTGTGTGACAAGACGGAGTGACACACGACAGAGAACACTATCACAGTGACAGAGAACGAATACACTGCGTGTTTTAAATAGCATAAAAAAAAATTAATAACGAAACGCATTATGTGGCGGCCGGTGTTGATTCTGTGCATAGATATTCTGTGGCGCACCGCCACGAATTAGTCTGTGTGTGGTGGGAAACACTGGACTGTTACCATGCTCTCTGTGTTTGATTATTAATGCCTGTGCATCACGCGAGTTGGACACGAGAGGAAAAGTTTAAACGTTCAGTTCAGCCTCGATTTTGTATCGTCATTAGTAGCTAGTGATAAAAGTTGTAAAGAGTACCAAATTTAACAAAACAATATAACTGCAAAATTTGAATTTATGAATATCTAACTGTTTTCTCGGTATCGCAAAATCCATATCATGGTACAACATAATACCGGTAGTCACTTTCATACCGGTATAGCGCCCACCCCTACTCTCTCTCTGTGCATGCTGGGAGGTTTGGGGTGCATGCGTGTGAGGGTGATCACGAGGAGGAGAGGACGATTGTTTTTGGGGGGGTTTTCCGCCTAAACTTTTTGTTTTTTTCTGTTTTCTAAGTTTATTAATGTTTTTTTTGTGTGTGTTGTGTCCTTTTTTAATAATATTTTGTTGTTTGGTTTTATAAATTTTTGCGAATTTTTGCGGCGGCATCGGGATGGCGTCTCTCCCTACGGGGACAGCGTCACAGGTGTCGCTCCGCCATGGAATCAGGTGTGTACCGGCTCAGGGCGTCACTGTTGAAGATGTGCTGCTGGCAATAGGGGAAAAAGTTGGGTATGAAAACATTACTACAGCATCCAGGATGAATAAAGCAGTGGTGGTGTTTGTTGAGAAGGAAGACATAGTAAAACAGTTGATATTAAGCGACGGAATTGTGGTAAGTGGCGATCTTCTTATTATCTCACCGCTTGTTACTCCGACAACTAGAGTTACGATATCCAATATGCCGCCTTTTATTCGAAATGACGAAATTGAGAAAGCTTTGACGCGATATGGGAAAATGGCTAGTGAGATTAGGATGATTCCGCTGGGGTGTAAAAACACTGCTCTAAAACACATAGTGTCTTTCAGGCGGCAGGTGTTTATGTTCTTAAATGAACCTGAGTTGATATGAGTTGGATATTTCGTTCAGAGTCATGCATGAAGGAAAAGCGTATTTTATCTACGCCAGACCCGTCGCCAGACCTCAGTCTTAAGGGGGGCATATGAAATGCATGGGGGGGCACAATTATTATTGGCCTAGTTCGTATATTTATAATAATCAACTCTAGTCGCGCAGCACATGGCCTATCATCACATTAAACATAACGTTATAACCAACCACCAGGTATATGGCCAGGTAGCCTATGGCCCAGACATGGGGACTTGTGACTTGGTGACTTGGACTCGAGTCGCTATTTTTATGACTTGTGACTTGACTTGACAAAAAATTAAATACTTGAGACTTGACTCGGACTTGGAAGTTAAAGGCTCGGGACTTGACTTGACTTGAGACACGATGACTTGAATGACTTGAGTGTTAATTGCATCATGTTTTCAGTTTGAATATAAAATATATAAATTATTTATAAAAATAAAGTTGATCCGGCTGGAGCGCAGGCTGAGAATAGCGTTGTCATGACTGGATCACGACACTATCATCAGTCACGCCCTCTCGTACCTTACGCACACCACACCCACTTAGATCAGCTATCACATCAACATGTCAGCCGGAGGGGTACCGAGGGTCATTGCTTTCGGCTTCAAAAATTATTCGCAAGATGGCAAAAGACGAACAGCGCTTTGCAAGACATGCAATATCAACATCGCGGACAGCCAGACGACAACCTCCAATTTCGTCTGTCATTTGAAGAGCCATTCTGCCCAGTAAGTGCTTGTCAATTTGTTAATGTTATCTGGTTAGTTGGTAGTTAGCTAATGTAATAATTTCAGGCCCAAAAAAGGCCCAAACATAAATAATCAGATTCATCTAATCTTTCCTAACGATCCGCTAGCTGCCCGCCCCATAAGCAGGCCGTCAAAAAAAAAACGTGTCTGTAGGCAGCCTAGGCTCCGAGATCTGTACACAAAAACAATTGCTACCAACAAGTGTTAACCAACCACTTCGTCTTCGATTTCGGTGGGGACGCGTACCCACCAGATTTCGTCATGAGTAATTTTTTGAACCCACCACTTTTAACTTAATGTCCATAATAATTGGACTTTGGGTTAGATTTTTTTTACAGTTTTCAGTGGTTATGAGGAGCAATATGAGAGAGAAATTTGGTGATTGTTGTTTATGTACATTAAACCATAAAGCTTTTTCACGTAAGGTCTTATACAAAGCCCATGAGAACCGTGGGGAGTCAACCCACAGCCGCTCCGCTGGAATGCTGAAATTGTGAAGCTGAAACGCTTAATGTCAGATAACGTCCATAATAATTGGACTTTGGGTTAGATTTTTTTACAGTTTTCAGTGGTTATGAGGAGCAATATGAGAGAGAAATTTGGTGATTGTTGTTTATGTACATTAAACCATAAAGCTTTTTCACGTTAGGACTTATACAAAGCCCATGAGAACCGTGGGGAGTCAACCCACAGCCGCTCCGCTGGAATGCTGAAAATGTGAAGCTGAAACGCTTAATGTCAGATAACGTCCATAATAATTTGACTTTTGGTTCGATTTTTTGACCGTTTTCAGTGGTTATGAGGAGCAATGAGAGAGACATTTTGGTAATCATTGTTTAGGCTACATTAAACCACGTCATGTCATATTGACAACATGGTACTTATGAAGCAGAATAGTGGGTCATATGTCTAATGCTTTTTGAAAACTTAAGGCTTTCTTCTTCATAAAACAATTCGGACATCATCACATTTTTCTATACATTTGTATTTCTTTAAATTAGTAAGCTACAGGACATCATCTTTCAAATCATGACCTGCGCGAAAGAGAAAAGTGAATGAATGCGTCATTGTACCAAAATGACTTGACTTGGACTTGACCTACTACAGGACTTGACTTGACTTGACATAGCCTGTGACTTGACTTGCCCAAGAAAAAAATACTTGGGACTTACTTGAGACTTGAAGGTTAAGACTTGAGACTTACTTGAGACTTGCAAATGTGTGACTTGGTCCCATCTCTGCTATAGCCTACACCACATTACATAGAAGCAATGTTATGAATATCCATAAAACACTTGACTATACAACATACAGTATTAAATGTAACACCAGAAGCATCTCTCAAACATTGCATTTTAAGCAGTCAACAGAGGGATATGCATTGCCATGAGACACAACACACATACACACGCACGCACATACACTCGCACAGAGACTTTGAACCTAATGTTACCGGTACTTTGAGTGGAGGCAGCGCTGTCCTCTCTCCAGTCCCTCCTGTCAGTACAGCGGGAGGTGGCGTTTCTCTGAGCAGAACCTCCTCAAAGTATCCTTCCACTCGGAAGGAACTGAAGCGAGTAAGCCGGCGAAAACTCGTTTTGAAACAGCTTTCAAAAATGTGCGGTAACGGTTGAGCGGCTTAGTTGTACGTCACATACGTAGCCGTTATTTTTAGTAAGGTCGTGATAGACTGTTGCAGTGTAGATTCCCATCAATCAAACAAAATCACACCATTGTTTCTTTATATTTTTAAATAGGCTTTTGTTCGCCAATTTCTGCTCATATGTTAAATATACTATAATATGGGATGTTTTGTCAAAAATAAAGTAGGTATATTGAATTATCAACTAAGATGTTATTTAGTGTTTGTTCCAATATTCAAACCAATGAATCCTTACCTTTTTTAATGCATATGATAAAATGTATACTTTTTACAAAGAAAGAATACACTTGAAATATTGTTAAAATTGTAATTGTAACTTATTTGTAATTGGTTACAATTTCTAATTGTAATATATATATATATATATATATATATATATATATATATATATATATATATATATATATATATATATATATATATAATTTCTTTTGTCCGAGGTTGCATTCTTTGGTACCCAGTGACACAGCTGTGTGAAAGGCTCATTAATATGCAGCTGGCACATTATCCGGCCTTTGTCTTCTCAGGTGTGAACACGCCTCCACGCATATTGTCTTTCCAAACAAAAGGTGTCTTATAAAATTTAAATCAATGTATTGTTTTGTGTAAATGATTAGGCAGGATGATTTTTGAAGCAAAAATTCTAGGCAATAACACCCATTAGTCAAAAGTCTTGTGGACACATATTTAGTATTTGTTTTGTGGCCTTATTTCAGACACTTTAAGTTTTAGTTTTTTCAATAACCATGCATAAACAATATTCTCTCAAAAATACAAACATGTACATACATCTTGCTCACATATTATGGTCGCCCTGTTTGTGCTGAATAGTGTAATTACACCTTTGCAATTAATATGTTTATAAGCAACTGAAAAAAGCACAAATGTCAAAACATCTCAAGGACCCCAAAAACACCTTAGACCTCAGAGCGATAAAGACATGGATGCTCCTTCCTCATATTTTTTTTAATCTTGAAAAAAGAAAAGTGTTCAACAGAAGCAAATGTATCATCTTCGGCGGCCTGATGGGGTCATAACCTCTGACCCAGTGGAAATAAGGAAACTGGCAGTTCAATGTTATACAGACTTGTATGATGTTGAGACTTGTGATCTCGAATGCATTTCTGATTTGCTGAGTGATTTACCGAAGCTGGCAAATGAACAGAAAGAAGCTTTGGATGGACTAATTACTTTTCAGGAGATCACTGAGGCAATGAGACAGTTATCAAATGGCCGTTCTCCAGGAATCGATGGTTTGCCAGCAGAGTTTTATCAGACATTTTGGAATGTATTAGGAAATGACTTTGTATGAAGTTTTAAAGGAGAACTCCGGGCAATTTTTAAGTTAATCTTGATCGTTATATCTTTGTGAGTACTGTCTATAGAAAAAACCCGAACCGGATTGGTGCTTGCAACACAGAGCTGTTCCCACAAATGCCCAGAGCTCCCCCTCAGCTAAAATGGCAGTTATGGGGGCATAACTGTCTTGAGTGTCTTTGTGCCACTTAACAGACACAAAATGCAATTAAAATGTCTGTCCAACATGAACAGGGCCCTTACATGTGAACAAGATGCGTTTAGCAACTTAGCCATTGTTTAAATTCACCTAAATAGTGTTTTAGACGGCTAGCTGTAGTCTCGCGCTAAAGTCCCGTGGGAACTCAGTTGTAGCCAAAGGTAAATAGTTGTAATGGGAAGTCCGGTTCTTTCGGACAGTTCGTTTCAATGAACCGGTTCAAAAAACTCGTTCACCGGTTCTTTTACGTCATCATGCAATGACTTCATTTAGAGTGACTCAATTACGTAAATTCTTTCATCCCGCGTGGATCATCAGTTCTCAGATGACGGTGCTGTGTTGTGTCTGTGTAGTCATCCTTGTACGGCACAAACGCGAACCATTTCTTTTTCACCTACACACTGCTATTTACCTTTGGCTACAACTGAGTTCACACGGAACTTCAGCGCGAGACTACAGCTAGCCGTCTAAAACACTATTTAGGTGAATTTAAACAATGGTTAAGTTGCTAAACGCACCTTGTTCACATGTAAGGGCCCTGTTCATGTTGGACAGACATTTAAATTGCATTTTGTGTCTGTTAAGTGGCACAAAGACACTCTTTATGTATATGCCTCCATAACTGCCGTTTTAGCTGAGGGGGAGCTCTGGGCATTTGCGGGAACAGCTCTGTGTTGCAAGCACCAATCCGGTTAGTTTTTTTTCTATAGACAGTACTCACAAAGATATAACGATCAAGATTAACTTAAAAATTGCCCGAAGTTCTCCTTTAATGGAAAGTATAAGGAAAAAGCTACTTCCTGTAAGTTGTCGAAGAGCAGTACTTTCTTTACTTCCTAAAAAAGGGGATTTGTGCCTTCTAAAGAACTGGAGACCTGTCTCTTTACTGTGCATGGACTATAAAATACTTTCAAAATGTTTAGCAAATAGGTTGAAACTTGTTTTAGAATTATTAGTTCACAGAGATCAAACGTATTGTTTTCCTAATAGGTCAATTATGGATAATCTCTTTTTGTTAAGAGATGTAATTAATTTGAATCAGTTCAATAATGTTGACCTGGGTGTGCTTTCATTAGATCAAGAGAAAGCTTTTGATAGTCAATCATACATATCTTTTTGAGGTTTTGAAAGGTTTTGGGGTTGGGAAGAATTTTATATCATCAAACTAAATCAAACTAATGAATCCTTAACTTTAAAATATGTATGATAAAACGTATTGGCCTACTTTTAAAAAGAATACTTTATAAGAAATTTATGGGAAAAGACAATTTTCTTTTCAAGGTGTTTCCAACTCTAACTTTGAACAAATTCTGTAGAATGGCCCATATAGCCTATTTGAACAGGATTTGTTTCCAGGAATGACTATGTACTAAAAATGTGCTTTTGACTTTAAAGGTGCTCTAAGCGATGTCGGGCGACATCACTTCTTGTTGACGTTTAAAGTATTGTCAAACAAAACGAAGGCTAGCTAGACCCTCCCTCCTCCTCATCCGCGCACTAACCCCCCAAATCGCACCCCCAAACCCTTCTTATCGGTTATTGGCTGGAACAGTTTGTTATGTTTCGTGGTGCGAGTAAGCCCAGTTTGTTTTTGTTGCCGTTTGTGGAGCCTGAGGTGTCTGCAGAGACCGTGTTTTTTTACAGTGTGTTCAGGGGACAGGCAGCTAGCGGATAGTGAGGAGATGTTTGTTGTATGTGGCAAAAAATGTTTTGGCCTAAAAAACGTGTGACCGCTTTGAGCACCTTTAATTTATATTTGGATTATATATATACACTGCCGTTCAAAAGTTTGGGGTCGTTAGATTTTTAATGTTTTTAAAAGAAGTCACTTATGCTCACCAATGCTGTATTTATTTCATTAGAAATACAACAAAAAACAGTAATATAGTGAAATATTATTACAATTTAAAATAACTGTTTTCGATTTTAATATATTTTAAAATATTATTTATAAAGCTATTTTCTGGCCATGAACAATCACCTTCTTGTTATTATAAAATTTAGGTTACTGAAATAGTAACGAATTGTAAAGCTTTGTAGCTAGATCAAACATTTCATTGACTTTGTAAAAATGAGCATTTTAGACAATCAAGAATATAATGGTTTTAATAATTGGACTAATAATACATCGAACTACAATTCACACATAATATATATGTATATACAACCGGGACAGACAGAACGGAAAACATTACAAACAAGAATTTACAATAGGATGAGAGAGGGAGAGAAAACGAGAGAGAGAGAAATATAGAGAGAGGGAGAGAGAAATGAAGGTCAGGAAGAGAGAGAGAGAGAGATCACCGAGATGGTCTCTCAGCATGGCAAAAATCACAGACAATGTAACCTTAAGAGAGACAACAAGAAATCACGTCAGGTCATAACCAATACTTGCATATGGTTCTCGTTGTGTTGCTGAGGAACGCAGTCGTGTGCGTGGGTCCTTTTTCGGAGCGGACGTGTTCTTCCGTGTCTTTTCCGGGCAAGCAGACTCGCGGGAAGTTTAAACTTTAAAGGTTCAACGGCGTGAAGTTACCAAAGAAATGATTCAGAGTTCATCTCTCGCTCATAGAGGGAGAGGCGAATATGAAAATAACACTTAGTAAAGAAAAGAAAAGAAAGATCGGGAGTGACGCGGAGGTGCGCGTCCGAGACGGTGGCCGAAGCCCGTCCAAAGCTGGTGTTTCCCGAATTTAGACCGAAGAGAAGAGCCCGAAGAGAAGAGAGAGAGAAACGGGCGAGTTCGGGCGAGAATCCCGTATCCCCCCCCCCCCCCCCCCCCCCCCCATTTTGCGGGGAGGTCAAATCATCTTGGAGCATTTTGAACGGGAGAAGTTCTTCTTTGTTTCGTCAAGAGAACTTATTTTCATAGTTTATGATGGTATAACATTTCGTCATTTCTAACTGGACAGGCTGTACACATAGAATAATACATTTTACTGTAATTTTCCATGTATGACTAGTTCAGTCAAAGCACGACGATCATGAGGCTACCAAACATGAAATATGAAAGTAGAAGAAAACCAAAGTGACATTCATATGCAGAATTACAAGCATTTTAAAGTTTGATTAACACACAATAAAATTGTCAGTAGTTCCCGTGTGGCATGTGAAGACATCGACGCACAAAAGGAATACATTTAAAAATATTTACAGGCACTTTTTCTCTGAAAAAGTGTGGACGGACTAGCTAATCAATGACCTGCTGGCAGACGGTAGTGTTTAAAGTTTGAACGGTAGTGTTTAATGTTACAAAAGGTTATATTTCAGATAAATGCGGTTCTTTTGAACTTTCTATTTATCAAAGAATCCTGAAATAAAAATGTAAATAACTGTTTTCAACATTGATAATAATGAGAAATGTTTCTTGAGCATCAAATCAGCATATTAGAATGATTTCTGAAGGATCAAGTGACACTGAAGACTGGAGTAATGATGCTGAAAATTCAACTTTAAAATCACAGGAATAAATTATATTTTAAAATATATTAAAATCAAAAACAGTAATTTAAAATTGTAATAATATTTCACAATAATACTGATTTTTCGTTGTATTTTTTTATTAAATAAATACAGCATTGGTGAGCATAATCATCAGCTTTGATCAGCTTTGAATTCTAAAAAAAAAGGTACACAACTGTTTTCAACATTGATAATAATCATAAATGTTTATTGAGCATCACATGATCATATTATACTGAAAATTCAGCTTTGATCACAGGAATAAATTAAGCTTTTTACTATATATTCACATAGAAAACAGCTGTTTTACATTGAAACAATATTTCACAACATTACTGGGTTTGTTTTGTATTTTTAATCAAATAAATACAGCCTTGGTGAGCATAAGTGACTTATTTTAAAAACATTAACAATCTTACCGACCCCAAACTTTTGAACGAAAAGTGTATATATGTATATGTATTTTGTAAATATATATATATACGAACACCTAGTTTGTTGTGCCTTGTATAGGCATGTGTAGGGCAGCATAAAATAATAACAATAGCCTAGATAGCAGGCAGCCTATAAATCGTTAAAAATTATCACTTTAGTAACACTACACTAGACAAACATACAGTCATGGTCAGAATTAATGGCACCCCTGGTAAATATGATCAAAACTGTCTGTAAAAAATAAATCTGCATCGTTTATCCTTTTGTTCTTTCATTCAAAAAATTGCCAAAAATCTAACCTTTCATTGAAGTAAAAGAATTGAAAGTGGAGAGGAAATCACATTATGAAATAAATGTTTTTCTCCAAAACACGTTGGCCACAATTATTGGAACCTTTTTATTAAATACTTTTTGCAATCTCCTTTTTTTAAGATAACAGCTCTGAGTTTTCTCCTATAAGGTCTGATGAGTTTGGAGAACACCTGACAGGAGATCAGAGACCATTCCTCCATACAGAATCTCTCCAGATCCTGTAGATTCCCAGATCCATGTTGGTGCTTCTCCTCTTCAGTTCACTCATCTCATCAGGTCAGGGAATGGGACGGTCATGGCAGAAGGTTCATTTTGTGCTCTGTAACACATTTTTGTGTTGATTTTGATATTTGTTTTGGATCGTTGTCCAGATGGAAGATCCAAACATGGCCCATTATAAGATTTTTAGCAGAAGCTGTCAGGTTTTGATTTTTTATCTGTTATTTGATAGAATCCACGATGCCATGTATCTGAACAAGAAGTCCAAGACCTCCAGCAGAAAAATATGCCCACAACATTAAAGATCCAACGGTACATTAAATTGTACACATGGGGTACTTTTTATCCTTGTGTGCACCAAACCCATTTAGCGTGTTTGCTGCCAAAAAGCTCTTTTTTTTAGTTTCATCTGACCACAGAACCCTGTGCCGTTTAAAGTTCCAGTCATTCTGACAACTGAATATGCTGGAGTTTGTTTTTGGACGAGCGAGGAGGATTTTTCTTGAAACCCTCCCAAATAACATGTGGTGATGTAGGGGTTGTTTGATTTTTTTTAAAATAGGCTTTCTGATCCCAAGACTCAAGTAATCTCTGCAATTCTCCATCTGTGATCCTTGAAGAGTCTCTGGCCACTCAAACTCTCCTCCTCACCGTGCATTAAGGCAATATAGACACACGTCCTCTTCCTGGCAGATTCATAACATCTTTAGTTGATTGTAACTTCTTAGTTATTGCCCTGATGGTCAAAATGGGGATTTTCAATTCTTTAGCTATTTTCTTACAGCCACTTTCTATTTTGTGATGCTCAACAATCTTTTGATGCACATCAGAACTATATTCTTTGGTTTTACTCATTGTGATGGATGAATAAGGGAATTTGGCCTTTGTGTTTCCTCATATTTAAACTCTTGTGAAACAAGAAGTCATAGCTAGACAGTTTCATGTTCCTAGTCACCCTGGTGTGCTAAAAAAAGGTAAACATTAATGGGAATATACTTCAGAGATATTTTAATCGTAAAAAATTCTAGGGGTACCAATAATTGTGGCCAACGTGTTTTGGAGAAAAACATTTATTGCATAATGTGATTTCCCCCCCACTTTCAATTCTTTTACTTCAATGAACGATTAGATTTTTGGCAATTTTTTGAATGGAAGATCAAAAGGATAAACGATGCAGATTTATTTTTTACAGCCAGTTTTGATCATATTTACCAGGGGTGCCATTAATTCTGACCATGACTGTATATTGTTTATCATATGTTACTTCAAATATTTCTATTCGTTATGAAGTGAGATGAGTTTGTCGTGAAGCCTAATGTGTGGCGTGTTCTGCTTTTCAAACACACAGCGTGACTCAGACCCAAACTCAGCGCGTGCAGAGATCGAGCCGCTCCAAACTATGAAACATTATGATTTCCATTACACGAGAGTAGATGTTAAAACTTCATGCTGATTTGTACTCAGCTTTCGCCAAGATAAGCACCAACTAAGACATTGCTTTACAGTAACCTATGCTTCTCCATCCATTTACGCTTCTTTCCATATGGTGATGTAAATCTTCTTCTGTCTAGTGTTAACACGCGTCAGCACACACAACGGCTGCAACCACAGTGTGGTCCCCCCATGACAACCATCTGGATTGAGCTGAGTAGGGGACATCTCTAGGGTCTTCAAGTGGGCACCTTCCGTCCTCAGTGTTTCGTCGACTAGCCCACGACACCTCAAGAGGGCTCGACAGTGACTCTGGCGTCCCAGAGTCACCCCCCTCCGTCCCCCACTCAACTCAGCCCAGCTTACTGACCTCTACATCCCTCCTGCTGCTGAGACCTAACCACAATCTCACAATCTCTCCGCAACCCAACCATACGCGCAAACCGTTTGACTAAGGCTGTCGAGCCCCATTGGTGCGTTAATATGCAGTTTCAGTGGCAACGGTTCCGCATGGCATACCACCTACCACAAAACACAATATCTGCCCAACCACCCGTCATTCACGCAATATACACAGGAACGTAATAACTGTAAATACTATACAACCTATACAAATAAACCGACAGACTCTTCAAGTTTTCAAGAATTCTACGAAACCGCAGCATGGCGGCCTGTACACAGCCAGCTAGAATCTTTCCGTCTCAACCACAGCCAGTTGCTGCTCCTTTCTGCTGCTTCAGATAAGTTCTTTACTGTGCAACGCAACTCTTGGCCACTGAATCTGACGTCTCTGAGGAACCGGGTTGTAGAGTGTGCCACAAAACCTCGACAACCCACTTCCACTGTATAAACCTAGACTCTCCATCCTCGCTGTTCTGCTTCAGTGGCCAGATGAGCATACCGCAGTTTCTTCCTCTCATATGCCTCATCTACCGCATCCTCCTATGGCACTGTTAACTCTATCAGTTGAACAATGCGTGCTGATCCAGACCACAAAACAATATCTGGTCGTAGGTTAGTGGTGGCAATCTAAGGGGGAAAAATAAGCCGTTGATCAAGATCAGCCAGCATCTTCCAGTCCTTAGCAGCTTCCAGCTGTCCTGGGTGAGAATTGGTGTTAGCACCTTTTCTTGGTGGTTGCTCGCCTGGGCGGAGGAATATTGTCTTCTGCGTGTAATGTTTTGCTAGAACAGGCGGCAAACTTATTGGTCATACTACGCTTGCCTTCCAATGCTAAAGCCAAACATCGCAATACTTGGTCATGGCGCCAAGTAAACCGACCTTGGCTAAGAGCCACCTTACATCCTGTCAAAATGTGCCTTAATGTGGCAGGTGATGAACACAAAGGACAAGAGGGATCCTCTCCTACCCCGAGGTTTAGGTTCTGCGGTGATGGGAGAACATCATATGTCGACCTAATAAGGAAACTGATCCTACTCTCTTCCATTGACCAAAGGTCTTGCCAGCCCATTTTTCGTTGTTCCACACTCTCCTATCTCATCCACTCTCCCTGCTTGGCCTGGGAAATGGCCTTTATACATCTCATCCTCTCCTCCTGCTTTCGCACCTCGTTGACTACCAGCTTCCTCCTTTGAGCTGGGCCTGCCTTGTGCCATTTAGGAGGAGCTAAACTGAGCCCAAAACCCCCTCTTCCATGCTGTACCTGTCCCAAAATATCCCCAATTTGAAGGTCAGCCTTTGCCTCTACTACAGATTTCTTTGCTGACCACTTTCTACCAGTTTTTACCACAGGGGCTGCCTTCCCTTTTGTCGCGTGACTCTGCTAAAGACATTTCCAGTCTGACCTTGGCACACTTGAACTCCTCGGTTAAAGCAGAGACAGGCAGCTGCAATACTCCTTTACTATAAAGTCCCACTCTGCTGAGGCAGCGTGGGACTCCCAACCATTTCCTGATGTATTTATTTTATTTATTTATTTTCAAGGATAGCCCCTTGAGATGAACCATCTCATTTTCGAGGGGGTCCCTATGTATGATGTATGAACTTATTAACGCTTCCAGCTTATCCACTGTTGTCAAAGAAACCTCGTACACAGTCAGTGGCCACAGCAACCTTGGCAGTAGACCAAACTGAAAGCACCAGAGTTTTAGTTTGCCTGGTAGAGCACAGCTGTTTATGCTCTTCAACCCTTCCACTGCTTGTCGTCTAACTTCTCCCACTCGAACTGTGTCCTTTAGATCCCCATCGTACCATCTCCCAAGACTCTTCACTGGCTTCTCAGAAACTGTTGGTATTGCCTCACCATTAATGAAGAATGTTTTATCTACTACCTTTCCTTTAACTATCGAGATGCTCCTTGATTTAGAGGGCTTAAATTGCATTTGTGCCCATCCAATATTATCTGTTAACTTCCCCAATAACCGATTAGTGCAGGCTACTGTTGTAGTCATGGTTGTCATGTCATCCAAGTATGCTCTGATTGGTGGTAGTCGCATCCCAGAAGCCAATCGCTCTCCTCCTACTACCCATCTTGATGCCCTAATGATTACTTCCATTGCCATGGTAAAAGCCAGTGGAGAAATGGTGCATCCTGCAATTATTCCAACCTCTAAGCATTGCCATGCGGTGCTGAATTTTGGAGTTGAGAAACTAAATTGCAAATCTCCAAAATAGGCTTTCACTAAATTTGTTATTGACATTGGTACTCTAAAAAAATCAAATGCTGCCCAAAGAAGCTCATGTGGCACTGAACCATATGCATTAGCCAAATTCAGGAATGTCACATGGAGCTCCTTCCTCTCCTTTTTAGCTGATTGAATTCGTTGCCAGATAACATTGATGTGTTCTAAGCATCCTGAGAACCCTGGAATGCCTGCTTTTTGAACTTAAGTGTCAATGAAGCCATTCTTTAATAGGTAGGTTGACAATCTCTGTGCAATAATGCTGAAGAAAATCTTACATTCGACGTTTAATAGTGAAATAGGACGAAACTGACTGATGCTTGTAGCATCTTTTTCTTTATGTATAAAGACTCCACCTGCTCGGCGCCATGCTCTAGGTACAACCTGTTTTTCCCATGCCACTTTTTTTGTTACATTATACATCTACGTTTGAGCAGATATCCACAAACACAGTATTTAACAGTAAACACATGTCTAAACATTAAAATATTCACCATATTAGAATAAACACTCATACTAGCATACTTGTATCTCATTTTATAACATTTTAGGCTGGCACCAGTTTAGTAGCTACAATGTAAAGTTTATGCAACAATAAAACACTTACTATTATGTCTCTTACCTTAGAAATTGTTCTCAAAAAATAAAAACGTCTTCTTCTGAGGTAAATCCAAGGTAAATCCACAGCACAAACAGTCTTCCAAACTGATGAAAAGTAGAGAAATACTGGAGTCGCTGATTCTTTGTTTAGAGCTGATGAGGGCGTTAACAGCTCTGCGTTCCTTCACGTGGATCATTTGAATGAGAACAGCTCGCGCTTGTGGGGGTGTGGTCACATTAAAGTTAATGAGCTCGGGCTGGAGAAACTGTACATGTCGTTGCTTTCATACGGATTTCTTAAACCGAGAATATTTGTTTTTGATATGATTTACTTCATTTAAGGAGACTTCAAGCTTTGTAAAGACATTACTTTCATGTGTGGTTGGCAAGTATTGGCTGAGTTACAGATAATTTTCTGTCGCGTTTCAGAATGAACTTCACATTGAGAGAGAAGACATAACGTGCATCATGTTTTTTTCTTTATTTTACGAAAAACACAACTTTTTGTTTTTATTATTAGTGTACACAAAAAAAGAAGACATTTAACAGTTTTTAATGATGTATAACACTTGCCTGTATGACAAAAATCGACGGAGTTATTTGAGTTTCTTTTGCACTGATAAGAAAAAAAAGTGAGACTATTGCGCCCGACCCCAGGGGGTTAAAAAGGGATTAGGCAAGGCTGTCCACTGTCTGGAAAATTATATAGCCCTGTTATTGAGCCATTGTTGTGCAGGCTACGAAAGAATCTCAATGGAATTAAGGTTATGAATGGAATCTCGATATCAGCTTATGCTGATGATGTCACTGTTTTTATTTCAAATCAAAATGATGTTAATATTTTAAATGAAACAAGGGAGTATGAAAAGGCATCATCAGCAAGGGTAAATTGGGGGAAAAGTGAGGGACTCATTATTGGTCAGTGGAAAAGTGAGCAAGGACCTCCAAAATTACCTGGTGGATTGTTGTGGGAAAGAGATGGGCTGAAAATGCTAGGGGTATTTTTGGGGAATAAACAATTTCAGAATAAAAATTGGGAGGGAATGCTGGAAAAGGTGTCTGCCCGATTGTTTAAATGGTAATCGCTATTACCATTGATGTCATACAGAGGAAGAGTTCTGGTAGTGAATAATCTGGCTGCCTCAACATTATGGCATAGACTCATTGTAATGGAACCACCGGAAGAACTGATTTGCAAGATACAGAGGACATTTGTGGAGTTTTTTTTGGAGTGGAAAGCATTGGATCCGAGCTGCAGCACTCTGCCTTCCCGGTTACGAGGGAGGTCAAGGTCTGGTGGATGTACGGAGTAGGATCAGTGCTTTCAGAATACAAGTGGCACAGAGATTCCTGTATTATAAGGACTTAACCTGGACTGAGACCGCAAAAATGATTCTACAAAAGGCAGGTGGTCTTAAAGGAGTAGTTCACATTTTAAAAAACATTTGCTGATAATTTACTCACCCCCATGTCATCCAAGATGTCCATGTCTTTCTTTCTTCAGTCGAAAAGAAATTAAGGTTTTTGATGAAAACATTCTAGGATTTTTCTCCATATAATGGACTTCATTGGATACCAAACGGTCCAAGGTCCAAATGACAGTTTCAGTGCAGCCTAAAATGGCTTTAAACGACACCAGACGATCCATAAGGGTCTTATCTTGCGAAACGATCGGTCATTTCAAAAAGAAATAAAAAAGTTTAAGTTTTATAAGCACAAATGCTCGCCTTGCTCTGTTCTGTGATGCACGTTTGTGACTCTCCTGATCGAACTCGTTCATCAAAATGAACAAATCTTTTTCCGAGTCATTTCGTTCATTCAATGAACGAAATGAACAAAATGATTCGAAAAAAGATTTGTTCATTTTAATGGAACTGGATAAAGTGAACTTGTCTGAGGTTACACCTTTTTTCCGGTCAATGTTGTACTCTTGGAGTGCAATTTTGAATGTTATTGTGTGGGTATATGTGTATGTATGTACATTTGAGAAAATAGATGTGTATGAGATTTTATTTATTCATTATTTTTCAAATTAATTAAATATTTTTTTATCTAAATAATGAAATTGTACAAAGGTTTGGGTTTTTCTTTTTTTTTGTAAATGTAAAGGATGTGTTACGGTTAAATATTGGTTGAGGTATGTCTATACAGTGTAATTATAAATTAAGGAGTGTTAAAGGTCTCTCCCTCTCTCTCCCTCCCCTCTCTCTCACTCTCTCCCTCCCTCTCTCTCATTCTCTCCCTCCCTCTCTCCCTCTCTCCCTCCCTCCCTCCCTCTCTCCCTCCCTCTCTCCCTCCCTCCATCTCTCCCCCCCTCTCTCTCTCCCTCCCTCCCTCCCTCTCTCTCTCCCTCCCTCTCTCCCTCTCTCCCTCCCTCCCTCCCTCTCTCCCTCTCTCCCTCCCTCCCTCCCTCCCTCTCTCTCTCCCTCCCTCTCTCCCTCTCTCCCTCCCTCCCTCCCTCTCTCCCTCCCTCTCTCCCTCCCTCCATCTCTCCCCCCCTCTCTCTCTCCCTCCCTCCCTCCCTCTCTCTCCCCCCCTCTCCCCTCTCTCTCCCTCCCCCCCCCCCTCTCTCTCTCTCTCTCTCTGCTGTAGGTTAAGCCGGTGTAATATGACAGATCAAGGTTGTTCTGTTCTGACTTCAGCTCTGAAATCCAACCCATCACACCTGAGAGAGCTGAACCTGAGCTGGAATAAACTAGGAGACTCTGCAGTGAAAAACCTCAGTGATCTACTGATGAACCCACAATTCAAGCTGGAGAAACTACAGTTAGTATCATTGTACTGTACATTATTACTGTTTTGTTTCTTAAGCAGTATCGGCTGGTGAAAAATATCATCAGGTCTTTTAGCGTTGTGGCTCTTCCTCAATCCGTCAAGCATCCACCCTTCTCTCATTCAAAACCTCTTAAAATCAATGTTTTTCTCTGAATATTACTCTTCAGCTCACAGTCTGTAAATTCTACCTTATTATATGTTGTTTGTTTGAATCCCTCTTTGTTAGTATCTTTAACCTAACTCTGTAAGTGACTCTGTTTATTACTTTCTGGCCTTGGTGTGTGTATTGTGCTTTAATGTTGATGTTGTTGTATTGCTTAACCCAGTGGTCCTCTTAGAGTGTTTTACCCCTGAGGCTTTTAACCTCCTCCTGCGTACTGCTCTCTGCAGTCACTCCTTCAGTAAGGACAATATTTGCCCCCTTAAATCCACATTTCCAGTGTTTCAAATGAACATCACTTAATATTAATAACTATCGTTTGTTGAACTGAATATAAATACCCATCGTTTGTTGAACTGCTGTATAAAATCAATGTCACATTTGTAATCATGTGGATATTCGTATGTGATCAACATTAACACAGGAACTCACACAGGGGGTTTTTGTATCGAAGAGTTTGAATCTTAAATCGTTCTCTATGCACAGAGATCTGTGTTTGTGTATATATTTGTTCTCTGTGCTAGTAAGTGCTAAATCCCCACTTTTACAAAGGTACATTGTGGAGAACGGCAGTGGGCACGGTTTGCCAAGACAGTATAATCTGCACGAGACATCAAATGCTCGCTGCTTGTGTGAATCATCAGTTTTGACTGTAAAAAGATTTAATTTGATTGGATGTCACATAGCCTCATGGGCGTCGGAACCATTGTATATGTGTGGGACAAGACCCACCCACTTTTTATGAACAATAATATTGGACCCACTCACTTTTACCGTCTCTAATTCAGAGCATATGTCTGTTTACTTTTCAGAGCGCTGTCTGTCAAATCCATTCCACTTGAGGAATGCCCTAATAAATTAAACTCCATTTCTGCTGAATCATATTTCTCAAAGAGCCGCAACTGACGAAAATAAGCGCCCGTTGTCCCTTCCAGTCAAATATTGCGTTGCAAACAACAATAACAGCTTTAAGTTGTCAATGCTGGCAAATGACCATGGTCAGCATCGGGATAATCCACGGTTAGCTGTGCATTTAATGCACGACGTGAAGCGGAGTTTAGTTTACTTGTTTAATTAAAAGGCACCAGAATACATGAAATGGCATTTACTCCAGTAGCATTTTTTCTGGGGGAGGAGCCACACACTTGTTTTTTGCTTCCGACGCCCATGCGCAGCCTATACGGCATTTTACCTGCTAGAAATACATGCTAAGTTTTAATGTTGTTTAAAGGTGGAGTAGACTTGAATGAACGGCAAATTTCATTATTTTGTTCTCGTAGGCTAACGTTACCCGCTTCTGTGACCTCATGTTCCCCAGTTTGAGAAACACTGCCTTAACCTGTCTTTGTAAAGCGACCTTGGGTGTTGGAAAGGTGGTACGCCTATATAAATCATCATCATTATTATTATTATTATTATTATTATTATTATTATTAATAACCACCCAAACACAATACAAACTGCAGGATACCAGTGATCTGTGAAAAAGTCAGTAATTATTTAATTCTAATATTAAAAGGTTGAGGCGTTCTTACACACACAAAAAATATTGCACAAAATTTCCATTTGCATTTGAAATTGAACTCAAACTGTTTAACGTTAGTTACTTTCTCGGACAGTGCTTCCAGTGGCGGCTGCTCATTTTCGGCCTACATCATAGAATTGTCCATTTATTTAAACGTAAATTCTGCCCTGCGTTCCTTTTCAAGAAAATGCTCTGTGACCCTGTCGTACCAACTAGGCGTCTTTTCCAGTGACTTGACCAGTGTCCTCTCAATGGCCAGCAGAGCTAGGCTGCTTAAACGGCCTTGGCCCATTGTGTTACGGGTGTAGGTCTTGAGCCGCTTTAAACAGGAGAAGCTCCTTTCTACACCTGCAGATGTAGCTCCAATTTTTGCCACTAATGAGAACAGTTTGTAACGCTGAGGCATTGCACTGTCTAACTCCATGTTTTTAAGGAACACCAAGTAATCACACAGCTTTCCCCTGTTACCCTGCAAGTCCTGATCTGAATACAGGACTTGAAGTTCAGACCTCAGTCTCCCTGAATCAAAGTGATGGCCATAACTTTTCAGGACACTTTGGAAGCCCTCCTCTGGAAATACTTGCCTCATGTCATCGAATTTCCCTGGATTGACTAATTCTAAGAAGAGCATACTTTCCAAATTTGAAAAACGTCGAGGAATCTGCTCCAAGATGTTATCAAGGATCGCCTTGTACAGATTTCTGTAGCGCTCTTGGGGGTCCTGCAATTGGGTCAGACGGCACTTTCTCATGGGCTCATCTCGTGGGTCTGATGTGAGATCTGCTGTTTTGGCATAAACAGCTTGGAAACCCCTCTGACCTCTTCTCTTTGACAAATGCAAGAAGAGACTCAATTATTTTCTTGCAGTAGAGAACATCCATCGCCATCTGCTGAACAATGTCAAAGACCACAACAGTCTCAGAGAAGATTTGTTCATATGTGTACAACATGAACACAAACTCAAAATCCTCCAGTTTCCTCACAAAGCCTTTTGCACAATCCAGTGTATCATCATCCATTGTCGTATCTGCAATGATGTTATCAAATGTCTGCAGGAGGCCATCATAGTTGTTTGCCACAGTGCTCACTATCCGTGATGTGAAATTCCATCGAGTAGGAGCGTTTCTGGGCAACCTTGAACAGCCTGCAGACTCCAGAAAAGACGTCCTCTTTGTGGATTTTGAAAAAAATGTGGCAAACCCAGAGAGTGATGCAAAAAAAATTCTGCACTCAGGCAAGCATTAGCCCCCTGTGACAGCACCAGATTCAGTCTGTGTGCATAGCAATGCACAAACATTGCACTGGGGGCTATTGCTTTCACTTTGGCCTGCAGACCATTGAGAGCTGAAGCCATGACAGCAGCTCCATCATAGGTCTGTGCCACAAGCTTATCCTTAAAATTGTAGCCCTGCATGTTCTCATTTAATACATCAAAAACGGACTGAGCATCTCGCCCCTATGAAACATCAAAAAATCCAATAAAGCGCTCCTGAATTTTACCTGCACTATCCACATAGCGAACAATGACAGAGAGTTGGGCACGACAGGATATATCAGTTGTTTCATCCACCTGCCATCCAAAAAATGGAGCATCCTGAATTTCATCTCTGATCTGATCAGAAACGGTGGCTGCAAGAGCAGAGATCAAGTCATTTTGAATAGTATGGGACATACCAGAAAACACAGTTGAGCACTCAAATTGTGTGGACAGGACAGAGTCATATTTAGCTAATGTTTCTGTGAACTCCCTGTAATTCCCCTTGTTGGACGATTCACTACTCTCATCATGTCCCCTAAATGACAGCTCCTGCCGGCCAAGCAAGGATGTCACATCAATAAGGCGGTTTAGGAAGGCCCTTCTTTTTTTTACTGTTTCATTATGTTTAGCCACTTGAATGCCAGCACCTTTATTGATTGCATGCTCAACCCTGATCCTGCCCATGCAACTTAATCTTGCACATGCACTCACATGTTCATGGCTCTTTTCATGTCTTTTATATGCCCTGTCAAAGTTAGACAGATCTTCAAACCCCACCTTTGACCAAACAACACATCCGTGAGATGGTTTCATTAACAGGCATGGCCAGCAGTACATTTTACTTGTCACAGCACTTCCAGTCAGCCAGCTAATTTTGTCATACAGGAGAGCTGAAAGGACCTGTTATTTTTCCCTATTTTTTGCACTAAATCAATCTTAGGTGTTGATCTGCCCTTCTGTTTAATTTTAAGCTTTTCCTCGTAAGGAAGACTTTCAAATGACTTCAAAAAAAATTCAGGTCGACAATATTAGCACTGTCTGACATCGTGTGCAGTTTCACCCACGCTAGCCTTGCCTACTATATGAATGAATGAATGAATGGTGATCAAAAAAAATATATTAAACTCGCTAAAACTCAAACAAGGGATGTGGTGTGTAACTGTGAAATATTTAAATGAAAATTGGCAATTTCGCACGCAAATATCAAGAAATAGGTTGCAGCAGTTTGTCTTTTGACAACACTTGAGAAATCCGCGATGGGACTGAGCGCGAATAGCTTCAGCGACTTCTTATAGTACAAAATAGCTGTCAGTCAAAAGGAGATGCAGTCTTTCGACAGATCCTCCAATCATCACGCAGACGCCCGGACTCCAGGCCAGCTCACTTCTCTATTCACCCCAGAGACGCTGAGCGTCCGTGGGCGGGACATAATCGCAGCATTTATCCAATGACCGTCTAGTTTCGAAGCACTGAAAAAAACTGTTCTATGCAGCCCCATTGAAGTCAATGGACGCTCAGCTTCAATGGGGAAATGCCATAGGGAAATGCACCGTGATGCTACGAGACTGTATGAGAAGGAAATTCAGTCAGAGTCAGCCGACCTGCTATACGTTGCTGATTCTGAACGAACTCGTCTTCGAGATTAACTTAATCTAACGCATTTTTAGTCAATAAAATATTAACACAATAGTACATATTTGACCATTATTTTTTTGACATTATACAGGGGAAGCTGAGTTTCCCTTGCAGTCTTAAAGAAATCGCCTCTGAGTGCTTCATATCCCTCACTCCGGTAACTGATGCTGGATCTGTCCCCGTTGTTTTAAAAAGTAAAAATGGAAAGCACCGTAAGGCATTAGCATGAGCGCATCAGCTAGCCAGTCTTTGTACTGTACCAGCTCCGAGAGAAGCCTCGCGCCGCTTCCCTTTATCGCTAGCCTGTTGTGCCTGTGACTGTCTGATAGAGATCGGCGCGGGCGCTAAAAGAATCGCCCATAGCGGACTAGATTTGAGCTCGCTGATTGGCTAGAGTTTATGTCAAACATTTATTTATTTAATCAGCAATTGGCCAAAATGCTCCACAGACCCGCCTCCCTGGGTCATTTCTCCAGCGCCACAGAGCTGATGACACGCGTAGAAAAAGCAGACATTTTGAATTTCTATCAGATTTTTCATACTGGGTGCATTTAATATCTCAAACACACAAATATTGCCAATTTGTATAGATCATTTATGTTAGAGGCTCTTAAACTGTTGGCTGGTGTTTCTCCATCTGAAGAAAGATTCAGAAATACTATTAGTTAACGGTTTGTTATGTGTATCAGTAGAAAGAGCATTAAACTGTGAAGCATTTGAAACTTTTTGGCCATAAAATAATTTATATAATTATTTTATAAATTGAAATCTGACAAATCTTTGCTTTGAAACAATACAGAAGTGATAACAGACTAAAAACAGCGTAACAAATGACAGTAAATTATTCTGACAGAGTTACAGTTATACTGGACTAATGGCACTTTTCACTAAATCTTAATTTATTAAGCAAAATGTGTATTTAGAGGTTGTAAACTACACTTTAAAGTTCCTTAAAATAAACTGGCATTCATGCACAAGACGTTTAAAATGTGAAATCAGTCCATTTAAATGCTAACTTTTCTATTGTTTTTATATTGATCCTATATATTAATCTACAGTGATAAGTTCACTTATTTGTGGAGTGAGGACGGATCCAGACTAGGACTGTAACTAGTTTCCTCAAATGCTCCTGTCTTGGATTATTCATATCATTAAGTTTCCATGATTTTGCTGGTGTATTAGTGACTGTATGCCATTTATTAATGATGTTTTTAACTCGCACATGAACTGAACATGGATTTGAGTCATTTTCTCTTTCTGTCTTCAGTCTGTATAGATGTAGTATTACAGAGAAACAGAGTCTCATCCTGACTTCAGCTCTGAAATCAAACCCATCACACCTGAGAGAGCTGAACCTGAACGAGAATAATCTAAGAGACTCAGGAGTGAAAAACCTCAGTGATCTACTGATGAACCCACAATTCAAGCTGGAGAAACTACAGTTAGTATCATTATACTGTACAGCAGTGACAGTGTGATCAAAGTTTACTGTTTATTTTATTTTAAGGCAACTGGACTCAAGTGTCATCATTTATAGCACTGCACTTTCTGGTGTTTCTCCATCTGAAGAAAGATACAGAAATACTATTAGTTAACGGTTTGTTATGTGTATCAGTTGAAAGAGTATTAAACTGTGAAGCATTTGAAACTTTGTGGCCATAAAATTGTTTTATATACAGAAATCTGACAAGTCTAAGCTTTGAAACAATACAAAAGTGATAGACTAAAAACAGCGTAACAAATGACAGTAAATTATTCTGACAGAGTTACAGTTATACTGGACTAATGGCACGTTTCACTAAATCTTAATTTATTAAGCAGAATGTGTGTGTAAGCAATAAGGTACTGGAGGCTGTGCTGTATGGTGAATAAGTCACGGCTGAAGGGCGTTGTTAGGCTCGACGTGAAGCGAGTCAGCCGTGAGATATTCACCATACAGCACTAGCCTCCAGTACCTTATTGCTTTTATAAAACGGTTACCAAACAATACAAATATTAAAGCCGAAAAATATCTATCTATGCAACTTGCATTAAGTAAAATAACTAAAAGCCTTTCTTCCGCTGGAAAAAATAGTCCCTGACCTAAACAGCAACAGAAGTTACATACATATTTTCTCCATTAGATGGAGACAAAGACTGTCTTTATGAGTGAGTCAGTCAGTAGAGAAGACTTTTATATTGAAAGAACTCAAACTTGTGAACACGGAAAAGCAAGACACAACTGATAAATTACAAGGGCACGGAAACACCTTGACTGTTAAAAGACCAAGATATCGCAGCGACCATTCAAACAGATTTTTTATTATGAATATAGGTCTGACCTGTAGGAAAATGCTATATCTACTGTAAATGCAGGAACACTCGCTTACTCGATCCCTCACAATACTCTACTCTATAAGCTTCAATGAACAATATCAGTGAGATCAAACATGTGTTTACGTTGATAAGTGTGGTTGCTAGGGGTGTTGTGTAGTGATACATAGAGCCGATGCTAAGAGTGGTTGCTAGGGGTGTTGTGTAGTGATACATAGAGCTGTTGGGTGAAGCGGTCATAGCCGTGTTTTATCGTGAATAAAACAGATATTGACCAATCAGAATCAAGGGTTGGAACTAACCGTTTTATAATTAGATGTAAACACACTTTAAAATGACTTTAAATAAATTGTCATTCATGTCCAAGATTATCTGATGATGAAAATGTGAAATCAGTCCATTTAAATTTTAACTTTTCTATTGTTTCTATATTGATCCTATATATTAATCTACAGTGATAAGTTCACTTATTTGTGGAGTGAGGACGGATCCAGACTTGGACTGTAACTAGTTTCCTTAAATGCTCCTGTCTTGGATTATTCATATCATTAAGTTTCCATGATTTTGCTGGTGTATTAGTGACTGTATGGCATTTATTAATGATGCTTTTAACTCACACATGAACTGAACATGGATTTGAGTCATTTACTCTTTCTGTCTTCAGTCTGAGTGATTGCAGTATTACAGAGAAACAGAGTCTCATCCTGACTTCAGCTCTGAAATCAAACCCATCACACCTGAGAGAGCTGAACCTGAGCTGGAATAATCTAGGAGACACAGGAGTGAAAAACCTCAGTGATCTACTGATGAACCCACAATTCAAGCTGGAGAAACTACAGTTAGTATCATTATACTGTACAGCAGTGACAGTGTGATCAAAGTTTACTGTTTAGTTTAAGTTACACTGATTATACCGTAGGATTGCATCTTCTGGGTTCTCATTTATAAAACTGTGTGTAGGATCCTTACTAAAATTGTATGTGCGAACGAAAGCCAGAAATGGCAGTTTAATACCAAAATACTTTATACTCAATATGTCATGAAGTGTCTGTGTTCACATTATATTTGTGTAAATTTTTTCCCGTTAATGATTTGCTTGTAAGATAATCTCTCTTCCTCTGTTTGTCTTTCTAGTCTGTTTGACTGTGGCATTACAGATGTTTCTTCTTTAACTCAGTCTTTGACTAACTCAAAAGCACTGCAGTTTTTAAAAGAGCTTGATCTGAGAGACAATAATATAGGAGACTCAAAGCAGCGGCTCAGAGACGTGATACGAGACTCAAACTGTGTCCTGAGGTGAGGAAACATCACTTTATGATATTAAAGAGATCTTCATTTACCTCTGATACGTGAACAAACCTTTCAAACATTCGTGAAATGAAATTTTCCTTGTGTGAGAACAAAATGTAAAGTTGATTAAAATGTTTAACACAAAGGAGGAAAGAGGACAAAAGCACACTGTCACAGCTTTATACATCAACACCTGCTTTATTAACTGTGTCAGTAATAGTGAATCATTTCAGTGTGAGAACAGACTTGGTCAGAATGTAGGAAACGCTGCACTCCTGATAAAATCAGTGCAGTTCCAGCTTCAGCTCACAGCGTCCGGCTCACATGAGAAATGTCTCTGTCTCGAGTGTGTTTTTACTGTGACAAGCAACATATCACACTACTCTACACTTACGTTACTCTCAGTTATTTACTAAGAGCCTACAAACATGTTTAAACTAGAGGACAAACGGCTTTAACTTGTGGAAATTTAACTGAAAGGTTTTAACTGAAAATGACATTTGTATTTTCTCCCTGTGGTTTCTTCCATACGCCGTACACTCATCAGCTTGTGTTTCTCCTTTACAGAGACTCAATAGGAGTCGCAGGTCCTTCTGCACTCACACCAACACAAACACACAAACATAACAACCTCATTCATGTTTTACATCTATTATACTTAACTCAAATATCTCTGCAAGATAATGTGAACTGATCACAAGAATGTAATGTTATTTTTTACAAAAAAAAACTACAGTAATTAAAATAAGTAGTGGTGGGCCGTTATCGGCGTTAATGTTAACGTGAGACTCTTATCGGGCGATAAAAAAAAAATATCGCCGTTAATCTATTCTCTAAGTTGGGTTGGGATCATAAAATAGCTTTTTCAAATATCGTTATATCTTTGCTCAATTCCATGTGTAGCC
Organism: Siphateles boraxobius; assembly: GCF_051911475.1. Taxonomy (NCBI): domain Eukaryota; kingdom Metazoa; phylum Chordata; class Actinopteri; order Cypriniformes; family Leuciscidae; genus Siphateles; species Siphateles boraxobius. The sequence goes on along the minus strand of NW_027509198.1, from coordinate 977,697 downwards.
TAGTATATTTGACATAATAGACACCGCACCTACTGTCACAGATCGCGCAGCAGAGTATTTTCCTGTCAGGGACACAAGGTGTATACTTTTACATGTTACGTTGGGCGACGTTCATCTCGTTACTTTATTTTAATGCAATTACATGTTGTTAAATTAGTTTATTCTAAGTGCGCTGTATCTTTGTATGAGCATGAGCAATGCTCAATTTACAAATGAATCACTCTTTTGAGTCGATTCTGTTCAAAGACTTCATCAAACAAGTTGGCAGATCTGTCTAAATCGGTTCGCAAATCAGTTTGAATGATCTGTTCAGTTCCTCATGCACTGAATCGTCTGAAGCGCGTTCAATCACACTCGACACGGATTCGTAACAGGAAGATTTAAGAACATCAAGAGTGTTGGATGAAGTGGCCGTGGATCTAGTTTAGTCTAGTGAAAGCAAATCTGCAAATGCATCATATTTTTGCCAGCGATGAAGATATTTATTAGTTGAACATCTTCGTATGCTGTCTGTGAATGAATGATTCCATAGGACGATACATTCGATTTCATTTCATTCAGGTAATACATTTTACAACCAAACAGATTATTACGCCACGATGTCACTACTAGAAAGTATGACATTATCCGTTTTTTGGACATATACATTAATTTATTGTCATGTTCGGCAAAGAGAACAGGAAGCAAATGCAGTACTCAGAATTTATTGGAACAGATACAGGCTCAGGATAAGACACGGGTGTGGACAGCAAACAACGATCTGACAAAGGGAATGAGATAACGGTGAGTATTTAAGCAGTGATGGAGATTAACTGCAGCTGGTGATGAATGATGATGATCAGCTGGAACGGATCAAGGAATGACAACACAATCACGCCCACTACACACGTGCTTTCATACCACAACATAAACACGAGACGAGAAGGAAACATTGGATCAGTATACCGTGACAGTACCCCTCTCCTAAGAACGCCTCCTGGCGTTCTCAGACCTCCTTACCTGTCGATTGTAATCATCGATCAAGGAGTGATCCAGAATGTCTCTGGCAGGTACCCAACTTCTCTCCTCCGGACCGTAACCTTCCCAGTCCACCAAGTACTGGAACCCGCACCCCCTCCGCCTAGAATCCAGAATCCGATTTACCGAATAGGTGGTCTCCCCATCTACGAGACGCGGCGGGGGGGGGGATGGGTTACCGGGACAGGCGGATTAATGCGAGCATGAAACACGGGCTTAATCTTGGAAACGTGAAATACGGGGTGAATTCTCCTGTACGCAGGAGGTAAACTAAGGGGGATTGCTACCGGACTAATGATCTTCAGTGGTGAATGAGATGGTGGGAAGTTCTTGGCCATTTAGTGCGTGTACAGCAATCTTCTGAGTGAGTGTTCTAAGTGGAATTTGAAACTTGTGTGCAAACATACTGTCCATGAAATTTCCTTCAGCCCCAGAGTCCAGAGGTGCTTGACAATCGTGCTGGTGAGTTGACCATCTCAGTTTTACCGGGAGGAGTGAAGATGTGGATGAGGTCTTCTCGGCGGAGATCCCACCCGATAGTAGCCTCATACTTACTATCGGGCTTGGCCTTTTACCGGGCAGTTGTACGCGAAATGTCCCGAACCTCCACAATATAGGCAAAGGCCCTGGGACCTCCGCCTCTCCCTCTCCTCCCGGGAAAGCCGAGCTCGACCCACCTGCATGGGTTCTTGATCGAAGACGGGGCTGACCACATCCCTGCCGCTGGACCGTTGCCCCTCAATCCCTCCAGGAGGACGGTTAGATGCCGCTCTGCCTCCGACTCGGGAAAGTCGCGCATCTACCCGTAGGGCCAGCTCGATGAGTCCGTTAAATGACGTGGGTAGGTCCAGGGTGTAGATCTCTCGTTGGACGCGGTCAGCCAACCCATGCAGGAACATGTCCCACTGCGCCTCCTCGTTCCAATGACATTCGGCTGCCAGGGTTCGGAACTCGATGGAAAAGCCCGAGACCGACCTCTCCCCCTGACGAAGGTCGGCCAGCACCCTGGCGGCCTCTCTCCCCGCGACGGCTCTGTCAAAAACTCGTCTCATCTCTGCGGAGAGAGTTTGGAACGAGGTGCAGCAAGGGTCTTGATTCTCCCACACCGCCGTTCCCCATAACGCCGCCTTTCGAGTCAGTAACGTGATGACAAAAGCCACCTTGGCTTATTCACTCTGGAACGTTCTGGGCTGTAGGGCAAAATGCATGGAACATCTTGTCAAAAACGCACAACAGTAAGCAGACTAACCCGCGTAGGGCTCCGGAACCGGTAGGCGTGGCTCAGATGGCGCGGGGAAGTCCGGTGGTGTGGGGGGAACGGCTGGTGTGGGCGGCGCAGTGGGAGCACGAAGAAGTTGGACCTGCTGGGTGAGCTCGGACACCTGTGTTACCAAAGCTGGAATCGCACGACCCGTGTCATTGATGTTCCCCTCGTGAGAGTCCATTCTTATGACGCTGTGGTGGACAAACTCATCCAGCGAGGTAGGTGTCTCTCCTGCTGCTTCCCTGGAACGGTCAGATCGTTCTGTCATGTTCGGCAAAGAGAACAGGAAGCAAATGCAGTACTCAGAATTTATTGGAACAGATACAGGCTCAGGATAAGACACGGGTGTGGACAGGTGTCGACGAAAACATGTTACTTGTTCAATTAATAAACAGTTTGTTTGATGACAAATCGCTAAAGATGAAATTGGCATCCCCTTCTGTCATTGTGAGTTTGCTTTTTCTTGTTTGTTTTTGAACGATATTCGACTTTTGCTCCTCTATTGTCGAATGGCATTTTTGGCAGAAATTCACATCCCTACGCGAGGCGAACTATTCTCAAAGACTTACTTTTAGTCATTATTTGGGTAGAACACATATTCTGAATACCTTCGGCAGAATTCAAATGAGCCATTTTAATCTAGATTAATTCCAAGATTACAGTGAGATTAATCTAGATTAAAAAAATGTATCTATGCCCACCTCTAAAAATAAGTAATTTTCACTTTGTTCCACTGAACACTGATTGTTCTCTCTTCTGGTTTCTCTTTACAGAGTAGATGAAGATCAATCACCAAAGGTCCCTAATAAATCATTACATCAGTTTAAATCTGTGAGACTGAGATGAGAGGATCAGGAACCATCAGGAGATCCACAGAAGAGCCTCATTACTGTCTATGAGGAGAAATAAATGTGTGATTAGTGTGTAAATGTGTTTCATACAGGTGGAAGAGACTCAATTAAATAATGCAGCATTTGTGTTAGCATGCGTATTAGAAACATGTGATATTGAACGATTAATGTTGGTTTAGTATTCAGCCAAATGATGGTTTAGTTTTATTTAAAGCAGCACTCTGCAGTTTTTTTAGCTTAACTGAACAGCTTCGGAGTTATTGGAATGGTTATATGTCTCTTTTCGGGTTGAAAGGTGGTCGCCTCGTTGTATTTACGACAGTAACATTAAATACAAGTACTCTACAGCGACTCCAGGGATCGCTGTTTGACAAAAACAGAAATCCTGCATAGTGCCGCTTTAAAGGAGGAACAGAGGAAGCAGCTCAGATGAGTCTGTCTGCAGAAATCTTCAGTTTAAGGCCTACAAATATAATAATGTCTGGATTGAACTCGTACATAATCTTTAAAATGTTTCTTATCATAAATGTGATTGTCAATTATAGCACATGCATGTATCATATGATATAAACTCATTCATTGTATGCATAGAATATATTTGTTGGTTTGTTAGTGTTTTATTTTATATTAAGTTAGTGTCTCTTCTTCTCTACAGACCAACTAAACATTTTTACTAGTTAGCAGCATTTTGTACCTTTCACTTGATCTGGTCTAGATAGTCTAATGCATTTTGTTTCGAAATTATAATCTTCTCTTTCACCACATTTATATTTGCATCTAAATAAAATAATACATAGTTGAGAGCAATTGTTTGTATTTGAAAAGTTCACTTGCCTGTTGTAAGTATTATTAAGTGAAGTTCACAGTGTAATTTGGGGAGGAGTGAGCCCATCTAATGTTTAAATGAGCAGCAGGAGCATATAAGCAGCGCTCAGCTTGCTCTGGCATCAGCTGTTCTGGCACTGCGCCGCCACACTTCACCCACAGCATCTTCAGCTCGACGCGCTGGTGCCGCCGTTCTCCTCCACACGTCTACAGAAACACAGCAGCAAAACACTCTTTTTAAATTCACTGTAATGGGGGCCGATTCTCCCTTTTCCTCGTGGCTTTTTACAGAGCTATAAAATAGCGCTACAGCTCTCATTCAGCTATATCCAGATCACACTCTACTTCTCCTCATCAAGGCTCTCTCACGGGCCGAACGCCACGAGCTTCACCTCTGCATCTCCGCTTCCACGCAGGGGACGCTGATTACATCATATGGGTTTCTGCAACACTTCAGCGGCACGGCACTTGCACATGAGAAGAAGTCACCTTGTCATTGCCGTATACACTGTACGCGAGTCCAATCGTTCAGCCAATTTCAGCGAGCTACTTCTATTGAAGCGTCCGCGCGGGCTCCAAACATCGGTTCAAATCAGTTCAAAGAATCCCACTGAACTTAATCCACCAATAGACTTATCGTATTATCGTCTGACTCGCATACTGAATGGTAAGACTGCATTAAGCAATACCTTGATCAATTGACCCTTCGCTAAGCCACGCCCGAAATCCGCTACTGGCCAATCGTGTCTTAGCAACCGTAACTAGGCGCGGGAGGTCTGGCAAGCTTTCGAGCGAGGGAAACATGCCGAAGCGTTGTGCGTATGGATTGTGCAAATCTGATACCCGGTATCCTAAAAGTGTGGACGGGGAGTGAAATTTTTTTCCTTCACGAAAATCTAAAAGCCAAGTAGAGAAATGATGTGTGTGTATCAGCAGTGTGGGAGACTCCATTCACAACTACATGTCCACAGGATTAACATAAACACCTATTGCTTGGAAATAATGACGGTCCTTTGTTCATAATGCATCTATTTTAACGTAAAATAAGACGATTAAAGACAAGACGGAGGCTCACTGACATACTTTAAAATATATTTCAGCATTTTGTTAATCGACGGTCTACTAACGTTACCCCTGACTGAGTAACTTTAACCCAATCCGATCGCGGCTCTCCCGGTGTTAGTGTTATTCCACAAGATTTATGGATAAACTGTTTGATTTATAATTATTAGATTATTTTCACATTTTACTTACTCTGCTGTGCACGAACATAGCTGTTCCTCAATGTGTGTGTTTCCCATTTGAATGGTCAGCGTATGAGGCGGCTGCTGCTTGCGCTGAGACTATAGGCTTTAGCTTCAATTTTTATGGAATTGTTCTCTAATCGGTTGCATATTATGTCGTGGATATCCTCGAATGCATACTGCAGTCCCTTTTGTCTTGCTTACTAATTATCTCATTGGGAATGTCTGCAAATTCAACAAAAACAACAGTAAATGAGTTTTTGTTTCACAGAGTTGAAATAGCTGGCAGTGTGACTTCTTCATGTCCAAGAGTGAAACGCCCTGCTGGCACCACTGCCCCCTAGAGTCACCCGCCAACATACGCAGGTTTAACTGATGTTAACAGACATCTATACTTAATAAATGGTAACCAACAATACATAAAACATATGAATAAAAATTAGTGCTGTCAGTTAAACACGTTATTAACGGCGTTAATGCAAACACATTTTAACGGCGTAAAATTTTTTATCGCGTGATTAACGCTCTTTTTGGCCTAGCAAACTTTGTCGTTTTTTTCACATGCTGTTGCAACAACTTATAACGTTAGAAAAACTACAACATCACACCGGATAGCTAGACCTCAAACAAAACAACAGGCACGCCGCACACACTTGTTGGGCTTGCGCGCCGGCCAAAGAGTAGTCGGCTAACGTTACGTTTTGAGTGGATGGCGCGAGCGCGAGACACCGATCTAGAGACATGCACTCTCAACGCAATAGAGTGAGGGCATTTCGCACACGCGTGAACTGAGTTTTGCGCGCGTGAACTGAGTTTTGCGGAGAAATGTTCGTCTCGCAGATAAGAAAATATTTCGAGCAGACGTTCTCTTTCGCATGTGCAAAGTTTCACTTTCTTGCTCCTCTCATACCAGCCCTGAGCGCTCTCTAAGCGCAGACGGCTCGCGTGCTCAACACAACCCAGCGTTACAATATGTCATAATTCCAGCCAATCAGAGATGAGGCTGCTAAATTCTGATTGGCTGGCTTGACAACCAATCACAAGACTCCCTGCATCACCGACTGTGGAAGAGGAAAAATGCATGGTGAAAGCTTACTGTCTATGGGTGAAAAAGATGTTTGTTTAATAACTTTTAGCACTTCAATTTAAGTTAAAATGTCTACCACTCGAAGACCACACATAAGTAGCTTATTTTTAATCAAAATCAAATCGTACTATTACTGTACACAATGGCATGTCCCTGTGTTTCCTACACCTCAAGTGGTAGTTCTAACTTCTTTCTGAACTGCAAGTTATGTAATTAACATTAGTGAAATATGAACGTGACCGAGCTGGGGTCTCAAATGTTACACGTTTCCAGAAATTAAGATGGACAGACTTTTCCCCTTTTAATGAGATAAGTGTGTAAAAAAGGTAACGTTACATCACTTGCATCAGAATAAATAAAAAAAGCCATCAATTAAACGTAGAATGCAATGTAATAATGTTCAAATAATAATCAATCAATTCTTGTATTAACCACAGAAACAGGATAAAGTGCAACATTGTCTAAAGTGCTGTTTTTAAACAAAAAATAAACTGCTGTAAACAATGAGCTGTGTTGATAGATCTGTCTGACTACCATGCTTTAACCTCTGAAGAATCCTCCTCCATATCTAACAGCATCACTCATAATTCTTTTAAACTCCTGGTATGTGCTCGTGTGTTTAACAGGAAATGTTACTGTACAAGTGCAGGCACTAACAACTGGATAACATACAGAGTGATTTCCAAATCGTTCTATGCAATCATGATCAAAATTACATGCAATTTTGAACTGCCTCTTTTCATCTGGAAGGATAGGAATGTGGGACTGCCCTGTCATCCACTGGAGCACCTTTTGGACAGAGAGTGGTTGTGTGTCACCCGGAACTGTATCTCCTCCTTCATCAGGAATGGACACATCAACTTCAAATAGAACCACAAAGTTATTGTTTTAGGTCTTCGAACAAAGCACTACAGCTTTGATAAAAGTAGTGTCTAACCTTGGTATAAATAAAGAAACCAGTACATAAGGTCATTCTGCTAGAAAAGTACAGCAAAACTAATTACCTGCCACTTCAAGCTCTTGCAGGAAGTCTTGAAGGAAGTTAGTCACCTTCCTCTCAATTCTTTCTTTCGACGTTCCCTTTTCACTGTATGATGGCTGACAGTGCATCATGACGAAGTCTGCATCAGGCTATAAAAATAAAAACTGGTTATTACCTTTCTAAAAATAAAGAAAATAGTACTGGAATTGAAAATTAAATATTTAAAATACTTTTGTTATCTTTCCCGGAACAAACAGTGGTTTGCATAATTCAGAGTTTTTACTCAATTGATCCACCAGGCCATACAATTGCATGCCACTCTGAAGCTGCTGGAGAATTGGAATCAGCCTTGTTGTAGATTGTAAGACAATCGCCCTTTAAAGAAAAAGACAAATTGCTATAAAAAAAACAAATAAATGACCCAAAAAAAACAAATATCTCACCGAATGATGCTTTCTTTCTGTTCATGATTGATCTGACCACTGTACCCACAACTAACAATTTCATCAGCCAACATCATTAGAGATTCTGTATCTGCAGCATCTTCAACCTCCAAAATTCAACAGTGGAAGAGATGGTTAAAGGACAAGTTCAGTATTTTACACTAAAAGCCCTGTTTTAAGATCGTTTCAGATGAAATAGAACGGTTAAGATAAAAATGTGGACACATGCTGTTGTCCCGAGAAATTTCGGTTTCTGTGGTTGCACCCCCCACCTCTACAATGGTTGCATAGGTGCACTGGAACAATCCTTCCTAAAACGCATTCAACTTTAGTTTACAAAGACGTGAAACTCACCGAGTGGTCAGGGGTGTTCACTGATATCATCACACAAAAAGCATCTTTTGCAGCGATTTTTCTGTGAGCATATCAGTGAACACCCCATTGTAGAGGTGGGGGGTGCAACCACAGAAACCGAAATTTCTCGGGACAACAGCATCTGTCTAAATTTTTATCTTAATCGTTCTATTTCATCTGAAACGATCTTAAAACAGGGCTTTAAGTGTAAAATACCGAACTTGTCCTTTAAGGATCATAAATATGATATTAACCTGACACACACTCAACAAATGATTACTTACCCTACAGATGAGAAGGGAAGATTCCAGATCCATTACATCCTCCTTGCTCAGACATCTGAAGTTAACTTCTCCTGCACAAAGAAAGTTGTAGCACCACTCCCTCAGGAATGCAGGAGCAGGGCCCCCTTGTGCAAGACTGACAGCAAATATTTCTCCAACTATTCTGTTTTTAAAAGGACAACCAAAAGGAGCAATTATAAAACTACAAAAGCCTGTTCATCTTTACAATGCGTTAATATAATAAATTAACTCTGATAAAAGACAGTTACCTACCTGAAATTCTCATCATCAAGGTCAGTTAAAGAGTATTTGGGATTTTTCCCCTGGCTCCCAGCTCCCTCAAAGAACCGTGTTTCCATCCCTGAAATCATGTCTTAAGCAAAGAGCTTTTTTTTTTGTTAATTGCTTTTTGTTATATCATATTAAAAATCTAGAAAATAAGTAAAAATAACTCACCAGTCAGAAATTCCTTTCTGAGAGCCCCAGTATCAATGCCTGACTCTCCTATAAATACTACCTTGAGCAGACTGACAGGAGATGCCATTTTCTTTCTCTTCCATTGAATTATGCCTCTCTCTGGAAGATATTCTCTGTCGACACACAACTTAAACTCTGTTGTTGTGTCAACTTGCTCTTTAAGGAATGTCAGAACCTCTTCAAGGCTGTAAAGGACATAATATTAGACCAATTACAAATTTCTAAATGCAAATCAACTTATATCTATCTAGAGTAATTGAAGATATGGTTACTCATGTAATATTAGTGTATAATGCATTTTATAAATGCCTAACTTTTTTTCAATGAAAGAAAAGACATGGCAATTTACAAAACCTCTTACCTTCTGGGTGTACATGCAGGCGTGTGCACTGGAAAAACTTCATCAGCGCAAGTTGCTGCAGAAGTCACTGTACACAAGCTACATAAAACCAAATGCAAGAATACATTGGTAAATAAATTCAGGCATGAATACAGACATGTTAAATAAAACACTGCAATGCAAATCACCTTTCTCCACAGACACTTGCATGGAGTGTAATATCGTCTTTCAGGAATTCTCTGCAGCATATTGGACAAGACACCTGAATTGTTTCCCATAAAAAAAAGCAATGTATTACATACAACGACAGACTTGAGAACAAATTGAAAAACTTTACTTTTAATGCTATCGGGCCAGGTTTCACAGACAGTGCTTAGATTAAGCCAGGATTAGGCCTTAGTTCATAGGACATTTAATGGTGTAGTTCACCGAAAAAATTAAAATGCTGTCATTCCAAACCTGAATGAGTTTCTTTCTTCTGTTGAACACAAAATATTTTATGTTTTAAAAATTTCTTTGAGCAAACTATTAATGGGCCCCCATTGACTTCCATAGTATTTTTCCCTCATACTTTGGAAGTCAACAGGTCCTTGGGTGGTTGCCCATATTCTTCAAAAAAACATATTTTGTGTTCAACAGAAGATAGAGATTCATAAAAGATTGGAAGAACATGAGGGTAAGTAAATGACAGAAGTTTCTTTCTTATGGTGCGTTCACACCAGACGCGAATAGCGCGTCAGGCGCGAGTGATTTCAATGTTAAGTCAATGCAAAGACGCGTTACGCTCGTAAAAAATTCCTGCGACGCGAATGAGGCGTAGAGCGCGGCGCGGTAGACGCGAATTCGCCTGTCGCGCGAATGGCGCGAATTAAGCGTATGGCGCGTTGAGCGCGTTACGCGCGAATGACTTAGTTAGTGCTATTTGTGCATTCACGCGTTTGACGCGAATTCATGTCTGCCGCCCATATTCGCGCCGCGTTAACCAATCAGGAGCCTGCTTGCTTCACGTGGCATAAAGTGACATAGCATAACAAACTCCCGCTCGAAAGTCATTCATTCCAAATGGAGGAGAAACTAATTTTAGCTTTGAGTGGTCACCCGGAGTTATTTGACTCAAGTTCTTACTTTTATAGAGACAAGAACAAAAAGGACCTCGCTTGGAAGAAGATTAGTGAGGAGATTGTACAACCTGGTACGTTGTAAAATATACAAATTTCCATTTTGAGTCACATTATTGAGCTAACGTTACTAATCAGTTAGCAAGCTGCCGTGCTGCTAGTTTACAACTATTTTCCCGCAAATATACAACTGCTTTTCAAGATAATGTGTTTATTCAGATGATGTCTGCCGTAAAAAGTGGAAAAGCCTCAGGGACACGTACCTGAATGAGAAGAGGAGTGGGTCAGCAGCAGGGTCTGGGAAGAGGTGGAAGTTTTCTCAGATCTTGGGATTACTCGACCCATTTGTCACTCCACGAGAAACGACAAGTAACATGGAGGGGGTCGAGGCCCGGATCGGAGAGGACAACCACCTCGAGGACCAGGGACACCCCGAACAATCAGGGGAGACAGTGACAGGTGTGTTTCTAATATAGACACATTACGAGGCATATATGTTGTCATGTTTACAGATGAAAAAATGTAATCTCTCTGAGTATTGTTACCAATGTGTCGTATTAACATTTAATTTTGTCTTGACAGAGCCATATCAGAGTGAGGATGGGCAAAGAACCCCATCTTCTGCTCCTGTCTCCCCAGTCCCTGGTCCCTCAGCCCCTGCTGCTGAACCTAGAGGTGTGTGAAGGCAATAGTACAAACAATATTTCAACATGTTACATGCACGTTTTTTGTGAATACAGACACAAATCCATTGCAGTCTATGCAACCAATCATCTGCATACATTTTAACTACTGTTCATTTGAATGTTTATCTACGTATATGTCTGAAGTATAACTTTAATTACTTAATATATGTTAAAGCAAGTTCAAAACAATATCACACTTGCATTTAAGCACTGTCTGTCACTCACAGGCACAGATATTATTCTCACAATATCTAGACAATTTTGACGTTTAAATGCAATTTTTGAAACCTTCACTGTGAAAATGAAAATCAGGTATCATCTTTCTGCCTTCTCACTTCACAACCATGTGTTGTATTTTTTTATTTTCACAGGCCAACAGAGGAGGAGAGCTCGTCGGCGGCCCCGTGAGCGGTCACCGGATGGTCCGTCAGAGGTGGAGCAGCGACTTCTTGCGCTCCTGTCGCAACCTCCGACGCGACCTCCAACACCCCCCACACCGCCACCGCCACTAACCACAGACGAGCACTTCCTCCTATCCCTTCTGCCTTTTGTACAGAGCATGCCGCCTCATCTTAAGGGAAATTTTAAATATAAATTATATACTTATGCAATGGAAAATAGCTATATTGTGCTAAATTTGAAACAATTTTACCTTGTATACAAACATGGAAAACCTGTAATTTTGTAAAGGTTAGTCATAGTTTAAACTTAATACATGTGCATGTTGTGGACCTGACAGCATGGAACTAAGGCTGACAACCTGGAAAAAAAAATACTAAATATTATAATGGAGGAAAACTGTTTTTAGAAAGACATGCTCTTTATAGGTTTGTGGGTGGCTCTTAAAAGAGCCGTTGTGGGGAAGTCATGAGGAGGACTTCAAATGCTACTCCGTCGGCTGCCATGGTACTGCTCCCTCCGCCGAGAAGTGTTCCATGAAGACGTCCCTCACCTGGAGTGCCTCTCTGGAGGAGTTGTTGGCTGCAACTCGACCCAGACCTGTCAGTGGCTCCTCTCCAGCATGCCCCGTGCCCCTCACAGCAGGTGCCTCCCTCCCTTCCGAATACCACATGAAGTTGTGGAGAACACACGTCGCCTTCACACACTTCTCCGCAACTTCAGGGTGGATCTCGATGAGGCGGCGGTACATCCTCCACTGTGAGGAGAGGATGCCAAAGGCGTTCTCCACCACCAGCCTGGCTCTGGAGAGGCGGTATTTGAAGACACGCCTCTCTGGAGGAAGCGTGCGTCCAGGGAAGGGCCGCATGAGGTTCCTCCGCAGCGGGAACGCCTCATCACCCACTAAGACATGAGGCTGGGGTCCTCTGTCTTCAGCACCAGGTAGAGGGTGGTCAGGAGGCAGATGAAGAGTGCCAGCTGAGAGAGCCTGTCCAAAGGCGGAGTTTGCCAGAATCCCACCGTCACTGGTCCTGCCGTATCCCCCAACATCGATCACCCGGAAGCGATACTTCGCATCCACAACTGCAAGCAAAACGATGGAGAACGTTCCCTCGTAGTTGTGGAACTGGGATCCTGAGTTGGGGGGTGCCTTCAGCACCACATGCTTCCCATCCACCGCTCCAACGCACAGAGGGAAGTTTCACCGCTCCTGAAATCCCTCTGCGATGGACCTCCAGTCATCGGTGGTGGGCACAGCTATGTAGTCCTCCACAAGGCAGTCCCAGATGGCAGTCACTACCTGGGCGACGATCTGGCACACTGTGGAGACACCAACCCGGTAGCTGGACGCTATCGTCCTGAATGAGTCCCCAGTGGCAAGAAACCTAGAAAACATTGTTATAAATATTATTACAAGTACACTTGTAGTTACATATTAAACTATACAATCAACAGGTATACTATTAAATGGTTTATGGTATATTAAAATGGCAATAATCAAGCATGACATATAGACAATAATCAAGAACTACATATTGCTTACAGATAGAGATATTTAATTTCTAGGTTGATGTCTTGGTTATAGCAGTTAACTCAACATCACTAGAAAGATTACTGTGTTTATACAGAGAAACATGACAGTATCACATCTGCCAAGAGAATATTTTAATTTCTAGGTTCAGTATTACTAGAAAGATTACTGTGTTTATACAGAGAAACATGACAGTATCACGTATGCCAAGAATACTTTAATGTCTAGGTTATAGCAGTTAACTCAGAATCACTATAAAGATCACTGTGTTTATACAGAGAAACATGACAGTATCACATCTGCCAAGAGAATATTTATGTCAGTTAACTGAGTATCACTAGAAAGAGCGCCAACCGTACCACAGTTTAAAAAAAAACATTGATAGCATATGTTAGCATATTGAATATACTGTTGTGCTGGCTTCGTACCCAGCAAGCTAAACACATCCACTCAATAAAACAGTCTTGACAACGGAGTCGTTCTTCAGCTTTACTGAATAAATGTGTAAAACTGTAAAATATAAAAGAATACATAAATAAACTGTCACATGGTAAATATCGCGTCCAACAATATACAATGGGAGAAAATAATACAAAATGTTTACACAGTAAAACGCGGAACTATAAAAACGATTACTATATATGCACTCCCTCATAAACATACAAAATGCCATAATTAAGAATAATCAAACTCCAACTTACAAGCAGTGCCTCGTTTAAGAGTTGTTGTTGCTATGGACTGACGGCAAATTCAACATGCGCTACCGTGTGCTGTGTTGTTCTCTTGAACCCAACCCCGGAAACTGAATAAAACTAATTCAAAGTGCAGAATACAAAACAAACAGCAGGGGGAGCAAAAACGCTAAGATAGGCAAAGCCAGAACACTCCCCGTCTGGTATCTCATAGATACCAATCACACTAACAGTTACTGGACTAAACAGCCTGATCTGAAGACAGGAGGTATACCAATTCAGATATAGGTCTGTGATAGGTTTTGGTTGTCCCATGTTGAACAGTTTTCACCTCCACTTTCCTCACCATACCATCCGTACTGGGAACGGCCTTCACAATGATCCCCATTGGCCACTCGTTCCTTTTGACTTGTTTGTCTTTGAGCAGTACAATGTCGCCTTCTTTGATGTTTGGATGTTTGTGAAACCACTTGCAACGGCTCTGAAGAGTTCCAAGATACTCCTTCCTCCACCTATTCCAGAACGTTTCCGCTAAGGCTTGAACCCGTTTCCATTGAGAATGGAACATGTCTTTCTTGCTGAAATCTTCTTGTGGAGTTGGGAGACTACCAGCTTTTTGTGTCAGAAGCATGGATGGCGTTAGGATGAAGGGGAATTCAGGATCTGTAGAGACTGGGACTAGAGGCCGTGCATTAATGATGGCAGTGACCTCAGACATGAATGTCACTAAGACTTCATGAGTAAGCTGTGTGTACCTGTTTTCTAGGAGCATTGAATCTAGGATTCGCCTTGTTATACCAATCATGCGTTCCCAGGCGCCACCCATATGAGAAGAGTGTGGCGGATTAAAGACCCAGGAACATCTTTGCTCAAGCAGGTAATCTCTCACCTCTGATTGTTCGTTCTCAATCATCTTAAGCTCTCTAGAGGCACCCACGAAGTTCGTTCCACAGTCGGAGCGCAGCTGCTTAGCCGGACCTCTAATAGAAAAGAATCTTCTGAGAGCATTAATGAGACTTGAGGAAGTCATTGACTCAATCACCTCTATGTGAACTCCTCTGGTACACATGCAAGTGAACAACACTGCCCACCTCTTGCTATTTGCTAGACCACCCCTTGTGCGCCGTGAGTTCACCTCCCATGGCCCAAACACATCCAAACCAACAAAGGAAAAGGGTGGATCCATTTGCAACCTTTCCGCCGGCAGGTCAGCCATCTGTTGTTCCTCCATCTTGCCTCTTAGTTTACGGCAAGTAACACACTTTTGGATAATGCTGCTAATACATCGTTTAGCCCCAATTATCCAAAAGCCATTAGATCTCATGGTGCCCTCCGTAAGATGTCTGCCCTGATGCTGCACACGTTCATGAAAATGTCTGACCAGCAGGACTGTGATATGATGGTTGGCCGGGATGATGAGGGGATTTGTTTCTTTATCTCCTAGCTTTGCTTGTCTGATGCGTCCACCAACTCTTAGCAAACCATTGCTGTCAATGACTGGATTCAACTTTAAAAGTGAACTACGTGAGGGGATTTCACTCTTGGAAATGATGCATTTCAGCTCATCCGAATACACTTCATGTTGTACACTGCTGATGATGATTTCCTCTGCTTTCAGGAGATCACTTACAGATAAGCCCTTTGAGCAAAAATGCCAACCAGAGCACTGACTATCGTCACTTGGTTCAGTGAAACAATGAGCAATATGGTGCAGCCGCGCCACAGCTCTGACAACTGTTCTCCAGTCTGAGAATTGCTCAAATCTTTTGGTACCTAACCGATCCACTTTGATGTGGTTAGACAAGACTGTAACCTCCGAGCGAATTTCAACATCTTTCTCTGCATCAATAAGGTCATATGAGCTTGGAGTATCAGGGAGCTGTTCTGCTGGATATTGCAAAAACGAAGGCCCTGTGAGCCAAGTTGTGGCCTCAAGCTTTGCAGATGAAACGGAACGAGAGCCATGATCAGCAGGATTTTGCTCAGAAGAAACATACCTCCATTGTTCAGGCTGAGTAGACTGTCTGATGCGCTGCACTCTGTTGCTCACATAAACATGGAACCGTCTTGACTCATTGTAGATGTAGCCTAACACCACTCTACTATCCGTGTAGAACCTTATTCTATCCGGCTTCAGATTAATCTCTTCTGTAATGAGTTCAGTCAATTCAACAGCTAGGACTGCAGCACACAGTTCCAACCTAGGTACAGAGAGATCAGGTTTTGGAGCCAGCCTTGCCTTGCCAAGAATAAAGCCAACCTCTGTCTTGCCATTCTGATTCGAGGCTCTCAAGTACGCAACAGCTGAGATAGCCTTCATAGAAGCATCCGAAAAGACACATATCAATACGATATGCGCATGCGCGTGCGATCTGTGTTTGTGTTTGGAGCTCCGTCGAATTGATTCATTAATCGCTGATTTTCTTCTTTACCACTCATTTATAAACAAGCACTTTCTATTTTTATATCATGTGAACTTATCCTCGACACTATTCCTTATAAAAAACAATCGGATTGCTTTGATATCGCTACTTAGATCCAACTTTCCGAATCTCGGCTACTAGCCTTTAGCCCGCTAGCATTTCACGCGTGGCCTCGCGCCTATCGACCCTCTCATTTTACACCCGTTTGACTGAAAGGATACGTGTTATATCCATCATTTCAGTCCTAAATTAGTAGTGATATTGGTAGTATCACTACTAATTTACTGTTCATCTGTTATAATGGCGAACATATCGGATGTGTGTCTAACGTTACCTCTGAGTGCAGGTGAGGACACATTCGAGCTGGTTTCGGTACGATTGGAGCTGGAGTCGGTGGAGAAACAGATCCGCGTTCTGCTGGTGAAGCAAGCCGAGCTGCGAGATCGGCGATCAACGCTCGAAACATCACGCGCCGATGCTCACAAGTCAGTGGTTAGTAACTTTTTGACTCCGACTTCGTCTACTCCGTGCGTTTCTCTGCCCAGGAGGACGCGATCATCTCTGCCTTCATTCACTCCGGCACCGAGGCAACACCACGGACCCTGGGTGATCCCACAGCGGAAGACACGAGCCAGGACCAGACCAAGGACTTCCCCCCCCCTCCCGGTCTTCGAGATCTCCACCCGGAACCGCTTCTCCCCTCTTCGCGAGCCGGAACGTGACGCCGCCGTGATCATCGGCACTTCCATGGTCCGTCATGTCCGTGCTACCTCAGGTAAGCGTAAGGTGCGCACTCACTGTTTTCCTGGTGCTCGTGTTCTTGATGTCGCCGCACAGATTCCCGAGATCCTGAACGGTGACGAGCGCGTCGGAGCTGTGGTCCTACACGCCGGGACGAACGACATCAGGCTGCGGCAGACGGAGGTTCTGAAGAAGGACTACAGAAGCCTGATCGAGACGGTTCGCAGCACATCGCCTGAAGCAACTATCATCGTGTCTGGACCGCTTCCCACGTACCGACTAGGACAAGAAAGGTTCAGTAGATTATTTGCTCTAAATGAATGGTTAATGTCATGGTGTAATGAACAGAAACTGCTCTTTGTAAATAATTGGAATCTGTTCTGGGAGCGACCTAGGCTCTACCGTGCTGATGGCCTGCACCCCAGCAGAATCGGAGCGGCTGTTCTGTCCGACAACATCTCCAAGACGTTACACACCATATGACTAGTAAGTCAAAGTCCAAATCACAGTCTTTGCTGTCCCAACTTAATTGATATAAGTAGTGTAGAACATTATATAGAAACTGTGTCTATTCCTCGCTTAGTGAGGCCAAACAATAAATCTAGTGTAGGATCTAGCAAAAATCTTATTGTAATTAAACCAGAAAATCTAAATATCAGTGAACAAAAACAATTTCTAAAGCTAGGTCTTCTAAACATTAGATTGCTCACACCTAAGGCGGTTATTGTAAATGAAATGGTCACAGATAATAGTTTCGATGTACTTTGCCTTACTGAAACCTGGCTTAAACCAAATGATTATTTCGGTCTAAATGAGTCCACTCCACCAGGATACTGTTATAAGCATGAGCCCCGTCTGATCGGTCGTGGCGGCGGGGTTGCAACAATCTATAGAGATATTCTTAATGTTACTCAGAAAACAGGTCACAGGTTTAATTCGTTTGAAGTACTTGTGCTAAATGTTACGCTCTTAGATGCAAGAAACAAATCCATATTATCTCTAGCCTTGGCTACCCTATATAGACCTCCAGGGCCCTATGCTGATTTTCTAAAAGAGTTTGCATACTTTCTCTCAGATCTATTGGTCAATGTCGATAAAGCAATAATTGTTGGAGACTTTAACATACACGTAGATAATACAAATGATGCGTTAGGGACTGCGTTTACAGATTTATTAAACTCCTTTGGGGTCACGCAAAACGTCAGCGGTCCCACTCATCGTCTAAATCATACACTAGATTTAATTATATCATATGGAACCAATCCAACTGATATAAATATTATACCGCAAAGTGATGATCTCACTGATCATTACATGGTAACTTGTATAATACGTACTGCTGAAATTTGTCACGTTGCGCAACGTTATCGACCAGGCAGAACAATCCTTCCAACCACTATAGATAGATTCTCAAATAGCTTACCTGATCTATCTCAGCTGCGCAGTGCACCCAAACAAACAGATGAACTAGAGGAAATGACTAGCAGTTTGAGCACCATGTTCTCTAGTACACTAGATATTGTTGCACCAATTAGATTAAAAAAGGTAAGAGAGAAAACTAAAGCACCATGGTACAACAGTGCTACGCATGCAATCAAGAGAGAAACTCGTAACTTAGAGCGTAAATGGAAACAAACTAATTTAGAGGTCTTTAGAATCGCGTGGAAAGACAGTATGTCACGTTATAAAAAGGCTCTAAAAGCAGCAAGGGCTGAGCATCTCCGCAAACTAATAGAAAATAACCAAAATAATCCAAGGTTTTTATTCAACACCGTGGCTAGACTAACAAATAAACAAACATCACCAGAGCAAAATATTCCATTACAATATAGTAGTAATGATTTTATGAATTACTTCAATGAGAAAATAGAAAGCATCCGAAACACAATTGTAAATATACAATCCTCTATGATGTCTTATGATTCAGCCTCAATTATGGCCCCTCTAGAACAACTACACCGATTTACAACTATAGGACAGGAAGAGCTAAATAAACTTATCATTGCATCGAAACCAACAACATGTTTATTAGATCCAATACCCACTAAACTACTGAAAGAAGTGTTACCTGTAGTCGAAGAGCCTCTTCTTAATATTATTAACTCGTCTTTATTTTTAGGTCATGTTCCAAAAATATTCAAGCTGGCAGTAATAAAACCTCTCATTAAGAAACCGCAATTAGATCCAAATAACTTAGCAAATTACAGACCCATCTCAAATCTTCCATTTATGTCTAAAATACTAGAAAAAATTGTGTCCGCTCAATTGTGCTCTTTCTTACAAGAAAATGATATCTATGAAAAATTCCAGTCGGGATTCAGACCGCATCATAGCACAGAAACTGCGCTAGTTAAAATTACAAATGATTTACTTTTAGCTTCTGACCAAGGCTGTATCTCAATACTAGTTCTACTCGATCTAAGCGCTGCGTTCGACACTATCGATCATAAAATACTCCTGGATCGACTACAAAACTACACTGGTGTTCAGGGACAGGCATTAAGCTGGTTTAGATCTTACTTATCAGACCGTTACCATTTTGTCTGTCTAAATGGGGAAAAATCAAAGATAACGTCAGTAGACTATGGAGTGCCGCAAGGATCGGTGTTAGGCCCTCTGCTATTCTCAATATATATGCTGCCACTTGGTAATATTATAAGAAAACATGGAATTAATTTCCACTGTTATGCTGATGACACTCAATTATATATCTCATCACGACCAGATGAAAACACTAACTTATCTAAATTGACAGAGTGTCTAAATGATATAAAATGCTGGATGACGTGTAATTTCCTGCTATTAAATTCAGATAAAACGGAGGTACTACTTATTGGTCCAAAAAACTACCCACAAAATCCCTTACAATACAACTTTAATTTAGAAGGATGTCCTGTTACTTTGTCCACTACAGTAAAAGACCTGGGTGTTATACTAGACCGCAACTTGACTTTCGAAAATCATATTTCATATATTACAAGAACAGCCTTTTTCCACCTTAGAAACATTGCTAAGCTACGCAACATGCTATCTGTTTCTGATGCAGAAAAGTTAGTTCATACTTTCATGACCTCGAGACTAGATTACTGTAATGCTTTATTAGCTGGCTGTCCTACATCCTCAATTAACAAGCTACAGTTAGTGCAAAATGCAGCTGCTAGAGTTCTTACTAGATCAAGAAAATATGATCATATAACACCTATTTTATCATCTCTACACTGGTTACCTATTAAGTTACGTATCAATTACAAAGTATTCCTACTGACCTATAAAGCCCTAAATGGTTTAGCTCCTGTGTATTTAACAGACCTTCTATCGCCATACAATCCATCGCGCTCTTTAAGATCACTAAATTCGAGGCTTCTGGTCATTCCTAGGATATCTAAGTCCACTAAAGGAGGGAGGGCGTTCTCGCATTTAGCTCCTAAACTCTGGAATAGCCTTCCTGATATTGTACGAGCCTCAGACTCGCTGTCCCAGTTTAAAACTAGATTAAAGACACATCTCTTTAACCAAGCATTCACTTAATGCTTAACCTTTGATACTGCTGAATCGGTTCGAATGCATTAACATTATGAACATCAGCTATGCTAATTATTTCCCATCTGCCTTTCTGCTGTTATCTCGGGACGCTAGTCCCGAGGTAAATAGCGTTCGTCAGCTCCAGTTTGTATCCAGCCTCTCACGGAGACTTCAGATGCCCCAACGCCTGTGAAGAGACGACTCGACGCCTGTGAAGAGACGACTCAAAGCCGGCGATATGTTATGCCATAAATTAATACTTGATTAACTAACTGTATTTTTCTATGTACATTTCCGAAATGCAATTTCTGTAAAGCTGCTTTGAGACAATGTGTATTGTGAAAAGCGCT
The DNA here is from genome assembly GCF_051911475.1 of Siphateles boraxobius. Taxonomy (NCBI): domain Eukaryota; kingdom Metazoa; phylum Chordata; class Actinopteri; order Cypriniformes; family Leuciscidae; genus Siphateles; species Siphateles boraxobius. The sequence continues at coordinate 957,067 of NW_027509198.1, read as the reverse complement.
ATACAAATAAATTTGAATTGAATTGAATTGAATATTTCAGTGTGTTTGGCTTCAGAAAAAGGAATGGATACATACATGCGTGGAATGTTCAGACTTCTCAACTCTTGCAGCGAATGACACCATTTAGTCCATTCTTCATGTTTGTTTTCAGGTAGTGGTGTGTCCCACTCATGTGTCTGTGATGAGAGTTCCCTTAAGAGTAGACGGCCCTGAATTGTGATTGGTGCCAGGAATCCGAGAGGATCGATTAAGCTGTTCACTGTTGAAAGGACTCCTCTACGTGTGTATGGCTTTTCAGTATCTGGCACTTGGAAGGAGAAGGTATCCGACATTAGATTCCACTGTACCCCCAAACTTCGTTGATCAGGCAAGTCATCCGTTGAGAGGTCAAGGCATTTGATGTCCTTAGCCAAATCATCAATTGGAAAAGCATCCATTACTTTGACTCTGTTTGCAGCAATTTTATGAAGCCTGAGGTTTGAGTCAGCTAGTGCCTCTTGTGTCCTCCTGAGTAAATCGATAGCCTCTTCCTCAGTAGGAAATGACTTCAAGGCATCATCTACATAGAAATCTTGTTCAATGAATTTACTCACATCACTGCCATACTCTTTTTCTTCTCTGGCAGCTCGGCGAATTCCGTAAATGGCCACTGCCGGTGAAGGGCTATTCCCAAATACGTGAACTCGCATCCTATAGTCTACGACCTCCTTAGTCAGATCATTGTCACGATGCCACAGAAAGCGTAAAACATCACGACAGTCCTCACGGACCAAGAAGCAATGAAACATCTGCTGTATGTCGGCTGTGATGGCAACAGGGTCCTTTCGAAATCTTATGAGGACCCCTAACAGGCTATTGTTAAGGTCAGGGCCAGACAGCAGTACATCATTGAGAGATACCCCATCAAACTGTGCACTAGAGTCAAATACAACTCGTATTTGACCTGGTTTCTTTGGATGGTACACACCAAATGATGGAAGATACCAGCTCTCTTGGCCATCTTGTAAAGGAGGTGCTAGCTCTGCATGGTTGTTGTCGAGAATTCTTTGCATGAACTCTGTGAAGTCATTTCTCATCTTTGGTCGTTTGTCAAGATTGCGACGGAGAGACATGAAACGTCTTTTAGCATACTCTCTGTTGTTAGGCAAGCGTCTCCTTGGCTCACGAAATGGCAATGGTGCTACCCAGCTGTTACTCGAGTCCTTGAAGAATTCCTTTTCCATGATGTCCAGAAATAACCGATCCTCTACTGAAGGTGCCAATTTATTGTCGTCTTTGGTTTGCTGAAAGACTGACTGGCCAAGTCGGCAGCTTGATGTACTTACTTGACAGTATGACAAGTGAGGTGGTTTTTGAATCTGTTTTTTCTCATTGAACATCTCCTTCAATACAATGTGGTTATTGCATGGACTGAAGTAGCTTGTTCTGCCATTCTCTAAGATGTGTGTTCTCATGCAATTCACCGGAGAGGGCTTGTGACACTTTCCTAGACACACATCTCCCACAATGACCCAACCAAGGTCCAATTTTTGGGCATATGGAGCATCATGAGGACCGTTGAGTTGCTGGCGGACTTTATGTGCTCTTATTATGTCTCTTCCCAGCAGGAGCAGTATCTTAGCACTTGGGTCAATAGGGGGTATCTTGTCTGCTATCACTTTTAGGTGTCTATGATGCAGGGCAGCAACAGCGGTTGGTATTTCATCTCTGTTATCTGGCATACTATTACATTCAATAAGAGTAGGAAGTGGAAAATGTATCTCACCATCTGCAGATTCAATAATGAATCCATGAGCTCTTCTTCCAGTTGCTTGCACTACTCCTGCACATGTCTTTAATGTGTATGGTCCAGAGGATCCTTGCACACTGAACATGTCAAAAAATTCCGATCTGGCCAGAGATCTATTGCTCTGCTCATCTATTATGGCATAGATCCGCTTGCTTTGGTTGGGGTCGCCAACAGGAAAAACATTAACAAGGCAAATTTTGGAACATGACTTTTCGCTAAACCCTTTGCCACAAACCTTGGTGCATTTTGATGACACATCTTTGCCATAGGACTCCTCTTCCTCCCCGCCATGCAGTGGAAAAGGTGTAGAACCAGAACGCCACGGCGCTGGGCCCGGGTGCAGGGCCGCCAGGTGGTTGTCACTCTCACACTCTGAGCATTTGATTGACACATCACAATTCTTAGCCACATGTTTGTTTGATGAGCAGCATCTAAAACAGATGAACAACTCCTTTAAAAACCTTTTTCTTTCCTCTAATGGCTTTTCTCTGAAGGCTCTGCATTTCTTGAGAGGATGAGGTTTATGATGTATTGGACATTGCTTATCCATCTCATTGGTCACTCTCTGAAGACTCTTTTCATAAGAAAGATTAACGGAGGGCATCACATCTGTTTTATGAACTGCGACAGGTTTATGAACATGGGTGTGGCTTTCACTATACCGGTTCAATCCACCAGGGTTTATGGAGAGGGAAGAAAAATTGAAGCTTGGATCATTGCGTGCTCTTGCTTCTCTACACACAAACTCAACAAAGAAGGAGAATGGTGGGAAAGAAACTCCATAGGTGTACTTGTAGTGTGAACCCTGCATCATCCACTTTTCTTGTATTCCAAAGGGCAACTTTTGCACAATTGGATTGACTCCTCTGGATGTATCAAGATAAGTGAGCCCTGATAAATCGCCTCCGCTCTTAGCGGCTTCTATCTCCAAAAGCAAGTCTCCTAATTCGCGAAGCTTGTGATGGTCTTTCGTTGTTATCTTTGGAAAAGTCTCTATTTTTGTGAAGAGAGCTTTTTCAATAGCTTCTGGAGACCCGTAGGTCATATCTAACCTCTCCCAAATTAGTTCAAGACCAGCAGCTAAATTCCTTACATTTGCAGACTTAATGCGACGAGCATGATCTGCTGAATCTCTCCCCAGCCACCTAATCAGTAAATCAAATTCCTCACCTGCTGTAAGATCAAGGTCCTTGATGGCATTGAGAAATGATGATCTCCAGGCCAGATAATTTTCAGGATGGTCATCAAATTTGTTGAGCCCTGTTGTCACTAGCTGATTTCGTGCTAAGAACTTAGCTAAGTCATACGTGGCTGCCTCATGACCAGAGTGCTGAATAGGATGATTTGTGTTTCTTCTGTGATGGTGCATGGGAGCAGCTGGGTTCTTCGAATGGATCGAGAAGCTATGTGAAGACTGGGGCAAAGGAAGATTACACTGCTCTTCATTCTCACTGCCACCGTATTGACTGGCATTCCACGAGGACAGTACTCGATACACTGATGAAGAAGGATTTTTTTTTTCCTCTGTATTTTGGCGTAATTCAGTTTTTGAACTGCCTTTGATTGGTACAGTGTCACTAAATTCACTTTGTTGTTTTACATACTCTTCAATACGTTGCCTAGGATTTTGCTGTGGGAGGTGAATAGTTGAACTATGATGTGAACTTTTCACCTCTAGATCTGCGACAGCTGCTTCCATGACTGCCGCTTCCGCCATTGCGGCTTCCGCCTCTTTCTCTATCTCCATTGCGTCTAATGTTGCTTCGAGGCGTGCTTTCTCTATTTTAATTTCCATTTCCCTTTTTGCAAACGAGGCCCTTGCCTGTGCAGCTTCTGCCTTTGCCCTTGCTTTAGTCGCTGCCATGCTGGCCGTGGACTTGCAGGAAGTCACGGAACGTCGAGATGAAGCTGACTGACTTTTGTCATCTTCCATGACTGGTTGAAAATTCAAGTTTGATAATTTTCACCGTGGATATTCGGCAGTTGTCGTGTGAGCCTCTATGTCATGGATGACAATAGCAGGGGAAATCCAGCTTCCATGATAAACAGCTCTTGTATGAAGCTTGCTTTTTTACTGTGCTGGCTTCGTACCCAGCAAGCTAAACACATCCACTCAATAAAACAGTCTTGACAACGGAGTCGTTCTTCAGCTTTACTGAATAAATGTGTAAAACTGTAAAATATAAAAGAATACATAAATAAACTGTCACATGGTAAATATCGCGTCCAACAATATACAATGGGAGAAAATAATACAAAATGTTTACACAGTAAAACGCGGAACTATAAAAACGATTACTATATATGCACTCCCTCATAAACATACAAAATGCCATAATTAAGAATAATCAAACTCCAACTTACAAGCAGTGCCTCGTTTAAGAGTTGTTGTTGCTATGGACTGACGGCAAATTCAACATGCGCTACCGTGTGCTGTGTTGTTCTCTTGAACCCAACCCCGGAAACTGAATAAAACTAATTCAAAGTGCAGAATACAAAACAAACAGCAGGGGGAGCAAAAACGCTAAGATAGGCAAAGCCAGAACAACTGTATTTAAAATATCATATACATTTACTAACCGAAGACAGATGGACAGGCGCTCCGCAGCCGGGATAGAGCGCCTGTAGTTGGTGTCCTGGAGGGTGATCCTCGCTCCGATGCGGGACAACAGGTCATCAAACTGGGCGCGGGACAGGCGGAAGCGGCCGTCATCCAGGCGCAGCTCCTGGAGCACATGGTGAAACTCGCCGAACTGGGCTCGCCTCCGAAGGGTCTGGTGGACCCAAATACGGCGATGATGATCCCTACGCCGCTGTTCTGTTCTCCAGAGCAAATACAGAGATGTGACTCTCTCGATAAATGACCCATCAACAACAGACATCTTTTAAAAAGAAGGCCGCCAACGGGGTTCGAAACTTTTGCCTCTGCCTTTCGCTTCAAACTTTTGTTTTTTACGCGCGTCAGTTTCACTCTTGACACGCGAATTAACACAAAGTGGTCAAGCGTCAAACTAAACGCGGTAGACGTGAATTTGACGCGCTATTCGCGTCCGGTGTGAACGCACAGTTAGGTGAACTATCCCATTAAGTAGATTTTATAAACATGCCTTAGATAAAAACATTACTGATGTGCATCTTAAGAAAAAACAATGGTACTGACATATTTTTAAATATATAAGTGCAAGTTGCTTTCAGTTAAAACATCTAAAACATTCAATTTAGTCTGGGACTAGCTTAAGTTGTCTGTGAAACTGGAGGTCAATGTGTTGGGTTTACCTTACTCTCGTCCTCAACTACCCATACATCTTTCGAGGTCTGCAGGTTTAAAGACAACACTTACACTAAAAATCCATTGCCACTAACACAACTTAAAAACGGAGGTTACTTTAGTTGTTCTCACCTGATCCTCATCGGAGGACAATTTTCCAATGCAGGTTTTTATGTGCACTGCCAACATTTGCAGTGGCATCACCTCACTACATTGATAGCATGTCGTCTTAGGCATTTTTGAAAAGTGAGGTGAGTCAGGAGCCAGAGGAGATGTGTCTAATGACTCCTGGAGTGGCACAATATAGAATATTGCTTTCCCTCCAGAGGACACAGACCTTAATGTTTTTGCAGAGTATCCCTCTGCCTCTGGAGGAATTATCACCAGCTTTCTTCTACCACTACCACCTTTTTGGGGAAAAAACAAACAAAATAACATACTGGCCAGGAGGATACCTTGTTAGACCAGCTAAAATCCTGCACACCTGTTGCCTTGTGTAAAAGCCACCCTCCAGAAAGGCCCTCCATCTTTGGATATGTTTGAGTTAGTATTCTTGAGATCTTGAATAATGGCAAACAGCATTAAAGAGGTAAAGGAAATAGAACAGGATTAATGGTTGCTATAATTTATTTGGCATTACATTTAATGTCCCACAATGTCTCAAATCATTTTAGTAAACTGTACCTCTGCATGGTCACTGTCTTCAGAAATGGAAACGGTCCATCTTCCCATCCCTGCTTGCAGGAGTTCAAGCTCCTCAATTGGCAAAGGTGTAATCGAAGTGTTTTTTGGTAGCATGTAAAAATTTAGTGAAATCACCTTACTTAATTTACTCTGCTTAGGGACAGGTAATGCTCTCTTTTTGCCCCGCTTTATGCTCGGCCTAAAATATCCCGGAAAAGACCTGAGGATTTATAAAGAGCAAATATGAGTTGATTAGTCAATGTTGCTAGAAGACATGAACATAATGTGCCTTACTGTCTTCTTACAGTCTGATAGATCCGATATCAAATTGGAAAAGCATAACCATGTTTCTAAACATCAAGATTGTTGAACATTGTTCTAAATTCTAAACATTGTTTACTAAATTAGGTTATGAAATATCCATTTCCTTTCAAGTAAAGCTTAAGCTTCAGTGGGACTTCTAAAGTCTTTTCTCTCTGCAGAAACTAAACACAATGTTGACTGAGCTCATAATATTTCCTTCAGAACAAAGTGTGAGCATGAACCTAGCCATCTCCTCCTGCACTGTCTCACTTGGGCCTGGTCTCTCAGGTTCTGCTGCCTGCATGTCAGTGCTCACTGAGTTGAGCAGCAACGACACCAGGTTCCTTGCTGCTGACTCGATTTCTTCAAGACCCTGAATCATTTTACATGTCATAAATTGAAGCATTTGCATTTCTTTAAATAAAACTTTTATCCAAATCAGAAGAACTATAAAAATATATTATTCCTAGATTGACCTTTATGAAAAGTGATGCAACAAAATGTTCCATAACTGCGGAGAAAAGTAGATCGTTAAAAGATATAACGTACAGGATAATCATAAAAATCACAGTACTCATCTGGTAACTAGACAGCTAACGTTAGCTAGCTAGCTAATGTTACCCAAGTAACATTATATTAAAGCTGGCTACCTGTTCATAAAGAATCAACAAACCGACAACAAAAACATAACTCACTTGGCGCTGCGGTGTATTAACCTCCTGGTTGGCCATTTTATTGGATCGTCTCTCCTTTTCCTTTTTCTTTATTTTTTAAATTTGAAAATTAAAATGGAACTCTCCTTTACAGCGCACACGTTCTAATCTCGCGTCTTCCTCTTCCGCAGTCGGTGATGCAGGGAGTCTTGTGATTGGTTGTCAAGCCAGACAATCAGAATTAAGCAGCCTCATCTCTGATTGGCTGGAATTATGACATATTGTAACGCTGGGTTGTGTTGAGCACGCGAGCCGTCTGCGCTTAGAGAGCGCTCAGGGCTGGTATGAGAGGAGCAAGAAAGTGAAACTTTGCACATGCGAAAGAGAACGTCTGCGCACATCCAAATACTTATTTTAAATGCAAAATTTGATTTTCGTTCGCTCGAAATATTTTCTTATCTGCGAGACGAACATTTCTCCGCAAAACTCAGTTCACGCGCGTGCGAAATGCCCTTTTGCACGCTCAAAATGTGATCTTGCGCGCGCAGAATTGTGATTGAAATCTAACCCCATACGAGACTAGATTTGATGGCCGAGTGCGAGCGGTAATGCACTCACTCTGTGTGTGCGGGTACGGGAGAATAAAACGATTCGCGGGACTACCGCAAACTAGAAATATCTATGAATAAAACAAAAAACAAATACATTTTTATTCATCTGTTGCAGAAAAGCAACAAGAACAACTAAAACAAAATAAAAACGATTTACATGCCAGAGTTTCTTTTTATAACATGTTTGCAGCGTTGAGGGATGTAGCCAATCACAGACATATGTGTTGATTTCTAGAACGCAATGGCCAATCACAAGCATTTAAAATAGACTCCCCTCACCGCTCAAAACGGACTTTTTGTTCAGTTCTGAATTCTGTATGCTGGCAAATCCTCTAATTATAACAAACAAAGTGTATATATTATGAAAGATTCATTGTGCAGTCAGCTTTATTGATAATAACAGAGATGTGTGAGATCGCAATGAACTGATGTCAGCTTTTTAGGAATTTTTAAGGGAGCACACTTTGCGCGCATTCAGTCATGCCAAACCATGCACTCAGTAGCCTGCTTGCTTTTATGTTATAACAGTGGTTTGTGTGTTAATGCTTTAATAACAAATAATTTATCAGGAGCATTTATGCTGATGTGTATGGTGGCGACACGTAGGCGAAAGTATTTGGAGGTAGCCTACAAAAAAAAGTCTATTTGCGGGCGGGAGCGGGACAAAAATGTTGCGGGCGGGAGGAAGTAACATAGAAAGTAATTGAGAACGTCAGTTATAACGACCCACGTATTAAAAAATGGACGGGTTTAAATCGGACTCGGGCTCATAATTACAGTTAATGTGTCGGGCCGGGCTTGATTTTTTGGGCCCAATCTAAGCTCTACAATGGATGACTTCAGACAGAAGCACATGGATACCACAGCTAAGAACAAACTTACTGCTGATCCACTTTTCCATGTTGATAAGCATTAAAATTAGAAAAAAATAATGGGACAAATAGAAATCAAGGGACATTAAGAATAGATAAAAATGTGTGATTAAACACGAGTTAACTATGGCATTAATGCGATTAATCGCGATTAAATATTTTAATCGTTTGACAGCACTAATAAAAATACATACGAGTATTTGAATCTATATGACTACAACTACTAATTGATATTGGTTTTGCAATAATGTAATTCATACTGCTACACTGTAACACCTAACAGTCAACAAAACAAGAATTTAGATAGATTTATTTTTCTGAATTAGATATTTAAAGCAGATTTCTAGTTCCTATCATGCTTTTCCTCTTACTGTTAAAGGAGAGTTAATGTTAAAATGGCATCATTTGTGTTTTCCATCAAGAAGATTAATATATGGATAGATTGGTTAGTGTTTAATGTCATTATGTTGGAATTTAAAGGGTTTTCTGGTATACATTATTGTTGTTAAACATTTTAAAACAGTTGTCATTAATATTGATTATAGACACTCTTTCAGCACGATCAAATCCTTGTTTGCCAAACAACATTAATGTCCACTTAATCTTCAATATTAGGCCACTTTTACGACAGAAATGCTACAGCCACTGTAATTCTTGAACAAGAACATTTGGACATTCAGAGATGAAGTTTTACACGTGTAAATAACAGCGCAACAAAAAGCCGTCAGACTTTAAATGTTTTCCCAAATGCGCGTTATTGGAAACCCAAACAGCGCGAAGACTGAGTTTGTGTAGAGCTTCATCTGATGTGGATGGAGCCACTCGGAGACGCGGTGTCCTGCACGCGTGTAAATGATTAAAGCGTTGGACTCGACCCACAGCGCATAGCCTATATTTATTTAACCCCTTTAACCCCGAAGTGTACACCCCCCGCGGAAAAAAATCATAATCAAATTACTAAGCAACCACTGAATGGAACAACACAATAGGTATCATTTTAAAGCTTAGAAACTCATCTTTTCAACCCTCTGGGGTCTGAGGTGTTTTTGGGGCCCTTGAGATGACATGCACTGACATTTGTGCTTATTTCAGCAACTTGCAACATACCACTGGCCAACATGTAATTTTGCTGTATTCAGCACAAACCCTGCTACAATAATATGTGAGCAAACTGGATGTTCATGTTTGCATTTTATAGAAAAAAATTATGCGTAGTCAGTAAGTTTTGGGGAAAAAATTGTCACCGCAATAAGGCCATATAACGAATTATTGTCCACAAGACTTTTGAGTTACCATTCTAGTAGGCTAGAATTTTTACTACAAAATTATGTGAAAATTATTCTGACCACTCTTTCACAAACAACAATATAACGATTTAAATTTTGTAAGTCAGTTTTTGTGTCAGCACTGCTGTATGCGTGGGAGTGTTGATGGCCATGAATATTAATGTGATTCACACCAAGGGAGACAAAAGACACTCCCCCAATGTCTAATGCCCAATCAAGGTGCTGTGAGGCAGCCTGAACAAAGAATGACAGGAGATTCAAAGGTTTTAATCTGTTTTATTGTTAAAACTTCATGCTGAAGCGTACACAGAAAAGTCCACAGTGTATCGATTCGATGAGTCTGCAAGAACAAACAACTTGAAACCCTGGTTGGCTTGGCTTTCATGTACTCTGTCATACCTGTGTGTGCTTTGTTTATTTTAGGATGATAGATGGCTTTACAAGCATGACGAAGTGTCCATGAGAGGTTTGACCCTGAAAAGACGGTTATGTTCAGCTGTGCCCCTCTTTGTCATTCTCCTGATCTGCATCTGGGCGACTCATGTGCTCATTCCATGAAACGGTGCGGTATCTGTCCCTAGACGTAACTGTAGCTGGAGAGGGTACGGAGAAAACACTGCTTTGCCGCCAGTAGTCCCTGATGGAGCTCACCTTCACCATGGCCATGTAAAACAGCAGCCCAATGTAGCGGTACATCTCACTGATGTTGACATCTGTCCATTTATATTTGCAGCCCTTTGCAGTTGCCTTGGCACTCTGAGCATTGGTGTTGTGGCACAGAGTTGACACGTCACTTTCTGAAAAAAATAGTTTGAATAGACTCATGGGCGAATGCGAGTCTACAGAGCTCAGTTGCGGTCCAGCTTCCCGTGTGGGCAGGAATCGCAGTGTCTGTGGAAACATGTCAACATCGGTCTCTGTTTTCCATGACAGAGTGACTGCCTGTTGCTCGCCTGCTTGTTTGCCTTGGCTCTCTTCAGAACAGGTGCTTGGACATGTTCATTGTCACATCTGTTATAAAAAAGAAAAAGCGTGAGCATGCTGATAACACAATCAAAGAAACTGTATTATTATCATTATCAATCACTTTTGGCCATGTATAAAAAAAAGACAACAGCTTTTGTAATTTCACACAAGAATGGGTACTTGTATATTTTGTCTCAAAATGTATTATGCCCTTTTCTGAGAATTGTAAATAATAATAATTATTATTATAAATATTATAATAAATGAAACACACACACACCCTTGCCACTAACAATAATAATACAAACAAATATTATATAAAAAATAAATTTGGCGGAGAAGTGGTAGGCGGAGTTTCCTTTGCAGCGCCTCATACGCATTTAACGGTTCTGGTTCAGCAGTTCGCGCGAGTCTCTTCAAACGAGCAGCAAGTAACGTTTAAGCTAATATGGAAAATTACATTTATCCTACCATCAGCATGCTACTCTAAAAGTTGCTGCAGGATGCGAGTTATTCTTAACTACAATAAAGGTATAAATCGATTTCAGACGCATTCTGAGTGACAATGTCATTCGTTTTTATCCAAGGAATAAAAGTGCAAGGGGAAATACATCTAACAGTTAGTTAAATGAAATCTTAAGTCCATGTCCAACTCTAAATTGTGGGGGTGCATTCCATTTTTGGAGATAATGAAAGACACACTCAAACACATGCCTATCTTCATAATTCTAGTTTTGACTTCTAAAGTTTTATATTTAGCTAGCAGTTTAGCTATTGCAGTGAAAGTCCAAAATTTCAATACTGCTCAAAACCATTTTTTATTCTTGATTAATATTGCATTGCATATAATGTATGCTGGTCAACTAGTCTAAAATTAAGAAACCCCTAGAAAACAGTAAAAAAACAGCAAAAAAATAGATGTGTACATTTAAGATAGGCTACTCAATTTATTACTCCAATATCCAAATATGATACTAAATCACAGAAAAAAGGACTTTTATTTGTGACGTGCTGTCACAGAAATTGCATTTGCATTTGAACATTGCACATTTTAAACAGGACACGCATTAGCTAAATAAACGTTAACCAATACAAACATATTTATAGAAAATAGTTGACAATGAATAGACAGGAGTCCTGTCACATGACCAATATTAGCTAAACGAATCACTTATTCTAAAAATAATATCAATTATAAGTTTAGATGAATCCGAAATATGGGGCTGTGTTAACAGTAAACCGTCTGTCTATTAACGAATTTTAAAAATACGGATGGATAATACAAAATGCTTTCTGACATTTTGACAAAAAAACACTATCTTCTCTCTCTGTGTGTGCGGTCTGTGTTTGTGAGAGATCTCGCGCAGCACTGATACAACCGTACTTTTTAATCCATAAGTAACTAATACGCTAGTTTTCATACAAAATAATTATGTAACATAATTAGGTACTTTAGTTATTATTAACACAATAACGTAACACATGCAGACTACGTTTCTCAACACTGAGAATGAATAAACGCCTGTTTCTCGAGACTCCAGTTATCAGTAATCCACAAATTACAGAACTTTCATAATCACTAAGCCATAGCGATTTTAATTTTATTTAGATTTATTGTTCATCAATACTTAAGCATTTTATAATTTGCATGGCTGAATGATGTTTTCCTCTAATCTGAGTGACCATGAATGACGGAGTATTTTAAAATAATCCACGATCACTCCCGCGTGATCATTGAATCCAGATTAAGTTAACTAAAAACAATATTTCAGCTTTCCACATCCCCCCCCCAGGCCGTTCCCCTTCAGGAGTCAGAAGTGCTGTGACTACTGTCCTGTCCTCGCTGATGAACTCAGTCAGACGGCGGCCGCGGGAGTGGAAGAGGATCGAGCGGGATTCTTTATTGCTGTCGATTTTCAGTCTCTTTTTCATGATAGGCCTTACGCATCTGTCAATCATCCCCGCTTGTTATTTGGGGAATGAACCCAGCGCTATGATTGGTCGACCTCCGCTTCTTTTGCTGTTGCTTGATTTGAGGACTGCGCGTGCACAGAAGCGTCACCAGGTTTTTGCGTAGTTTAGAGTGACAAATCGTACCACCGTACTTTTGAGGTCAAAATGCGTATCCTCTACGCAAAATGCGTACAGGTTGGCAGGTCTGCATTATCCAAATAAACTGATGGACAATTAATGGGTATGGATGCATAATGTATGTATATATCTGTTGATGGGCCATGGGATGGAGAAATATCTATTGATGGGCCGTTCGCAAACGACACATCACTACATTTCAAACATTGACACCTGTATTCACAAACATCTGTGCATAAGGCAGTAAGCATGATAAATGGTGTCATAGACTAAGCAAAACTGAAAATTTATATATAAAAATATATTGTATTTAGACAGCATCACATATTTTACCAGAGGCTGAAATATATTTGCACTAAATCACATTATATAACCTAAGCAGATATTCGTAAACAAGATGCATAAGGCAGTCTTTTAGCATGATATTCAGTGTCATAAGCCAATTAAAAACTGAGTGAAATATATTTAGTGTCAGTGTCAAGTACCCACAGTCAGTGATGGTCTGGGGTGCCATGTCAGCTGCTGGTGTTGGTCCACTGTGTTTTATCAAGGGCAGGGTCAATGCAGCTAGCTATCAGGAGATTTTGGAGCACTTCATGCTTCCATCTGCTGAAAAGCTTTATGGAGATGAAGATTTCATTTTTCAGCACGACCTGGCACCTGCTCACAGTGCCAAAACCACTGGTAAATGGTTTACTGACCATGGTATTACTGTGCTCAATTGGCCTGCCAACTCTCCTGACCTGAACCCCATAGAGAATCTGTGGGATATTGTGAAGAGAAAGTTGAGAGACGCAAGACCCAACACTCTAGATGAGCTTAAGGCCGCTATCGAAGCATCCTGGGTCTCCATAACACCTCAGCAGTGCCACAGGCTGATTGCCTCCATGCCACGCCGCATTGAAGCAGTCATTTCTGCAAAAGGATTCCCGACCAAGTATTGACTATTGTGTGCATAACTGAACATAATTATTTGAAGGTTGACTTTTTTTTTTGTATTAAAAACACTTCTTTTATTGGTCGGATGAAATATGCTAATTTTTTGAGACAGGAATTTTGGGTTTTCATGAGCTGTATGCCAAAATCATCAGTATTAAAACAATAAAAGACCTGAAATATTTCAGTTGGTGTGCAATGAATCTAAAATATATGAAAGTTTAATTTTTATCATTACATTATGGAAAATAATGAACTTTATCACAATATTCTAATTGTTTGAGAAGGACCTGTATATTATCAGAAAAAGAATTATATAACACTAAACAACTTACTCCGAACTTGTATCCTCGACGGGATAAATTCGCTCTTCAAAATGCAGTCGTTCGTGGTCCGAGTTGCAATCTTCCTCTGAGGAAAAGGTGAATTCTTCCTCGCTGTCCAGAATCATCTGAAGGGTCTCTTTACCGGAGTAGCGCGCCATCCTCAAAACGCCATGAACTATCAGTGAATCTGATGGAAGAAACTTCGTGTTTCATGGCATTGATTGGGGGCGTGTGCGATGCATATAGATCACCTAAACCATTTACCATGTGGACACACGCACACACAGGCGAACGCGCACACATCAATTTTGAAGTAAAATTTTAAATTGAGGATGCAGTGCATTAATGTCCATTTAATGTCCACATAATTTGCTGCATATTTAGTAATTTGGTTACACTTTATATTAAGACCCGCAAACAACTGCGTAAGTAAACTGAAATTACGGTGTACGTTTCTGTAATTATAGTGTACTTCCGTGTAGGTATAAGGGAACAATATGTTAAGTTTTGGGTAATAAAGGGGTACAACAAGATATACAAGCAAATTATTTATAATGTAATTATTTTAAAACTAACAGGTCCCTATTCTGTTAATATATTCAGAATTGGTGATTGTTTATTGTTAAACTTGTTTTAATAAATGTTTTTGGTTTAATTGTGCTACTGTTCTTTTACAACTAATTTCGAAATTTGTTGATAATGCTAATGGTGAAGCTAGGTTTGTCTGTTTCAGCATACTCGTTTAATGTTGTATTTACCCTGTAACTACACAGAACAAGGGGGTAACAAGCGCCACTTTAATTTACAGCCCGCAGGAGTTACACTTACCCTGTAAATAAATAGTTGAAACAGGTAACAAACACTACTTACTATGTAACAATTCGAAACAACACTATTTGCACAGTAATTACAGAGAATGGTACTCTTATTAAAACAAAAAAAAAAACGTTTTAATTACACATTTTATTTGCTCTGATATTTAAGTGTCATAAGTACTAAGTACTATATGGTACGTTCTAAATTAAAATCATAGCAGGAACTTTTTTTTTTGGCTTAACGTTAAGTAGTTTAGTAAGAAAAGCCAATAAATTAATTTTTTATCATACTGTGCTTACATACAGCCATATTTAGGATTATACATTCGCTTTAAAGGTGCAAAACGCAAGTCTCTGAGTTTTTGCAGAACTACGCCCCCTCTGGCGACAAGCGAAACTGCAACCAGAGTTGTGCACGCTCATGGACCACACGCACACGCACGCATGCACGAGCACGAGCTGTTCATAACCAAAGGAGCATCTGCCGCACAGATCTTTGGTGTACAGCCAAAATGTCTTCAGAGGTAATAAAGTTATAAATCTGCAAGTCATTTCAAATATATGGAAGGAAAGACATTTGAGTAAATTACTCTTATGTGTGAGGGGAAAACGGGGGTAGTAGAAAACTTTGTTTATGTTTTTACTGTATCCACCTATGATTGTATTGTTATGAAAACACGTTCATGAACAATATAATTGATTACTTCGCAAAAGCTCAAAATAATAATCATACCATACACGGTTGGTCAACAACGTTCACTCAAATGTCTCAAGGTAATAACGTTAAACAATCAAATGTCACCATGACGTTTTCATAAAAGCCAAACAGGTTGCGGGGTTCAGCCTGTTATTGATCTGCTAAGTAGAATATTCCAATAACAATACATCCTTTTTCTGTTATAATTTACTCAATTTATTACAGGTAATAATGATTATTACATCAGAGTAATATCTAAAATAGGATTAAATCAGAGCTAAACCAGGTCCAGACCCAGTAAAGTTAGCCTCTGAAGAAAGGTATTGTTTTACATAGAGTATAATACATTGTTGTCCCCACATACCTCATATATACTACATACAAAATGTACCACATTCACGGGAACAATTTACTATTTTTACCGAAAAATACAATATAGCCAATGCAACGGCGTTCTTCCTTGTTGGTCAATGACATGAACACCTTAGCATGTTAGCAATGGACACAAGGCTAACGTTACCGGTAGGCCATACACAAAAACATAGTTAGCATCTTTTATTGGATATGTTTTATGTTTCATGTTGTACTATTCTTCCGAACACAATTCCTAGTTTATGAAACGGTTCACTAACAATGGTAGTAAAACCAATTCTGATTGTACATGTATCTAGCTTACGCTAAAGCATTAACGTTACACATTTTACGCATCGTCATTTGTTGTCATAACGTACATAGATTGGCCGTATCAACATTAGAGACTGGGCTATATCTTACCGTTTTATCAAGAAAAAAGCCAAGTGAGGATCCCGTTTGAGACCAAGAGCAGACCGGAGATCTCTCCATTTGTTGAATGCCTTCCCGAGGTTGACTCTCGTCTTACTCCGACGCCTGTCTGACTCCAATTTGGACCTTTTGGTGGCACTAGACAAAATTGTTCTTTTCTTTACTTTACGTGGAGTTTGCGTTGGGGTTTGGAACGGACTACAAGCCGGTCTCTTTGAATCCATCTTCTACCTTTGACGCACGAGTTGTCTTCGCTGATGCGGAGAATGGCGGCGCCGGCGAAAACACAAACCTGCGAGACATAGCCTGGTGAGCGTGAACGCGCATGACGTCACGCCCAGTCTCAAATTCGAACCCGAATCCCTCTTATATATTTTACTGTACAGGATTATAGAGGCAATCTCAGTGCGCAGAGAAGGGCTCATTCAGCCCATCAGGCAGTTCTTTAAGCATGTATGGGTTAGAAAAACGGGTATTTTTAACATGAATTGTTGCGCAATGCACCTTTAACAAGCAGGGTGTTCATTACCACGGCATCCGCTTGCGTGTCATGCTGAATGTGATTTTCGGGTTTAAAAGTAACTATACATAAAAGACGGAAAAGATGCAGATAACTATACATTATTTAAGGTTATATCTATTCGTTACGATATTGATATATGAACTGTTGTTGTGAAGTAAGCTTCATGCTTTCCCCGTTGGGAACGTGCACTCCTCTAAACTGTAGTCTACGGGCGCTGCACCGCTAGTTCACTGCTGCGCATTTTATCCTGAAAATATCACGTTAACAACCCTTTAGAAAACGTAATTCCTTTGTGGATCCTCTTGATCTGCTTTCTCCATGTTTCTTTGACAAATCTCAGTGTCTCAGTCCACGCACACTGCACGTGAGTTAACCACACCCACTTATTTACATGTCGTGATATACACGGAATAAAAAAATCTGTTACGGTTGACATTTTCTGCCGCGGTAATGATACCGTCATACCGCCCAGCCCTACACTGTCATCACTCTTCTATTATTTTCTTCTAGGCTGAAAGATTCAACAGCTTCAATTCAGTAAAGCATTCACTTTTCATTTAATGTGTGAAGTAGGGATGCTCATTACGGTTAATTTTCCTGACCGACAACCGCCACTCGTTATCCGAGTATTAACCGTTAACTGACAAGATTATAATATTGAATTGGCATTAAATAAAAATAAAATTGACGAGTGTCTGTGACCCGTAAAAAAAAAAAACAACAACAAAAAAAAACACGGGTTTATATTAACGTGCAAACAGCAGCATACAGAACAGATCAACAACAGAACCTGGATTCACATCACATTTTCACTCGCCTGCTAGCCTGGTTAAAACCAGAGCCTTCTCAGTCGTAACTGAGTTAGAGTCTGGGGAAGGTTCATTCACAGCTCATTTCCAAAGGGGCGTCACCAACGCACGTCGCTCAAATGCCTCTGGGCGCAACTGGATAGACCTAAAAACCAATCAGATAGATCGTCCATACCTGTCAAGTTTTGGATTTGAAAATAAGGGAAATTTTCCGGCGCCCACCGCGAGCAGTCCCACCACCCTAACCAAGCTCCAGTAACGTTATCCCTTACATTTTCAGACAAGTGTTATAGCTTAAATGAAAACACAAAAGGGTATATATGAAGAGCATTTATTTTAAAGGCTTATTTGCATATTTTCTGTTCATTTAACATTGCTTGTCTCATTTACATTTTATTTTCATTCCACACATTCTTTTAATTTCATATTGCTTTTCTTTTACAGTTTTTCTTTACATGTCACATAACTTTTATTTACTCTTTTAGTGAGTTGTTGTTCAAATTTGTTGCAGACTTTGCATTCTTTAACCTGTTAGGCTGCAACCCCACTTTTGAAAAATCCTCAGAAATGGCATACCCAAACTGAAACAGATAGCCTACAGTTCATAAACACTTTGCACTAAAATCACAAGTATGATCTCATTTGAAAGCTGACACCTGGCAGTTTATTGTAAATGTAGAATTAATTATTGTCATAATGGAAAAAAATAGTTAGTAATAGCTACAAAGTTTTGTAAAGTTATTAGAAATGTATTTTGTATGAAACATCTTCAAAGTTTCTGAGAATACAATAGTGGTCAAATACTGAAACTTGAGTGTTATATCTTAATGATGTATAGTTTGTCAAGGTAATAACATTAAATCTGATAGTAACTTTGAACTATTTAAACAAACAAAAAAACGCTTCAGTGCGTCGGCGCACTGGCAACGGTTAACAGGTTTTAAGATGCTAAAGTCGCAGTTACAAAACGTGTGACTGTCCCCTACCCTGCTCCTCTTCAGAAAAGTAAATTCGCTGTCCCATTGATCGCGGTATTTACATGAGCGTTTTGGTTTTGTGGCAGGAGTGCCTTCCGTCTCTGTCGTAGCGTCCACCATCCGTTGTTTTTTTCCCCCCGCGTTGTCACTCATCATCTGACCTCACACACTAACCTCGCGACAACTGCCACCTACAGTACCCACAGTACCTGTAGTAGGCTACTGCAGTTGGCAGTTATCGCGTGGCTAGTGACAGAGCTCAGATTGGGAATGTTTTTTTTTTTATCCGCCCGGGCCATTATTATTTTTTAATAGCGCAGGTTAAAATACGGGAGATTTACGGGAAAATACTAATACGGGAGGACGGCGGGAAAGAAGGGTTAAATACGGGACTTTCCCGGCCAAAACGGGATACTTGACAGGTATGAGATCGTCATCTTGTAAAGCCCGCCTCAACGTTTGTGATTGGTGCCTCGATTTGGAAAGATTGGAAATGAGCTTGAATGGGCTCTTCGCCAGACTAACTTGCAGAGCAAATCTAAATTTGCTGGAAGTTCGTCTGGGTTTTCCCAGGCTACTCACCTGCAGCATTTCTGACAGTGACAACAGAGAAAAACAAAATAGGCCTACACTAAATATATTTTTTTAACTTAAATAATTCACAACTTAAGATGACTAAAAGAAAACACTGAATCCGTTTGAAGCTTTGAAAAACCATCATTGTTTTTTCGTCAAAAAAAAAATTAGCAGGCCTACCTCAATCCACACCGTGTCTAGCTTTTTTTTATTTTATTTAAGTAACGTGTACATGATGTGGGGTTAGTCTGGAATGCAGTTAATGCCGCGGCAGAAAACAAACTAAAAAAATGCAGACCTGCAAACTCAACAGTTGTGAAAAAGGTGACATGTCTTCCGGGTTAGGGGGAGGGGGGCGGTGGTTGGCAGGACTTGGGACCTATCAGGTACAGTACATAGCAAATTATGTGTACTGTACCATGTACAGGAGGGGGTGATTTATTGGTGGTGTAAATATATTTATTCTGAAGCAATTTTTAGATTTTTTATTACCATATTAAATGTATGCATCATCTTTCATGTCAAATTCTTACATTTGATCAATAAATACAGTTATAATAATAAGACACTATAGGGCTGTTACCCATCAAATTAACCCTCTGGGGACCAAAAACGCGCCCCCGCGTTTTGCTCTTTTTTTTTTTAGCAATGCAAAATAAACTCAAAATGCTCTGTTAATTTTGATCTTTCATTTTCGTGTTATACATCAATCGATCCTGTTCAGTTTCTATTTTTTTTCTGTATACTCACAATAAAAATAAAGTGTTTTGCTTTTTGCCAAATAAAGAAAAACTAACATGAGGCATACAAAAAAAAAAGTTTGGTTCCGGTTGGTTGTCAGTTGAGGTCATGGGTCGGTAGGGACTTTTTTTTTTTTGTCCAGTTGCAGCAAGAGATAGGAAGGAATTATTATTATTTTTTTTTTAATTTTATTTACAGTAGCGATGGAAAAGCTACTCTATTTTTTCATAACATAGCCTACCTGTACATGTACTCTACCACCTTGTGTGTCCCAGCAAGTTACACACACAGCCACGCTGATTTTAAATGTGTGCGCGGGGGCAAACGGGACGTCAGACGTCTCGTGAGTTCAGTGTTGGAAAGATCAGTTGTTTTAACCATAGACATATCTATGGTTTTAACCATTCATTAAAACGAATCGGTTCAAATGAGTCATTAGTTTGCGAATTGGACGTGTCATTATCGGACGTGTGCGCGTTGTGTGATTATCCCGGCGGTTAGGACATCCCACAAGATTTGTGTCATCACAGAAAACATTTGATCACTGGATAGTTTTTTCGTTTAGTTAAAGTGTGGTTTATATGTCAGCTGAATGTGCGGAACGCTTTTCAGAGAAGATAAGGCAACGTATTTTAGCACAATTCCCACCCAGCGGTAATTCAGGAAAAAATAAATCTCCGAATGCTCCACATGAAACTTTAGTCTTCCGACCTTGCCATCGTGTCGATTTATTTTGATTAATATGTGCGAGGGAGAGAGAGCAAGACAGTGCTTAGTTTTGAGACGGTGAAGATACTTTCGCCTGGCTCAGCAGAGAGCGCGCGCGTGCGCGACCGGGGCTCTCTCTCTATCTCTGGTCGTTCAGTTCACGCGCCCTGTCAGGAGCGCAGCAATGCGTCTACATGACAACAACGATGTGTGAACGCCCGTGGCTGCCTCGTTTGTTCGCATTGCTGGAGGACAACAGGCTATACAAATACGGTGCTGTAAAGGCATAAAGCTTGAGATCGCATCTTTCAAATGAAGTAATTTATATTAAAAACAAATATTCTCAGCTTCTGTAATCTGTATGAAAATAGAGCGATTCCAGTCGAGCTGATTACGAGCTCATTTACGTTAATTCGTTCACGCCTACTCACGGAGCGCGCTATTCACAAGATAATGTGTTAAGCCATCTATGCAAAACAGGTAAACACCCCCAAGCAAATGCATTAACCCCTTGAGCAGCAGGGATCACCGGTGATCCCGACTTTTATATTGTTTACATTGATCACGTGTTTACAATATCATTTTGTCAAGTAATAAGGTTAACCAATACATTGTTTGAAAGATACGACACTGTATATTCGTCTCGTTATAATCCGAGATAATACATGGATTGGTATACAATCCAGATAATTTTGCAACTGTTTTTTGTTATTCTGTATCGAAATTAACAATGTGATACAACTATGAAGGGGGGGGGGGGGGGGGGGGGCTTACCTTTTTTGTGTTGTGGAAATGTAATGCTTGGCAGAATATTGATGACATCGATCTTTTTACCATGGGAAGAG
The DNA here is from genome assembly GCF_051911475.1 of Siphateles boraxobius. Classification (NCBI taxonomy): domain Eukaryota; kingdom Metazoa; phylum Chordata; class Actinopteri; order Cypriniformes; family Leuciscidae; genus Siphateles; species Siphateles boraxobius. The sequence continues at coordinate 935,808 of NW_027509198.1, read as the reverse complement.
TCCAGTATATGATGTCCATTGGTAAAATTTGTCCAAAAATATGCAAACTGTTAAAAATATACTGTTAAAAGTATAGAACTTCTATTGAGGGCTTTGTCCTGTTTATTCAACGAACTCTCCACATCTAGCGCATTATTCAATGAAACCTAACATATCGGTGTATTTAGTAGAGTGTCTGGAAATGAATGAGATCGGCCCAGAAGATGTCCGATGAAAACTGGCCATGTAATTTTAGAAAGAATTAAAGGATGACAGGCGCTTATAGTGACGTATGATCATGCATAATGCAAATATGTGTGGTAAAAAATAAACCAATAGCAATGGAAACTGTTGTGTTGTCATCCAATGTGAAGCCTATGCCCTAACGATTACGCACATGTGCTGATTTGCATAATCTCGCGTTTATAACAGTGTTCCTTTGTGTGCGCAACCATAGACATCATATAGATAGACGCCCTATCGACCGCTACTGCCTATAGAGCTGGTAAGTCCCGCCCATCCGTAAAACTCCAAGTGGACCTCTAGGTTGAAAAAGCGTCAATGCAAGTGAATGAGAGAAAAGAATTATTTTCTGATCCCGTTTGAATTGTGCCATGAATGTGAACATATGTTGTCTGTGAATTTTTTATATAATTTTTCATGTAACGAGTTTGACAGTATATTGTATGATTCTTTGGCTAGCAGTTGTGGAATAGACATAACGAGAAAGACTACACGTCGCATATGTGACGTCACCGCATAACACATTTTCCCTCCACAAATCACGGTGCGATAATCTAAGGAATTAGATCGAGATGCCTGTGTGTTTTGTACCCAAATGTCACCATTCAAACAAAACAGGCTGTTCTTTCTTCAGATTCCCGTCTGATGTAAAAACTAGGAATCGCTGGATGAAACGTATCAGGTATGTGAATCTAGCAAAAGTTGACTTACCCACTACTCTGCTAGAAGCTCCTGAAATATTAGCAGGTTTGCCTAGTAGCACTAGCACAATAAAAAAGGTGCTGCTTGAATGATTATAATTTCAATAAAACCCCTCAACCAAGTCCTCCTGGCAACAATGAGATATGCACAGTATGATCAATCAGTGCAGCAATTCACAAAATTCAAAAAGGTTTTAGTAGGTGCACATGATGGCATACTTTTAATCTGTGTAAAGGTGATTTGGTTTCAGAGTAATGAAGTTAGTGAGAAAAGGTAGCACTAGTGAGCAAAAGGTAATGATAAAATGTATATTCTTTGAGGTGAAATGTAACTGGTGATATAAATTGTTAAGGAAAGTACCCTCTTGTAATATTATGTAATCATGCAATCAAAATGAAAAACCAAAATCAGACAGATCACGGAGAGTCGAAGGGACCATCAGCCATGCATGAAATTGCTTTGAGGGGTGAGTCAGACCAATCACTGTTACTGTTACCATGCGTGAATCAGTCTATAATTATGAGTTTTAAAAATGATTTAGTCTTTCTTTCCTCTGACATTAAATACATCATGTTTTGTTTTGTCCCCTTTATTTGTTTTGCAGGAACTGCCAAAAACCCCCAAACAGGACTGGTCCACAGTCATTTTCAGGTCATGTGTTTTATTAACTATAGTGCATTACAGTTCGCAGTATCAGCATACACAGCAGTATTTTACATTTTACAGTGACCAACTGGTCACTTAACCATGAACATGTCCACATATCTCAATCACAGAAAGTATCCACAATACACCACCCCACGTTGATCATATTGCACACAATATGAGGGATGTGGCGTGGTGCCTTGTGCATTTATTTTGTTAATCACTTACAGACCTCACAAGAACGTTTACACCAAAAATGTAACGAAGCTTGAGATTTAATGTTCATCACATGAGCTAATGTTATGTTCTTCTATCCTCAGCTCCATATGTTCCTGTGTGTCCTGCTTGCAGTATCCTGGATTTATGTACCATTTCAAATAAATGAGGTTTACTGTACTTATGACCTTATGCTGTGTTTCTTTCCGAATGAAAAAATAATGTTTGTATTTAAAATACAATTAGTCGCATAATCTTACAGAACACAAGCTGACTTTATTTGCTAAGTCAATAAGTAGCATTTATAACATAGAAAAATATACTATGTGCAATCGCTATAGATTGAGTCACAAAGTGGGACATTAATTGAAACAACTACAAAAAATGTGTCTTATCCTGTAAAATGTATGCCGACATATCATTAAAGAAGAGAAGGAAGGCTGGAATACACTGCACAACGTTATCTCCAGGCACAGCACCTGATGGGACAATCTCAAAGGTCACGGTGAGGGTCAGGCCTTCAGACTCCTGACAAGGGCCTTAAAGGGAGAAGGAATACACACGTGCACCATAGGTACACCACTCGCTAGCAATAATAACTTAAAGTAAACAGCCGCATAGGGCTTAATTTAAGAAACATTAATTCTGTACAGACCGTGAAGGGAACATTTCCTTTGGTTATCTCTCGTGTCAAAAGTCAGTGCGGATCATGGACCATGTCTTCATTGATCTGCCTAAATCAAAAGAAAAAAAAAAACAGTGACACACACATTAATTCTTGATATCGATTTATCGAGAAAAATTATATCGCGATAATTATAACAATTATTATCGTTTTATCGCCCAGCCCTAGTTACCAGTGATAATTTCTTATCATTTGGTTTTGCAGACGAGCTGACAGAGAGCCGGACAAGAACTCGAGGGTGTGTAGCTGCCATTTCCCTCATGGCAAGGAAAATGGCCCATCCCTATTTCAGTGGTCAAAATATGCATCTGGAAGTGGCCCCAGCAACCAGATGGCAGTAGAGGTGGTAGCAGCGGAGATGGCAGGAGAGGTGGTGGCAGCGGAGATGGCAGGAGAGGTGGTGGCAGCGGAGATGGCAGGAGAGGTGGTGTCAGCAGCGGAGATGGCAGGAGAGGTGGTGTCAGCAGCGGAGATGGCAGTAGAGGTGGTAGCAGCGGAGATGGCAGGAGAGGTGGTGGCAGCGGAGATGGCAGGAGAGGTGGTGGCAGCGGAGATGGCAGGAGAGGTGGTGGCAGCGGAGATGGCAGGAGAGGTGGTAGCAGCGGAGATGGCAGGAGAGGTGGTGGCAGCGGAGATGGCAGGAGAGGTGGTAGCAGCGGAGATGGCAGGAGAGGTGGTGGCAGCGGAGATGGCAGGAGAGGTGGTAGCAGCGGAGATGGCAGTACAGGTGGTGGCAGCGGAGATGGCAGGAGAGGTGGTAGCAGCGGAGATGGCAGGAGAGGTGGTGGCAGCGGAGATGGCAGGAGAGGTGGTAGCAGCGGAGATGGCAGGAGAGGTGGTGGCAGCGGAGATGGCAGGAGAGGTGGTGGCAGCAGCAGAGATGGCAGGAGAGGTGGTAGCAGCGGAGATGGCAGGAGAGGTGGTGGCAGCGGAGATGGCAGGAGAGGTGGTGGCAGCGGAGATGGCAGTAGAGGTGGTGGCAGCGGAGATGGCAGGAGAGGTGGTAGCAGCGGTGATGGCAGGAGAGGTGGTGGCAGCGGAGATGGCAGGAGAGGTGGTGTCAGCAGCGGAGATGGCAGGAGAGGTGGTAGCAGCGGAGATGGCAGTAGAGGTGGTGGCAGCGGAGATGGCAGCAGCGGAGATGCTAGAAGAGGTGGCAGAGGATGTGCCAGAGGTTGTGCCAGGGCTCTCCCAGTACCAGGTCCCACACAGAAGCAGGATGCATGCCCTGTATACTCCAGAAGGCCTAAGTGATGCTGAGATAAAAATGGAGACTAGCCTACCTGACTTGGCCATGTTCAGAAGGGTGGTGGGGCTGGTCCAGCGGTTCCAGGGCTCCATCATATATGCAGCTGGCTGGAAGGTAGAGGGGATGACTTTGGAGTCCCAGGTTTTTATGACCCTGATGAAGATGCGTCAAAATTATCCCCATCTGCACCTAGCCAAACTTTTTTATTGCAGTACTGCAACGGTGTCAAATGTTGTAAGAACACTCATTCATGTGTTACACACATTATTATTCCAAAAAATGATGGCGAATGTGCCCAGTCGGCAAAAAAACCAAAATAGCATGCCCGAGTCATTCCTGCCCTCTGCCAGAAACTGCCGGATAGTTATTGACTGCACCGACATTAAAGTGGCAGCTCCTAAGGACATGGATGTGGCAAAAATGGTGTACTCTGCATACCGTGGAATGTACTCCTTCAAAGTATTGATTGGTGTCGCCCCCAATGGAGTCATCACATTTTGCAGTCAGCTGTTCCCTGGGTCTGTGTCAGACAAGGCCATTACAAAGGACTCCGGCTTGCTGGAGCAGCTTGTACCAGGAGATATGGTCCTGGCTGACAAGGGGTTCCTGATTTCCAACATTGTTCCAGAAGGTGTCAGTGTTAACATACCACCATTTTTGAATAATGGAAAGTTCTCCGGGAGTGAGGTCAGGGCCACGAGGGAAGTGGCAAGAAACCGTATCCATGTGGAGAGGGCCAATGGACGGTTGAAGGACTTCAAAATACTTCAAATAATCCCCTACCAGCTAAGGAGCTTGGCCAATGTGCTAGTACAGTTGTGCTGCGCATTAGTAAATTTGCAACAGCCGCTAATCAAAGAGATAAGCAGCACCCTTGCTGCCACCTAATTGTTGACATTCCCTTCTCTTTTCTCCCTCTTCTATCTCACCTTTTAATAAATGAATTCTTTATTTTGAAATTTATGACAAAAAAAATGAATCTGGCTGAATCTCTCTAACACACCTCAATGACCAAAAATGTAACTAACTTACGGTAATGTATTGGTAAATAGTATCCTGTTAACATAATACGACAGATTTTATTTTACAAGAACTGTAGTAGTACAGTCTGTATCTGGATCATTGGCTTCCCTGATTACAATAATAACTTAAAGTAAACAGCCGCATAGGGCTTAATTTAAGAAACATTAATTCTGTACAGACCGTGAAGGGAACATTTAGTTTCTCTCGTGTCAAAAGTCAGTGCGGATCATGGACCATGTCTTCATTGATCTGCCTAAATCAAAAGAGAAAAAATAAACAGTGACACACACACAAACATTAATTCCATAGCACTGCTAATTCTTACCGGTGATAATTTCTTATTTTGTTTTGCAGACGAGCTGACAGAGCGGCAAAAATGTAACTAACTTAAGGCAATTTAATGGTAAATAGTATCCTGCTAACCAGTGTTGGGAGTAACGCGTTACAAAAGTAATGCATTACAGTAACATATTACGTTTTGCTGTAACGCAGTAGTGTAAGGCATTACTAATCAATTTTCAGTAATATTTTACTCGGTACATGTTCGGTAAGGCTTGCGTTACAAAAGACTTTTAGTTTTAATTGTAAAACAAAAAAAACAAAAAAAACAAAACAGCAAGACCGCCAGACATTAACGAATGAAAGATGCAAGTAGGCTAAATTACCTGTTCGTGGTCAGTCAATAGCCGCGTGTGGTGTCCAAGTCTGTAATTAAAGACTAAATGGCAGCGTCTGATATATTTGTTTAGCGATTTATTTTTTACAGGAGTGCCGTGAGGCATGATTTCGGCCTCTGTGCTCACGCTGGCCAGAGGAAAAGCGCCTAATGGTGAAGATGGCATGAAGAAGACTACATTCGCGAGATGGACGCATGCGCATTAGGCTATTCGTTCTGTGCTTTCTTTCTAAACAGTTAGGCTATGTTTATGTGGTATTTTTCATGTTTTCATCACGCAATCATGTTTTTGATGCGGTGGTGACGCGTTCATGTAAGGGCGGCGGCGCTGCCGATAAAGCACCTAAAAGCTGTCACAAAGAACCGGCAAAAGCAATGATTATGCATATGTCAAATATAGCAAGGACGATGTTGATTGTTTATTAATGAAGTCAAGATGAAGTTGACGATGCTGACTCGCGATCTTCGCAGTAGTGAATGCACCAGAGAGAAATGCACATTTCATTTCATAAGCAGAGAGCAGTCTGTTTTCTTTCGTTTTGAATTGTTCTGTTTACAAGTAGACATTTCAATATAGATATATTTTTCAGGTCCGTATAATTAAAACAAAACGAAATTCACTTTAAAGAAAGGCTTCGTGTCTTCTGTGTAAGGTGTCTGTGAAAGTTTTAAAGCAGTCTTGTTAGTGCCGCTTCAGAGCGGTCGCGTCCGAAACGGAGAACTTTCACGTCTCTAACATTTTTTCCTCATAAATGCGAACACGAAAAATAAATTAAAATGAATATTTTATGTTCTGTGGAGAGCCAACCCTTCTTCATTAGATTTGCGCAGTGTAATTTACAGAATTACAACAAAAAAAATCGTTGCCTCCTAAAAGTTAAAGATTTTTTTTTTGTCACACATGACTGTCGATTTCCCTAATATTAAATATAAAACGCATGTGTAGACTGATATTTTTCTAATGTCTGGACTCCTTTCTGGGAGGAGCCTATGGATAAACAGACGTTTCAATATTTTGGTATTAATGCATTTTCTGAGAATTTAAAAATAAGTTTTGACTGCAAGTCTGCAAATGTCATGTCAATAACGCTGGAATTCCCAAATTTTAAATAATTTATCCTCAACTAGCTTTGTGGTGTAGGTCTACATATTTTATAATGTTAAGTTAACTTCAAATAATACTAGGCTAATAGTAGGCTAATTTAAAGATGTGGTAGCATTGGATCTGGACGGTATGGATAACGCTGGGAGTTGGAAGGGGTGTGTCGCCATTCTGCAGGTTCGTGGATCTGAGTGTCGCGATTTCGGTTTCATATCGCATATAGTTACAGCCCTAATCATTTTAGAATGTTAAGTTCTACTTCTGTATAGTTATTTTGGTGAAAGTAACTCAAAAGTAATACAGGAGTAATGTAACGCATTACAATTCTGAGACAGTAATATTGTAAGGTAATGAATTACTTTTAAATACCAGTAACAAGTAATATATAATGTATTACAGTTTGGAAGTAACTTGCACAACACTGCTGCTAACATAATACAACAGATTTTAGTTTACAAGAACTGTAGTAGTACAGTCTGTATCTGGATCATTGGCTTCCCTGATTACAGGTACTGACAGGAGACGCGGCGGGAACGCTGATCCACGGTCACCCAAAATGTTTGGAACATGAACAAAAGAACTGATTTGATATAAAAAAATTAAAAAAACTATTTACATATTATATACAGATTCAGTCCTCTCTACTGACCAACACTGGGAGAACGTGCTGCCGGTAGAAGTCCTCGAGCATGAGGAGGTGTTGTCCCCACGCAGGGTCTTTGGCGATGGGGATGATGACTGCCTCCTTCGTGGTCCACACCACAAAATAGCAAACATCCCGACCAGCTAGGTAAAGCTGACCCTGGACCTGGTGCCAGTATGGGTGGGTCTTTTTGAGGGCATACCCCTGCCCCTCCACACACAGGCAAAACGATGGGACCTCTGTGACAGCCTCTGTGATGGTGTTGTTTCGCTGGCTGTAAGGGCACTTTACCTCCAGCAGGGCAGATGGTCCAACCAGCCCATCAGGTGACGCTCCCAGGATGCCTGATCGGCTCACAAAGAGTCCACTATCAAGCACCTCCACCCGATGAGCCATTTTAAAGGCTTTCACCCCCTCTGGCTCATTCATTACGCCCCAGTTTACAGCGAGGACACCATCCAAATTCTGTCCCCCAAGCAGCCGCTTCATGAGGGATGGACAGGGAGCAGAAGACCGGCGCGAAAGCACAGCGCCGAAATTACTGGCGGTCAACCGGCCCTGCCTGTGCTGCTGCCATTGGGGATTTCCCCGTTGCCCCACGGTGGCTGTTAGGATGGCCAGGCGTTGATCCTCAGAAAGCACCAAGGAGGCAAGGACTGCCTCTAGCCCCCGATCCTTGTGCTTCCTCACCAGCTGAGGCACAGTGGGGAGAGCCTGATGCTGGGGCTCTGGCTCTGGCGACAACAGCCATGTCATCCCACATTGAGTCCCATGAAGCGCCGACCTAAACCAGTCCATGTCCTCCTCAGTGACGTCCCTGGCAAGAGCGTTGTAGGTCTCCTCTACCTGCGGATACAGCTCAGACACTGGCCTTGTTACTTTAACGGTGGCAGGTTTCCTCCAGCGGCACTCCATGTCAGTCACGCTGACCTCCCGCATGCCAAAAATGGCAAGCGCTGCAGCATGACTGCATTTAACGTCCCCCACCGCGCACTCACAGGAGGACTTCAGTATGCTGCCATCATCACGCAGGGAGATCTGTTAAAACAGGAGCTGGGTAGAATATCAATCCTATGGTTTAGCGAAAAACGAAAGTATAAGACACATTTTACGCCAGACTACACGAAAGTGTACCCCTGTCTTATAAGAGTAAAACATAATGACAGTCTTGCACTCTGTACAGTTTGTAACAGTGACTACAGCATTACCCATGGTGGGTTAAATGATTGTAAAAGACATGTTGAGGTGGGTTCAACAAGTTTCATTTCATGTGCATATTATTCAGGCTAGTTGCCAAGGTATACATGAAAACAACAAGCTCCTGTTTAAAAAGACTCAAAAAGAAAACCAGACATCCCAAACAAAAATGATAATTCTAGAAGAAAATTTAAAATGGCACTTAGAGGCTTTTGCATATGAAGTCTTCATAATATATATATATATATATATATATATATATATATATATATATATATATATATATATATATATATAACCTTTGCAGGTTGGGATGTCGGGTTCTCTACAGGGTAGTTGCAACAGTAAACGGAGGGACATTGTTAACGTGCACAGCAGCTTCACAACGGCACAGAAACAACTAGTGCTACAGCACTTTAGCCACAGCAACACTAGTTACATTCGTGGATTATGCAGAATGTGTGAATAACAATCAAAAATACTCAAGAGAATGGTTAACCCTAGGGAGCTTTGCTTTCGCTGCAGTAACTAGCAATTTGCTAACGTGCTAGTTATCTAGTAGACTCACCAAAACATTATACCACTTTTCTCGTCGACTGGCGTGGACAACGCCGGCCATCTCCCCACTTGCGTACCTAAACCCTTCCACATGCCCAGACCTGAAGTGGTTTTCACCACGCTCAACTAGTTTGTCCTCTCCCTGAAAGAAGGCGGTGAAGTGCACCAAAGACACAGACATGTTTAGCGGGATGTGTGTCCTAGTGGTGGTGACGTATATCAAACGCGTCGAAAGCAGCGAAGAGTTGTAGTCCACAAACTGCTCTCACACAAAGTCTAATCGTATGAAAATTCTACCCGCTAAATTGTAGCATTCTTTACACGAAAAATTATATAAAAAATTCACAGACAACATATGTTCACATTCATTGCAAAATTCAAACGGGATTAGAAAATATTTATTTTCTCTCATTCACTTGCATTGACGATTTTTCAATCTAGAGGTCCAGCGGGGTTAGCGGAAGGGGCGGGACTTACCAGCTCTATTGGCGCGGACGAGCCGTGGGGCCGCCATCTTAAACCGGTCACCCGCTCCGCTCAGTGTAATCTGTTTGGCAGGTGCAATGAGCTGCCAGCGCATTTAATTAATCATATCTCACTGAATACCGAACTGATTTTCACGCTGTTTTTTTTGCTGCAAAGGTCATACATGTAGCTACGATACAGGACACATTGAATATTTTATTCACAAAATACAACCAATAGTACGGTAATGTTAAATGTTAAATCTTACTTGTGAAAAGTAATCCCCGAGTGATGGTCCGCCGATTTGAGCAGGAATATGCTGCACAGTGCTCTGGCATCTACTGCTGCTATGCAACGTAAATAGGAGTATGACCGGTTTAAGATGGCGGCCGCATTTCTTGCGCCACAGCGGCCAATAGGGCATCTAGTCTCTATATGATGTCTATGTGCGCAACCATTTGCTTCCTGGAAATTTACGTACACGTGCTAGTCATGACGCACAGATGTCACCAGCTTGCGCTAGCACTCGCTCGCTCTGTTTACATTAGCCTGCTGCAATGCGTTCACGTCGGGGACAGAAGTTATTTTCTCCTGCTGCTGCATTGGAAGGATTTCTGTGAAGCAGAGATGAAGAAAACATGGAATATTCAGAAGAGAGTGCTGTAACGTTATCCAGCGTCGACTTTGAAGAAGAGGATATGTTTTTGGAAGGTCTCGATCAGTTTCAGATCGGTAAGTGTCTAAACATTTTAGTGAGTTTGTATAATATTGCTTTTTCGTTTTGATTTTCTGCACTATTGCGACTTACAAGTACATTGAAATGCAGTGAAAATCCATTGTTATTCAAGCGCTGAATTAGAAGAAACCCTGTACAACATTGAACATACTACTCTATGTAATGTTAGCTATACTGCCATTCAACGCAAAAAGGCAGTAACTATGCAGAGTGCAGAACTGAGAAAAATTACTTTAAAGTTATCCTGTCATCCAGCCTAAGTACTGTTACTGTACAAACGACTACCATTTTTCTCCAAAACGACACACATTTGAGAAGATGTTTTTTCACATAACAAAGGATGCTTTGAATGTCATGAAAATGATAACTCATTTTTGACTGTAAATGTAGTTACTGCCTTTTTGTTTTGTAGGGCAGTATATAGGCTATTGATTTGTGTGTAAGTAGAACGCAAGACGAAGTTTACAAAACCAAATTTTTCATAGAAGAAAATGTAATTATATGTGTGTAAGGTAATCAGTTGTGTTAGGCGTGTTTCTAATCACTTTTATGTAATTCAACAGTGACGAAACTTCAGATGATGCAAGGGTACCAGAGGCCTCTGGACAACATGCAAAGCGTCCGTGTGTGGCTGCAACATCTTCAGCTGCCTCCAGAAGTTCAAGAGGAAAGAACGGAAGAAAGAGACAGCCCAGCACTTTGTGGTAAGCAAATAATGTGAAGCAAGTAAAGTAATGTTTAGTGAGAGAAAAAAATAGCATTTTAGGGCATTATTATTGTCTGATTACAGTCTGCATTATTAGCTGGTAGTGTAAATGGGCAATCAGAGCAACAATAGTATGGAGGTGAATTGCTGTATGTGAATGCTTCTTTGAATATAAAATCTGTAAGCTGGTAGTGTAAATGTGCAATCAGGGCATCTGTCATGGAAAACAGAAACTGACATTGACTCTGAGATTCCTGCCTGCCCGGGAACCTGGACCACAGCTGAGTTCTGCTGACACACACACTCCACAGACTCTCTTCTCTCTTTACTGTGAGATACCTACCTTTACTTTTGTTTATTTATCACTCACAATTGCTTTGTTTAAAGACGACTGATTATTTATTTATTTTACTCACATTTGATTTGCTTAGCGCAAATTTAGAACATTTAGTTTCTCCACATAGAGGAATTACAATAAAACAGACTGAAAAACAAAACCTTTGAATCTCCTCTCATTCTTTGTTCAGGCTGCCTCACTTGATGGGCCATTAGCCATTGGGGGAGTGTCTGTCACACCCCTGGTTTGAATCTCATTAATATTGATAGGCCATTATCACTCCCACGTAGGGCTGGGCGATAAGGCCAAAAAATCATATCTCGGTATTTTTTGGTTAAATGGCGATATACGATATATATCTCGGTACTTTCTACGTTTTTCTATTTGGATAAAGAAAATCTGTATTTATTTTAAAAAAAAATATTTTCACATCCTGCTCGATTTCCAAACAATGTTGATATTGAAGGATATGGAAACAAATATAGTGAATGTAATGTAGGCTATGCAATATATTGTGTGCAAAAAGGTGGTTAAAATCACATTACATTGTAACATTACAAACTAAAAACAAATATAATTCTTTTGTTTTTAAAATGACTTAAGGCTAAACTCAAAATGAAAATAAAAACAAAAGCACAAACTAATTATATTAGCCAGCATTTGATTACCCCATTATAATGTTCACTTTCATAAAAATATACTTGTAGGTTTAAAATTCCACATATGGCACATTTATTGTCTCCAACAACAAATATTTTAGCAATAGCCAATGTATATTTTAGTCAGAATTATTTGTTGTGCTCGTCTGTTTGGCGCGCATGCGCGCGGCGGCGTTCATTAACGGAAGCTTGAATTTTAGCGGAGATTCACTTGCAGAAGCTCGTCCTCTCCTGACAGTGAAATGGACATATTTGTTTGATTTTCTAACATTTACAGATGAGGCACTGAGGAAAGCACCACGTCTCAAACGCATTAAACAGCGCAAGTATTTATCTGTCAGTCAGCAACAGTATCTGTCAGAGCATCTACAGGGCAAGATGCTTTAAACTTGTTAACTATATCTTACCAGTTATTTTAAAGCGCTTAATATAAGCTTGTGTCATGTTTAGGACAAATTGTAGGCTACCATGTACTTTCACTGCAGGAGCTCACACTGCGTCCTCCGCTATTTTTCAGATGTGCTCGTATCAAACTACTGTATCGATATAAACGGTATTGCCTCATTCCATATCGTGGGGATAAAAAATATCGATATATTGTTCAAACTCGATATACCGCCCAGCCCTACTCCCACGCATAAACCTCTTCTGACAAAAAAAAACTGTCATACAAAGTATAAATTAATGTTTTGTTTTATGTGAACAATTAGGCAGGATGATTTTCACATCATTTTGAAGCCAGAACTCGAAGCGACAACATCCATTAGTCAAAAGTCTTGTGGACACATATTTAGTATGTGTTTTGTGGTCTTATTTCAGCAACTTTCATTTTAATTTTTTTCAATAACCACACATAAACATTCTCTTAAAAATACAAACATGTACATACATGTTGCTCACATATTATGGTAGCCCCGTTTGTGCTAAATAGAGTGAATTTACACCTTTGCCATTAACATGTTTATAAATAACTGAAAAAAGCACAAATGTCAGTGCATGTCAAAACATCCCAAAGGCCCCAATAGATAATGTTATGAGATTTGTTTTAAATAAATGTTTGAATACACAAATAAAAAAAATGCAACAGTTAAACATGAAACTAAACTGCCAATAGGTGGCAGCAAGTTACTGCCTTAATTAGTAAATCATTGAGTCATTCATACAAAAGATTCGTTCAAAACTCTGAATCATTCAGTAACAAAACACCGCGCTGCTGTTGCTTTCCTTTGGAAATATTTTCGTTGGTGAAATAGAACAAAAACAATGCGACGTTTTTCCCAGAAATACACTACCCATTATCAATCGCTGTTTAACTTACATTGAATGTAATAAAATCACAGTCATTCTCGTGTTTCGATGGTTCCCTCGTTATTTTTTGTCACTAAAGTTAAGCTACTTTTCCGGTCGGGCAAGTAAAATTATCTTTCACTTGTCCTTTCAAAAATTCCCGGACAAGCGTTGTGTCGAGCCCTGAGTTCATTCATGGTGTTTTGTCGTGCTGTAAAGCGGAACATGTGATCGGTTCACAGCGATCTGTGTGACTGTCACGCATCATTAAAGCGCCAAAAAAAGATCACAACAGCTCGAAAGACGTCTATGGTCTCACTTTAGTCTAATTAGCACATTCCAAATTATTATTTTGAAGTTTACCGTGCTTGCACATAAGATTCCTTCACGTTATGAGTTTCCATCAGACTCGCGTGGTAGTCAGGTGTCACATCCAATGGCGAGCTCAGTTGACGCTGCGCGCTTTAAGATTGTAAGATTCTATAATAATGTTTCGTAATTCTAGCCGGCATTGCATGCAGATGAAGGGCAGCCTACCACCAAACCCAAAAAAAACTCTCCGGTTCTACACGATTCAAGTAAATGACCCAATTGACCAAGAAAACGGCGGTTGTCGCCAAAAAGCGACAAGTTTGCAGGTCATAAAAAAAAACGTTTAACTTTTAAACCGTTTAACTGGTAGTATTAATTAAAAATTTTTACTTTTGGTTAACGGTTAAACGGTCAATATGAGCATCCCTAGAGTGAAGTAAATTCAAAACCCAACACTGTGTCTGTTTCTTTCACTCTTTGACTAAAAACAAATTATAATAACAAAACATTACATTTAAAAAAAACTTATGTTTAAAAATTAAATGCATATATATATATATATATATATATATATATATATATATATATATATATATATATATATATATATATAATTCAATTTGATTCAACACAGATTAAGATTTAGAATATTTCAACAATTCACTTTTTTCCCAAAACAAACAGTATATCCAACTACAGGTCCTTCTCAAAAAATTAGCATATTTTGAAAAAGTTCATTATTTTCCATAATGTAATGATAAAAATTAAACTTTCATATATTTTAGATTCATTGCACACCAACTGAAATATTTCAGGTCTTTTATTGTTTTAATACTGATGATTTTGGCATACAGCTCATGAAAACCCAAAATTCCTATCTCAAAAAATTAGCATATCATAAAAAGGTTCTCTAAACGAGCTATTAACCTAATCATCTGAATCAACTAATTAACTCTAAACACCTGCAAAAGATTCCTGAGGCTTTTAAAAACTCCCAGCCTGTTTCATTACTCAAAACCGCAATCATGGGTAAGACTGGCGACCTGACTGCTGTCCAGAAGGCCATCATTGACACCCTCAAGCAAGAGGGTAAGACAGAAAGAAATTTCTGAACAAATAGGCTGTTCCCAGAGTGCTGTATCAAGGCACCTCAGTGGGAAGTCTGTGGGAAGGAAAAAGTGTGGCAAAAAACGCTGCACAACGAGAAGAGGTGACCGGACCCTGAGGAAGATTGTGGAGAAGGACCGATTCCAGACCTTGGGGGACCTGCGGAAGCAGTGGACTGAGTCTGGAGTAGAAACATCCAGAGCCACCGTGCACAGGCGTGTGCAGGAAATGGGCTACAGGTGCCGCATTCCCCAGGTCAAGCAACTTTTGAACCAGAAACAGCGGCAGAAGCGCCTGACCTGGGCTACAAATAAGCAGCACTGGAGTACCCACAGTCAGTGATGGTCTGGGGTGCCATGTCAGCTGCTGGTGTTGGTCCACTGTGTTTTATCAAGGGCAGGGTCAATGCAGCTAGCTATCAGGAGATTTTGGAGCACTTCATGCTTCCATCTGCTGAAAAGCTTTATGGAGATGAAGATTTCATTTTTCAGCACGACCTGGCACCTGCTCACAGTGCCAAAACCACTGGTAAATGGTTTACTGACCATGGTATTACTGTGCTCAATTGGCCTGCCAACTCTCCTGACCTGAATCCCATAGAGAATCTGTAGGATATTGTGAAGAGAAAGGTGAGAAGCAAGACCCAACACTCTGGATGAGCTTAAGGCCGCTATCGAAGCATCCTGGGCCTCCGTAACACTCAGCAGTGCCACAGGCTGATTGCCTCCATGCCACGCTGCAATTTCTTTCTGTGTCTTACCCTCTTGCTTGAGGGTGTCAATGATGGCCTTCTGGACAGCAGTCAGGTCGGCAGTCTTACCCATGATTGCGGTTTTGAGTAATGAAACAGGCTGGGAGTTTTTAAAAGCCTCAGGAATCTTTTGCAGGTGTTTAGAGTTAATTAGTTGATTCAGATGATTAGGTTAATAGCTCGTTAAGAGAACCTTTTCATGATATGCACATTTTTTGAGATATGAATTTTGGGTTTTCATGAGCTGTATGCCAAAATCATCAGTATTAAAACAATAAAAGACCTGAAATATTTTAGCTGGTGTGCAATGAATCTAAAATATATGAAAGTTTAATTTATCATTACATTTTGGAAAATAATGAACTTTATCACAATATGCTAATTTTTTGAGAAGGACCTGTATATGAATTGGAATCACTGAATCCAACGGATTTGACTCAGTTGCATAGAGTTCATGAATCAAATGACTCAAGCGATCAGAGTTCAGGAATCAAATGTTCAATTCAAAGAATCGTGTGATTCCTCTTTCGACCAGTTCAAGTTTAAAAATTAAAGTATCTCCTTTTCAAAGGTTAAATAAATTAAAATCGAAAATGTATTGTTTTTCGCATCCAAAAACAAGGAAAAGCAGAACTGTCCTACCATTCGATGGTCTCAAAGCACAGATCACAGTGGAAACGGTCCGAGGGCAGCTAGCTCGCCATTTGTGCTCATATAACCATGTCGTTCAATCGGACGATTCCCCTCCAGGAGATTATATTCGGCACAAAACAGGAATTCTCACAGGAATCACATTCACATGGATAGAAACATAGAACACACAAAAACAGCCTTGCAAAAGACAAAGCAATGCAACAATTAATATCTGATTCAAGTAACGTTATTTTTTGCAACAATCAAATACATATCTGAAATAACACATCAACTTAACTTCTCGACAGTAATTAAATTATCGACTCTTATAAGTCATTTTATGACACAATCAGCCTTTCTTTTTACCTTTATTTCACATGTGGTAGCTTTAGCCCACGTGCTATTCAGCTCACGCATTACACTCAAACTCAGCTCTTACTAAATCACTTCAGAGATTTTGGCATGTCTTTTATATGAAACAGATTAATGTCTGGATTTTCACTCACCAGCGATATAAAATCACTATTTCATAAAAGAAAGATCATTCACATCGATTCACTCCGAAATCCGTTCCATCTATTCTCCTCCGCTCTTCTCTTCTTTATTCGACGACAACTTTTCAAACAATGTATATAAAGTCCAACTTTCCAGACGCACTCAGTTTTATACAAGATCAATATTAGCGCCTGGAGTTTGTGCAGAAATCCTCCGCGCTGCTGTTTCGTCTAATCCGCTCTCCTCTCACTCTCTCCTCTGCTCACTGCTGAACACAGCGCCCGCGCGACCTGTGGGCGGCGTCCTCAATGCGCTGCTACTATTGGCTCACAGAGGTGTCAGTCACTATTCAATTCAATTCAAATTTATTTGTATAGCGCTTTGCACAATACATATTGTCTCAAAGCAGCTTTACAGAAAGTGCATTTCGGAAATGTACATAGAAAAATACAGTCAGTTAATCATGTATTAAATTTAGGGCATAACATATCGCCGGCGTCGAGGCGTCTCTTCACAGGCGTCGAGTCGTCTCTTCACAGGCATTGGGGCATCTGAAGTCTCCGTGAGAGGCTGGATACAAACTGGAGCTGACGAACGCTATTTACCTCGGGACTAGCGTCCCGAGATAACAGCAGAAAGGCAGATGGGAAATAATTAGCATAGCTGATGTTCATAATGTTAATGCATTCGAACTGATTCAGCTGTAGTATTAAAGGTTAAGCATTAAGTGAATGCTTGGTTAAATAGATGCGTCTTTAATCTAGTTTTAAACTGGGACAGCGAGTCTGAGTCTCGAACAATATCAGGAAGGCTACAGCACGATGTGTGATTGGATTAATGTCTTTTCCATCTAGAACACTCTTTTTCTTTCTTTTTCTTTCAACCCTTTATTAGTAACCAATGTTATCCGGGTTACAATTAGTAGTCCCAATGGGGGGTTTATCTAAGCCGAGTTGAAGCTTCTGCCTTGAGCCCCTCCATTGCGGACAGCAAGCCACTTAAGCTTAACCTTATTATCTTAAAGATTATATGGGAAAAGGAACTTGTGAAGGCTACATTAGCAGATGCAGAGAGATTCTAATGCCTAAAAAAGGTTAGTTGTAGATTCTAATCATAAAAGAGTATGTAATGGGAATGCGACTTACTACTGTAAGGGGTGTACAGTTAAAGACCCAGAACCAGATATGAAGAATGAAGACCCAGAGTCAGAATTATAAAAAATTAAAGAAAATATTTACTGAAGATAGTTTGCAGTTTCATCAGCAGAAGTCAGCTTCAATACTCGCACAGGAGTTCGTAGGCCGCCCCGCTTACAGTTACAAAGATCACAGCAGTTATACCATTTCCAAGGTCTAAGCTACGTCATTGCTTACAGGTTGAATGATTCTCATTGGCTAAGAAACATTAAGAGCCTAAACAATTTAACACATGTGAGGAGATAGGGGTGCCTATCGCCATTAGTCAAGATAGTTGTCATCCACTCATTAGATTTAGGTCTGTGGTGGCCTCGCAGGTTAGAGAAGGGCGCCGGTGTGTCTGGTCCGAACGTCCAGAACCTACATAGAATGTCATACGCACACACACACACACACACACACACACACATAACAGACACTAGCAAATAACAGCTCCCATCAAGGCTGAAGAGAGTCTGAGCTCCTTATTATCAGTTAAGTATACCAAAACATAATGCTAAAACATTGACTCATTTGGGAGAAAAACAGATCACTGGCATTTACTCCGAAGGAAGGAAATATACTGGAAAGAATACATTTTAATACAACAATTAAAGTTCGATATAGTAACGCTCAATATAGCTTGACCATATGTCCAGCGAAGAATCATATGTGTCCATGCTGCCTTTAGGACCCTCTACTGATACCAGAGAAAGAGACAAACGGCCTTGTGGGTTACGTGGCCTTCGTGTCCTGCGTGTACTGCGTGCAATCTCAAAGTAAGATTGGAGTGCACCTAAAAGAAACTGGTTACTTACATCACATGCATTTAAGACAATATAATTTCACAAGCACAAAGAATATAAAAATTATTATGTGATAGAATATATTTGATTATTGATTTTTATAAAGGAAGTACAGTATATAAGCATTCAAAAGGATATGATTATAGATGTATTTGAAGAGGCAAGGGATTTTGACCAACCCTTCAGTCCCCCGTTTTAGACCAATGTGGGGTCCAATACCGCCACGTCTGGTCTAACCAGTGAGGTCACTACGGAAGGGAGGAGTGGTGACGCATGCTCCCCTGACGGGTCACACTTGTCTCTTCACCTCGTCACGGACATGCTGGATACTAAAAATTCCAGTCCCCATTAAGAGGTTCTCCCACCTTCCACTCACAACAGGACATCAATGTCGTTCTTCCTCAGTTTATCAGTCAGGTTAAAATTTTTATAAAACACATAACTGATTACGAAACAAGTACATATTTATTCTCTGGAAGCCAGGCTAAATAAGCAAGCACTATTGCTGTATTCCTAGCATGGGCTAGATCCACAGTCACTACTCAGATCCTAAATAAAGACATTGTCTATAATCATGAATACCAGAATATAAGCATTAGGTTTTTTTTTTTATTAATTTTTTTAAAATAAAATTATGATTTCCAAATCCTTTTATTATAAACAAAGTTGGATGGTTAATCCATTATTTTCACTACCCCTTTTATAGACCCTTTAGGTTCAAAACACAATGGTTGTCTAACTAAAAATAAACAACAAACAAATAAAATATTAATAATTAAGGCCCATAATAATCGATGTACGCACTTTAAGTCTTTACTGAAATCATCCTTCAGTTTACAGTCACATAGCATGTACCATTTTAATTGTATAACATCTTATACCCTTTTTTGTTTGTTTCAAAAATAGAAATAAAATAAAACAAATTCACATCATCATTTCAGTCATTATTTTACCACTAAAATATAGGGTCGTTCCCCATTCTGCTTAATAAAGCTTTTGTTCATTCCTTATCCTTATATCACTTGAATCCCTGTCAATCATACAATGTCTTATTATTTTTATTTTGAAACTCACTTTTCCATACCATTTAAACTTAATTTGACTTCCATAAATTCTATCAGAAATTGTATTTTCATAACATACATTTTTTTTTCTACTATATTTCTTCCATCTTGCCCTACATGCCAGTTCCTTCTGCATCCGAGTCTCTCACCACTGTCAGCCTAGTGACACTTAAAGTTCCCTCGTTAGGGAAATCATGGTATTTTATTAATTCTTCAATACTCTTGTTTTCTTATCATTAACTTCAAACTTTATTTTTCATTATAACTACTCACAGTATTTGTCTCAGTTCCACTTATCTTTACAGTTTTACAGAAACCAAAATATTATGTTACTCAGATCCCAGCCCACAGCCATATAGCTGCTTTCTCTTTTTACCTTTATTAAATTGTAGTTTTCTTAGACATCTTATGTCATACATACATTTAATGGATTGAGAAATAAAACCTTTTCTTTTTAGAAGTTATATTCACTCCTCCTTTGTTCGCCCTCCGGCCTTTCAATAAAAATGAGGGAGCTCACTCTGGATAATTTGGATAGTGACTTAGCCAATGTGTCACTTTGTCTCTCTGCCGTCAAGTCTATATATATATATATATATATATTTTTTTTTTTCCTACGTGTATCCTTATGATCCCACCTAGTTGTCTATTTAAATTTAGACCCTCAGTTGAATTTAGACAAGAGTTTTACCCCAGAATGGACGGCAATCTTCTTTACAATTCCAATTTATATAAAATACTAATCCAGAGAGTAATTCAGTTCAATATCATAAATGACAAAAGCATTCATAATTACCAATAGCAGACAGAGCTGGAGAACCACTCCAATTAAAGCTCGCCCCATGTTCTGCATTGTCTTTTCATCAGATTGACTTAGAATTATCAACTTTTTTAAAGTTGTTCATTTCACTTAACCCATCTGTAATGATAAAACACTAATTCCAGAGGTTAATGACACAATATCCTCAAAATCAGGAAATAATAGTACCCCAAACTAATACATACAAGACATAAAGTGCTGTCACCATCACACGCACTCATACTAGACACAAATATGTTAACTGTTCATTTTCAATGTTCATTTTTCTTTATATTATTGCTAAAAGATTTAAATTTTAAATAAGATTTTAAACTTCCCATTTTCCTGTAGCTTCTACCTAATTTTACATGGTCTCTTAACCAGTTTCAAAGCATGCCTGTTCATTATTCATTAGAATTTAACGAGGTCAGCTGGGTTGTTTTGTTTCATTATCATTATTTTGCTTCAGCTTGCTCTAGCAGGCCGATGACAGAAAGACAGACACAGTTACCATCCCTTCCTCCGCTCAAGCAGTCTCTCTCACTATAAATAAATTTCTAAGACTGTAACTTATATAAAATGTAATATTAAATTCGTTACAATAATCTTTGAC
The DNA here is from genome assembly GCF_051911475.1 of Siphateles boraxobius. NCBI lineage: Eukaryota > Metazoa > Chordata > Actinopteri > Cypriniformes > Leuciscidae > Siphateles > Siphateles boraxobius. The sequence continues at coordinate 914,945 of NW_027509198.1, read as the reverse complement.
CATTCACCTTTGTTATCCAGACTTTTCTTAAATCAAAAGCTGTCTTCATCTTTAGCCACCACCATGTCTAACGACCTTCAAGAGTTAAAACTATGTTATAGACATATTAGTTCAAAATCAACACTATGATTTTCCACGCCCATAAGGCAACCGACATCAAAAAGTTTTATTACTGTCTCCACAACAACTAATGGGAATCACTTCATGGCCCCGACTGAACCCCGAAAGCCCATTCCAGTTAGCTCTTTATCTATAACCTCCATCAGGGTGTTGTCCCCCCTGGCATATTTTCAGACGCTTGTCACAATGAAAAACAAGCCATACAACTAATGCGGTTTCTGGGGAGTGGTATAGAGGAGCTTTGTTTCTGGGGCAGACTGCAGTAACTCGTCACCGCTTCATCTCCCCTTAACGGTATAAGGATGCTGCTGGCCTCACAGCTCCTGCTCAACTCTCATACCTGTCTCACATAACACACCTCCATTCCTGAGATGGCCAGTGACTTTACGTGACCCCCCTGCCTTAGGTTGCCCCCTGTCTGGCCAAAGAAGGTCTTACCCATCATAGAGATGGTCACTCGTGCCCACTGGTAACCGCTTTTTCCCATCACAGAATCTTTGACCGTTTTCTTCAACAAAATCTGTTGTTCTCTGGAGCTCAGGAAAGACACAATCAAGAGTAACCAGGGCCATTTGGACTGCCTAATAGTTGCAACACAGGGAGACAGGTTAATAACAACAGTATTTAATCACTTAAATCCATTAACCATCTTAAAAGCAGCAACCTAGCTACTCAGTGGATTTACATCACAACCGTACAATCAGTGTACATTTCCGTCGGCCCCGCCCCCGTTTCATGGTGGGGACTAAGATCAGACAAAGAAGTTACTGGTCCTAAAATAACCTAATCAAAGATGTCACTACAAATAGCTTATCACTTATGACACCGACTCAGGTAACAGCTTTTAGATGACATTGAATGAGAGAGAGACATTGAATGAGAGAGGGACTGGTACACTGCACTCTCATGAACGTCTAACTTTATCTACCATCTTTTAACTCTATCCCAGCTTAAGGCATCTTTGCCAGATATTACATACGGTTTCAAATAAACATATTATTTATATTTGTCTTTTGCCCACACATCAGGAAATTTAGGCATAACAAATTTCCACTCAGATTGAGTCTGTTGCACTGGCAGTTTCACCCACAGCACACATCAGATTCAGATAAGCAAACTGTTTCATTACAGCCAATAACAACCTTAAACAAAATAACAATCTTTTGAAAGCAAAACATCAACTTCTAGTTCTTTCATGGTCAACTTTTCAAGCTGTTTGTTTAATCAGCATTTAGCAACTGTTAATCCAGTACTGCTTCTGCGTATTTGTTCTTACATAAAAATAATTATTCTAGTTCTCAATAACGTTTCACATTTCTCAATCTCAATTTTAATTGTCAAGTTCTCAACCATAGTTTAATATTTGACTTTAGTTTTCTCTTGGAATTTATCAATCTCCAATTAGGATTCACACTATAAGTTTGACGAGGCAAGCACTCTCTGCTTGTGATACTTTTGCAGTTATTGTAAATCATCTGTGAGATTAGTCTCTCTATATCATCTAAAACCTTTTTAAAATGTTTAATTACAACACAATCATCCTTTTAGTTACTTTGATATATTTTGCAACTCACATCTGTTGGAGTCATTAATTTTACATCAACCTGTATTCATCAATTCACTTATAAAAATTACTATTATAGAAATGACTATTATAGATATTTTCTTCAAAAGGATTCACTTTAAGACTTCAATCTTTTGACCTTTTTATCTCTTATTTCTCAGACGAAAAATGTCACTGTCGTCATTTAAACACTGATCTACTTTCAAACCAATATTATTACCAAAAATGTGTTGTCATTTTATCACATTTTAAACACCTTCTCGGTGGGCATTTACAGTTACGTATTAAATGGTCCTGATGACCACCATTAAAACACTCTCGGCTCCAACTTACTGCACACCCTTGAATCAGTGTGTGTCCCATTCAGGAATGCAAACAGAGCCACTGATTAAGCAGTTCTCTGTATTCTTTTACCGTCCACCAGTGGCTGATTTAATCATAATAGCCCAATCATAATCTTCATCATTATTATTGGCAGAACATTAATTTTCATAAGCTGCAAAATATTCTAAGTTGTTTTCACAAAGTGTCTGTTTAACTTTAGTCACACTTGTCCAAGGAAATGATCTTCGACCCATAATTTAATATACTTGCTTTTTGTAATCATCGTAAGCAATACAAGGCTAAACATTTTAATTTTTCAGTTTCTTTGTTTGTTTGTAGCGAGTCAAGTTGTTGTTTAAATTTCCAAACAGAAGCAAAACTTATCAAGACAACCATTTACTTAATAATTTCTGCAAATTTCTCTGAAGTGAGGGCTTCAGAGCACAGCTGCTTACAGCGTTCGCTCTTTTCTGTCTCACTATTAGTTTCAGGACTGTTCAGGTTACTGATCAAGTTACTCAGTTTGTCTGCCATATCTTAATAACAGTTCAAACTCACCTGAAGTCATTGCAGAAATGGATCTTTGAACAACACAGCTTGGCTTCTCCGTGATGAAACTGCAGAGTATACTCCAAAATCACAGTTACATATAATGGTCCATGCCAATTTGGGTCACAACTTTTTTTTCTTTTCTTTTTTTTTCTCTCGGGATCGTTCCTGATGCATCCCTGGCAAACAACCCTATTTTTGTTAGTATCCCTAACTGCCTGATTCACTAAATTCGGGGATCCCCTATCTGAGATGGAAGAGATTGAGCAGGTTTACGGTGCCACTGGACCTCCCGTCCAGGGACGTACTCTGCTGGGGTGGTGCTACACCATTAATGCCCAGCGGGGCCCACACAGAGCACGCTTCGCTTGCGCTGTCTGCTGCCGTTACCCTTAACGACGCTCTCAGCGACTTCTTATCCTCTCAGCAGTAGGCCTACAACTTACTCCTTCACTCGCCTCATCGGAGTGAAGGCTATTTACTCCTTCACTCGCCTCATCGGAGTGAAGGCTCTCCCGCTCTCCTTCAAAATCTCTTCCAGTCAGACAGCCCTAACAATTAATAAAAGCTTACTACCTTGTGTGTTGATTTGCCAGAGATGTCACCACGGAATGATTGCCCGCATTCTCCACCAAACTGTAAGGGGTGTACAGTTAAAGACCCAGAACTAGATATGAAGAATGAAGACCCAGAGTCAGAATTATAAAAAATTTAAGAAAATATTTACTGAAGATAGTTTGCAGTTTCATCAGCAGAAGTCAGCTTCAATACTCGCACAGGAGTTCGTAGGCCGCCCCGCTTACAGTTACAAAGATCACAGCAGTTATACCATTTCCAAGGTCTAAGCTACGTCATTGCTTACAGGTTGAATGATTCTCATTGGCTAAGAAACATTAAGAGCCTAAACAATTTAACACATGTGAGGAGATAGGGGTGCCTATCGCCATTAGTCAAGATAGTTGTCGTCCACTCATTAGATTTAGGTCTGTGGTGGCCTCGCAGGTTAGAGAAGGGCGCCGGGGTGTCTGGTCCGAACGTCCAGAACCTACATAGAATGTCATACGCACACACACATAACAGACACTAGCAAATAACAGCTCCCATCAAGGCTGAAGAGAGTCTGAGCTCCTTATTATCAGTTAAGTATACCAAAACATAATGCTAAAACATTCACTCATTTGGGAGAAAAACAGATCACTGGCATTTACTCCGAAGGAAGGAAATATACTGGAAAGAATACATTTTAATACAACAATTAAAGTTCGATATAGTAACGCTCAATATAGCTTGACCATATGTCCAGCGAAGAATCATATGTGTCCACGCTGCCTTTAGGACCCTCTACTGATACCAGAGAAAGAGACAAACGGCCTTGTGGGTTACGTGGCCTTCGTGTCCTGCGTGTACTGCGTGCAATCTCAAAGTAAGATTGGAATGCACCTAAAAGAAACTGGTTACTTACATCACATGCATTTAAGACAATATAATTTCACAAGCACAAAGAATATAAAAATTATTATGTGATAATGAATATATTTGATTATTGATTTTTATAAAGGAAGTATATAAGCATTCAAAAGGATATGATTATAGATGTATTTGAAGAGGCAAGGGATTTTGACCAACCCTTCACTACATAAGTGCTAGACTGTAATGCTTTAATGAAAACAATAACATCCTGTACAGCAGCTAGTCTGTGAACATTCATTATACAACAGCGCCCTCTTGTGTCCTGGGGATCTTATCATATTATTACATTTCCCCTTTTCTAAAGTGATTTAACAGAAATAGGTTGTGACGCCTCGGGCGCTTGACCATGCTTCAGTTGTTGACGCCTTGGGAGTGAGAATGGGTTGCAATGTAATATATTTTCCTTTCAGAATGCCCACATACAGTGACAGGGAGCCAGGATTATTACCCAGTAAAGAGGTTTGCCAAATACAACGTTATTAAGGTTAAATACCACTAAAACACTACACAGGTTACATAATGTTCTTTTATTGCTGTAATGGTCTTGAAAAAGTATTGGTGATTGCTAAACATAGCAAATATTTGAAACTGAAAAAGTCTCACTATTTTTAGGGCCAGAAATGGAAGCCAGTGGTGTGGAGCCATGCAAACTCTGGTCTGTACGACTTCTCATGGGTAACACATAGCCAATTAGTTGTAACATGTACAAACTATTGACATATGTTAGGTAAGATTAAGGTGAGATTTGTCTATATAGTTCATAAATATATTATTATAACCAACACAAGGTGTCTTAATAAGGTGTTGGGCTACTACGTGCCCCAGAAGAGTTTCATGGCACAGATTCTCTAAGTCTCTGAAATCTGGGGAGCATTCGTCCAAAAGATATGCTTTCATTTGGTGTTTTTATGACGGTGGTGTCTAAAACCATAACAGCTTCAGTCCAAAAAGTTGTTATGGTGTCTCTCGGTGGCCCAACACCTTACTAAGACACTTTATTTAGTTTTTTCTCTTTATTTCCTTAATCTTATTTGCCAGTAACACTTTACATGCACACCGAAAATACAGTTATAGCCAATAATGATTAAGATGTTATGCCCAAACTACACGGCCTGCATTATGTGAAAGGCTATATATGTAAGGAATAATTGACAACAGGCTGATGAATTATTGGAAAAATAATGCACACCCGAGGTGATAATGCGGTCACGACGCAAAGTGGCCGTTACACCTCGGGTGTGCATAATTTTTCTAATAATTCAACCGCCTGAAGTCAATTATTCCACTTATACTACAGTTACCACACATCGAAACATTGTGTACTTTGAATTCACTGTTACCTTGCGGATGGCTTATATGCCCCATGTAGTGGGCCATTAAAAATGAGCCACATTGGAGCTCATTTTTAATTACGTTTCTCAAAAGTAATGTAATCGGTGACATTTTTCATTTTAGGACATCATTATAAATCTACAATACAGAGATACAGAAATTGTCTGTTACAGCATTACTGCCTTACTTATTAACTGGATCAATATATTTAGTGTCAGCTTGTGATCTTCATTTGTCACATATGTTGTCTCACAGTAAAATGTGGACCTCACATTCCTCATTTTTGAGTTACTATGACAAAATCAATTTATGCTTTAAAATAGAATTGTCTCAAAAACTGAGCAGTTGGCCTCATGGAAAGCAAGATAAACCTACAAAAATGTAAAACACTTTGGAGTATTGTGCACACCAAACAGTGATTCATGTCTGAAACATAACAGATAATAGGATTTTCTTGACAGGAACACGCCGACTTTTTGTGACTTTATCTTAGTCACCGTATCCCCCAGAGTTAGATAAGTCCATACACACCTTTTTCATCCCCGTGCGTCCCGTAACTCTGTCTGACGCACCCACCGCTAGCCTAGCTTAGCACAAAGACTGGAAGTAAATGGCTCCAGCTAGCATACTACTCCCAATAAGTGACAAAATAACGCCAAAATTTTCCTATTTGCATGTTGTGATTTGTATAGTCAAAGTCATGGCTGTGCAATTAATCGAATTTCGATTTCAATTTCGATTTTGGCTCCCAACGATCTCCAAAATAGTTCAATCGAGTAAAAACGATTATTTTGCCATGTTCTGTTTTGCAAGAACACTCTTATGTTGTCTTGTGTTCTGAATGACTCGCGCACGTGCACATCCGCCCCTTCCGAAGCCATAAACTCTCTCAGCCTATACAGTCATAAATTGCAAGCACAATAAACTTCACAATAACAATTGGCTAATTTAATATAGACTGGAGTGAGACCATAGACGTCTCTCGAGCTGTCGCGATCTCTTTCTGCTCGATCACTGTAGCGCCTCAGTTCAAGCGAACGGCAGCGCGCGTTCACATGACCTGTTCCGCTTTACAGCACGAAACAAATCGAGAATGAACACAGGGATCGACATTAACACTTGTCTGCTTGTCTGGGAAAAGGGGATTTTTAAGTTACAAGTGAAAGAGAGTTTTACTTGCCCGACCGATCGAAACGCGAGATGGTTTTGATCTTATACACTTATACACGTAAACAGAGATTGGTTAGTTTCTGGAAGCTGCCTGTCTATTTGTGAGAGAGACATTAGTGGAGAAATCAAAACAAATGAGCCTAACAGCTCACACAAAAACTCACAGAAGAAACTTACTGAGGTAGAAATGTTGAGTTTGTATTTATTTATATAATATATGATAGGCTATAGTTAAGTAACATAACAAGACTAGTTCTATAATATGACAATTGCAAATGTTACATTGAATTTATAGTTTAATAAACAAGTAGCCTAGTTTATATGTAGTAATTTACATTTTAGATGCAATATTGACTGGTTTTGGTCTATTTCACCGACGAAAATAGTTACAAAAGAAAAGCAACACTAAGCGCTGTGTTTTGTTAGGCTACTGAATGATTCATTATTTTGAACGAATCGTTTTAATGAATGACTCAATGATTCATTTATTAAGACGGCCACTTGCCGTCACCTATTGATTAATTGTTTAAAGGTAGCCTATCATTGATTTTATTTTTTATTTTATTATTTGTTTAAACATTAATCTCATAATATTTTACAGTTGTAATTTTGCAGTGTAAATTAATTTGATTGATGAAAGCCCTTTTTATTAAAACTGAATTTGATCAAATGTAAGAATTTGACCTAAAACATATATTTAGTAAGGTTTAATAAATTGTCCTTTATAAAGGTAAATAAAGTCTTGGTGACCCCCTACAACAAATTACTTCGTTAAAATGTCACCTTTTTCACCACTTGTGAGTTTGCAGGTCTGTTTAATAGTTCAAAAAGTACAATAAATGTTCAAATTTCGATTTTTTTAAGAATTGTTGAAAGGTGTCTTTTAATAAATGATTACACGTTCCCAAAGTCATGTGAAATAATCGTGTTACATAATCGTGATTTCAATACTGACCAAAATAATCGTGATTATGATTTTTTCCATAATCGAGCAGCCCTAGTCACAGTGTGTACAAATAACAAGGTCATATGAGACACAGACATCTTCTAACCGTATACATACTGGGAACTATATTCTCAGAAGGCGAAGCACTACTTGGGCGGAGTGATTAATGCAACACTCTGAGCAAAAAACAGACAGAATAAAAGACAGGTTTCCTAAAATAATTAAATAAGCAATAATTAGCAGATTGTGTCATGTACTTGGTTGTGAGGGCAGAACGAGACTGAAGCTGTTCACCATTTCGACCTCTTCCCCTGCAGTTGTGCAGCACCTTCCTGATTTATGCCACTCCAGATTATCTAACAAATTAGTGTGGCACTTATTCTTTATCATACCTTTTGAAATTGTATTTTTATGGCTTATATAATACACTGTATATGATTATAATATATGCAGTAGCTCACACTTGGTTGAATGAGGCTTGGCACGCATGACAGAAAGGAATGGCCTCGTCTGCAGTAAAGCTCTGAGTTCAACATGGACACTGACAACTTCTCAAGGTAAGGCCAATACTTGCAAGCAATATCTGTGCACTAGAACTGGCATTTTGTGGCTGTGGAGCTCCTTCTGCAGGTACAGTGGATAAGCAGATATTCCCCCTGTACGTTAAGAGCCTTGAGTAGCACGCCGTGTCTGCAAACAACCTCCTCAAGGCATCTTCCTCCAGTGTGCTTCTCTTCTTGCCTCTTCCTCCAGTGTGCTTCTCTTCTGGCCTCTTCCTCCAGTGTGCTTCTCTTCTGGCCTCTTCCTCCAGTGTGCTTCTCTTCTGGCCTCTTCCTCCAGTGTGCTTCTCTTCTGGCCTCTTCCTCCAGTGTGCGTCTCTTCTGGCCTCTTCCTCCAGTGTGCTTCTCTTCTTGCCTCTTCCTCCAGTGTGCTTCTCTTCTTGCCTCTTCCTCCAGTGTGCGTCTCTTCTGGCCTCTTCCTCCAGTGTGTGTCTCTTCTGGCCTCTTCCTCCAGTGTGCTTCTCTTCTGGCCTCTTCCTCCCCTGTGCTTCTCTTCTGGCCTCTTCCTCCAGTGTGCTTCTCTTCTGGCCTCTTCCTCCAGTGTGCGTCTCTTCTGGCCTCTTCCTCCAGTGTGCTTCTCTTCTGGGCTCTTCCTCCAGTGTGCTTCTCTTCTGGCCTCTTCCTCCAGTGTGCGTCTCTTCTGGCCTCTTCCTCCAGTGTGCGTCTCTTCTGGCCTCTTCCTCCAGTGTGCTTCTCTTCTGGCCGCTTCCTCCAGTGTGCTTCTCTTCTGGCCTCTTCCTCCAGTGTGCTTCTCTCCTGGCCTCTTCCTCCAGTGTGCTTCTCTTCTGGCCGCTTCCTCCAGTGTGCTTCTCCTCAAGGCCTCTTCCTCCAGTGTGCTTCTCTCCTGGCCTCTTCCTCCAGTGTGCTCCTCTTCCTCCATTGTGCTTCTCTTCTGGCCTCTTCCTCCAGTGTGCTCCTCTTCCTCCAGTGTGCTTCTCTTCTGGCCTCTTCCTCCAGTGTGCTCCTCTTCCTCCAGTGTGCTTCTCTTCTGGCCTCTTCCTCCAGTGTGCTCCTCTTCCTCCAGTGTGCTTCTCTTCTGGCCTCTTCCTCCAGTGTGCTTCTCTTCTGGCCTCTTCCTCCAGTGTGCTCCTCTTCCTCCAGTGTGCTTCTCTTCTGGCCTCTTCCTCCAGTGTGCTCCTCTTCCTCCAGTGTGCTTCTCTTCTGGCCTCTTCCTCCAGTGTGCTCCTCTTCCCCCAGTGTGCTTCTCTTCTGGCCTCTTCCTCCAGTGTGCTTCTCTCCTGGCCTCTTCCTCCAGTGTGCTTCTCTCCTGGCCTCTTCCTCCAGTGTGCGTCTCTTCTGGCCTCTTCCTCCAGTGTGCTTCTCTTCTGGCCTCTTCCTCCAGTGTGCTTCTCTTCTGGTCTCTTCCTCCAGTGTGCTTCTCTTCTGGCCTCTTCCTCCAGTGTGCTTCTCTTCTGGCCTCTTCCTCCAGTGTGCTTCTCTTCTGGCCTCTTCCTCCAGTGTGCTTCTCTTCTGGCCGCTTCACGTGCACGTCCGCCACTAACCCGCTCCACAGATCCTCTGCCGGCACTCTGCAGGACACAATAATTCTGCTTAAAACTGCTGAAAGTTGATATTTTTTCTAACTAGTTACATCCATCAGGATGAGTCAGGTTACATCACACCAACTGCATCTTTGTAATGATCGGTGACAATAAAGGTTTACTTTCAAACTACTACTAAAGAGGAGCTTCAGAAAATGCATCTTCCACTTTCTTTACTCGAGCTACACAAACTAGTTGATGCAGGAGGACAAACTGCATGCATGTGCTTAATGTAAAAATATATAATGTAAACGATAAATCAAGTTTGAGAATTCTGCTGGCAACTGTATACAGGCCACCAGGGCACCATAAAGATTTTATCAAAGAATTTGCTGACTTTCTATCAGAATTAGTATTGACTGCAGATAAAGTCCTAATTGTTGGTGATTTTAATATACATGTAGATAATGGAAAAGATGCAATGGGATTGGCATTTAAAGACATTCTTAACTCTATTGGAGTTAGACAACACGTGTCAGGATCTACTCATTGTCCTAATCATATTCTAGATCTAATATTATCACATGGAATCAATGTTGATGCTGTTGAAATTCTGCAGAAGGGCGACGACATCTCAGATCATTATCTAGTCTCATGTAAATTACATTTAGCCAAGGCTGCAAAGCCAACTCCGTGTTAAAAGTATGTTAGACCTATCACTTCTGCCACTAAAGATTGCTTTATCAATAATCTTCCTAATCAGTTTCATCATCTCAGCATCCCAGATAGCTTAGAAGAACTTGATATTGCAACAGAAACTTTTAACTCTCTCCTTTCCAGCACTTTAGACACAGTTGCTCCGTTGCGCTTAAAGAAGATTAAAGAAAATAGTCCAACGCCGTGGTACAACGAGCACACCCGGGCCCTTAAGAGAGCAGCTAGAAAAATGGAGCGCAACCGGAAGAAAACAAAACTAGAGGTATTTCGGATTTCATGGAAGGAGAGCTCGATTGCTTACAGAGAGGCTTTAAAAGCTGATAGATCTGCTTATTTTTCAACCCTATTAGAAGAAAATTAACATAATCCTAGGTATTTATTTGAAAAAGTGGCAACTCTAACGAAAAAGAAAGCTTCAAGCCCAGAAATTTCCAAGAAACACAGCAGTAATGACTTTATGAACTTCTTCACTTATAAGATTGATAATATTAGGGACAAAATTATAACTATGCAACAGTCTACTACAGCATCGCATCAGGGAGTGCATTATAGTCTCCCTGAGGTAAAATTTGATTCATTTGTTGCCACAGGAGAGGAAAAATTTTGCACATCGTTAATTCATCTAAATCGACAACATGTATGTTAGACCCTATACCGACTAAACTACTGAAAGAGATGCTTCCAGAAGTCATACATCCTCTTCTTAACATCATTAATTCGTCTTTGTCTCTAGGATACGTACCAAAAACCTTTAAGCTGGCTATGATTGAACCGCTTGTTAAAAAAACGCAACTTGATCCTACAGAATTAGTCAATTACAGGCCGATCTCAAATCTACCTTTTCTATCAAAGATATTAGAAAAAGCAGTATCCTCACAACTGTGTTCCTTTCTTAAAAGAAATGGTATCTGCGAGGATTTTCAGTCCAGATTTAGACCGCACCATAGCACTGAGACAGCTCTCATTAGAGTCACAAATGATTTGCTCTTATCATCCGATCGTGGTTGTATCTCTCTATTAGTGTTACTTGATCTTAGTGCTGCATTTGACACCATTGACCAAAACATTCTCTTAAATAGACTAGAAAACTATGTTGGCATTAGTGGAATTGCATTAGCATGGTTTAAATCATATTTATCTGACCGCTATCAGTTTGTAGCAGTAAATTAAGCGATGTCTTATCGATCACAAGTTCAGTATGGCGTACCACAAGGCTCAGTACTAGGACCGCTGCTGTTCACTCTGTACATGCTACCTTTAGGAGATATCATTAGGAAACATGGAATTAGTTTTCACTGTTATGCTGATGATACTCAGCTCTATATTTCTTCCAAACCTAACGAAACTCACCAATTCACAAAATTATCGGAATGCATAGTTGATATAAAAAATTGGATGACTAGTAATTTCCTACTACTAAATTCTGAAAAAACAGAGATTCTAATTATTGGACAAAAAACTTCCACACTTAATAACCTAGAATACGTCTAACACTTGATGGCTGCTCTGTTAAGTCTTCGTCGTCAGTTAGGAACCTGGGTGTGCTCTTTGATACCAATCTTTCATTTGAAAGTCACGTGTCTAGTGTCTGTAAAACCGCATTTTCCATCTTAAAAATATATCTAAATTACGTCATATGCTCTCATCGACAAATGCGGAACAACTAGTTCATGCGTTCATGAAATCAAGGCTAGATTATTGTAATGCTCTTATGGGTGGTTACCCTGCACGCTTAATAAACAAACTACAGCTAGTTCAAAACGCAGCCGCTAGAGTTCTTACCAGAACCAGGAAGTACGACCATATTAGTCCGGTTCTGTCAACACTGCATTGGCTCCCTATTAAACATAGTATCAATTTTAAAATATTGCTGATTACTTACAAAGCACTAAATGGTTTAGCTCCCCAGTACTTGAGCAAGCTCTTAACGCATTATAGTCCTTCACGTCTATTGCGATCTCAAAGTTCTGGCCAGTTGATAATACCTAGAATATCTAAATCGACTGCTGGCGGTAGATCCTTTTCCTATTTAGCACCAAAACTTTGGAACAATCTTCCTAACATTGTCCGGGAAGCAGACACAGTCTGTCAGTTCAAAGCTAGACTAAAAACACATCTCTTTGACCTAGCATTCACATAACACTCTATAGACTTCTATAATTCAATATTAGGCTGCTTAGATTAGGTCAGCCGGAACTGGGAACACTTCCCTTAAATCCTGATGTACTCGTTACATCATAAGAAGAATGGCATCTACGCTAATTTTAGTGTCTTTGTTTATCCCAAGGTTTTCCCGCAGCCTGCCGGATCCAGGCCGTTTCCAGATCTGACGAAGGACTTTCGCCTGGACCTGATGACAATGCAGTGCTGAAGTGCCAACTAACCTCTCCCTATGGAGGATCCCTATACCACTCTACAGATAAAGCTTTGTGGAATTTGTCGTTTTTTTTTTCGGATTTTATCTACCCAAAGTGATAAGATAAAATAAAATTCTGCATCAAAATTTATAGACAAGACTAGTAGTTTGTTTAGGCATGGTTTGTAAGTGTTACGGTGGGACAGATACAAGAGGCGTGCGGATCCATGTGCAAAGCTTTTAATCAGCGAGATGTGTTCAAAACAGGCAGAGACTTAATCATGAACAAACAGGCAAAAGGTCAGAACCAGCAAAAACAACCGTGAAGACTGGGCCAAAACGTAGTACAAAACCAAGCAGATGATCAGGACTGGCAGCAAATACTCATAGTCGGAAGGCAAAGCAGAGGTAGCAGAGGCAGGCAGCAGACAGGGAGATATCCAACACAGAAGAGTCACAAAACGAGCAGGCAGACAGAGAAATGAACACTCAGTAAGGGTTTCACAATAGTTCACCAATACTTCGCAACCAGAGAGCTCATATATCAGTGATTTATAATCCCTGATATTGACTACAGGTGTGGAAATAATCAAAGCAATTGAGTATGGGAAATGTAGTCCAAAGTAATCTGTAACTGTGTGCGCAGTGAAAAAGTCTTAATAATGAACAGATAACCTCTAGTGGTGATAGGATGGAAACAGCAGGCGTAGAATGTGTCACAGAGCCCCCCTCCTAGGAGCGGCTTCCAGACGCTCCTAAAACAATATAATCAAGGTGGGAGGTGGAGCGGAGGTGGATCCGGGGGTGGGATGGAGGGCCAGGGCAAAGCAGGCTGCGGAGGCGTCCAGGGCGGAGCAGGCTGCGGAGGCGTCCAGGGCGGAGCAGGCTGCGCAGGCGTCCAGGGCGGAGCAGGCTGCGGAGGCGTCCAGGGCGGAGCAGGCTGCGGAGGCGTCCAGGGCGGAGCAGGCTGCGGAGGCGTCCCCTTGGGCAGATCAGGCGGCTTTGGTTCGACAGAGGCAGTGCGAACAGCTTCCGCGGACATGAGGTGTAGCTCAAGCTGTACTTTGTTCCACCAGAGCTCGTCAGCAGACCACAAGGGTGGCCCAGATGGATCAGGGACCCCTGGCAAAGACTGAAACCTAAGGAAAACTGGGAGATAAAACATAAACAGTGTATTCGCAGCCCGTCGGGTCGAGGCCAGAAATGCAACGGGTTCAATCAGAATCTCTGTGGAAGTGACTGAATCAGCATAAAGTTCAAAATCAAGTTCATGAATGGAAACTAGGCAAATAGGCAGTTCAGAAAACTCAGGGATAGAAATGGAATAATCAGATAATTCATTTGTGGCCACTTTAGTCACGACAAGGCTACTAGAGCCGTCAGGAAATTCTTCCATAGTGTCTTGGGTCATGACAGGGTTAACAGGGCAAAGACAAAGTTCCTTCATGATCTCTGTGGTCGGATCAGGACTGAGCGAAAGTTCACTAATAGTCTCCTCGGTTGGTTTAGAACAGGACGAGAGTTCATTGAAAGGAAGATGATCACATGTGTATTCAGGACTGGCTTCTACAATTGGGTCAGAACAGGGCCAAATCCATAATTTTCCTCCCTGGCTAGTTCAGGACGGTACCATAATTCTTTGTTGGTCTGCTTGGCTGCTGCTAAACAAGATGGTAGTTGAAAGATTGCCTCCGTAGCCAGGTCAACACAGGAGGAAAGTTCATTACCAGCCTCTAAGGCAGTTCCAGGGCAGGAAAACAAGGGTTCGGAAATGATCTTCATGGCTAGTTTAGGACAAGGCAAAAGTTCATAATCGGCCTCCCTGACCAATTCAAAACTGGACCAAAGTTCATCCCTAAAAGTCATCACCGCGCCAGGAGCTGAAACGAGTGCCACCACCTCTGGATATTCAGCGGTGGTGTACGTGGCCCAGACACACCATAAAGCGAGCCCCATTACAGGGAGAGCGGCCGACAGGATAACCTCAGGAGTAGATGGGCCAGAATGAGTTGGTTTGGGAATCTCAGCTGTGCATACTGACACCAGTGGAGGATCCTCCACGCTGGATGCCAACCTCTGGCGCTTGATGACGGTCTCCCCTGACAGATCAGAAGAGGGTTGCGGTACGACAACCACAACAAGACGTGGCTCTGAAGTGGCACACCTGACGTGGTGAGGCTCTGGAAGGTCTGCTGAGACGACACGAGGCTCTGGAAGGTCTGCTGAGACGACACAGGGCTCTGGAAGGTCTGCTGAGACGACAGAAGAGGCTCTGGAAGGTCTGCTGAGACGACACAAGAGGCTCTGGAAGGTCTGCTGAGACGACACAAGAGGCTCTGGAAGGTCTGCTGAGACGACACGAGGCTCTGGAAGGTCTGCTGAGACGACACGAGGCTCTGGAAGGTCTGCTGAGACGACACGAGGCTCTGGAAGGTCTGCTGAGACGACACGAGGCTCTGGAAGGTCTGCTGAGACGACACGAGGCTCTGGAAGGTCTGCTGAGACGACACGAGGCTCTGGAAGGTCTGCTGAGACGACACAATGCTCTGGAAGGTCTGCTGAGACGACACGAGGCTCTGGAAGGTCTGCTGAGACGACACGAGGCTCTGGAACTGCTGCCATTATAGGCACAGAAGTACCGGTGCATTCCTCTGCAACCCCCACAGTGAGAGATGAACCAGTTAACAATAGAGCATAATCTAAAAAATGACAGAGCGATGTTCGAGGACCCTCATGGATTAATCGAGATCTAAGGGGTTGATTTATGCCGTCACAAAAAAAGTCAATGAGAACACAATCAGGCAGATCAGAAAAATATGCTAAATCCAAAAACTCTTGAATATATTCCTCTAACAGTCTCATACCCTGTTTTAGGGCTAGTAATTGTTTTGCAAGGTTCAAACCTGACCAGTGTTCTTGTTCTTCAGAAAAGCCGCTGGATCCTTGTGTGGCGGAGTATTCTGTTACGGTGGGACAGATACAAGAGGCGTGCGGATCCATGTGCAAAGCTTTTAATCAGCGAGATGTGTTCAAAACAGGCCAAAGCAGAGGTAGCAGAGGCAGGCAGCAGACAGGGAGATATCCAACACAGAAGAGTCACAAAACGAGCAGGCAGACACAGAAATGAACACTCAGTAAGGTTTCACAATAGTTCACCAATACTCCGCAACCAGAGAGCTCATATATCAGTTATTTATAATCCCTGATATTGACTACAGGTGTGGAAATAATCAAAGCAATGGAGTATGGGAAATGTAGTCCAAAGTAATCTGTAACTGTGTGCGCAGTGAAAAAGTCTTAATAGTGAACAGATAACCTCTAGTGGTGATAGGATGGAAACAGCAGGCGTAGAATGTGTCACAGTAAGGAATTACAAACCTGCGCACATATATTCAAACGCACATAACTATAGAATCAATTCTTAATGCGCATGTGAACGCCATCAGCGTCTATCACAGGTTCACGTTTAAAGTCTGTTTAGAGAGAACGGTGTTGTCTTAGCGGCCCCTAATTTAATAACAATGATCATTTAGACGGAAGTGAATCAATCAAAACTAACTTTAGCTGGAAAAAACATTTTTCAAGAACCACTATTAAACTCAACCAATCTCTGTTACCTTAAAGTATATGTTTATCTCTGTAAAGCTGCTTTGAAACAATCTACATTGTTAAAAGCGCTATATAAATGAGGATGACTTGACTTGACTTGATAGTCACTATCTCTTACAGAGATCTGCTATTACATAATGAATCATATATAAGTATATATATAAGTTTCATATATAAGTTTCTGTGAGGATACATGCATTCCTACCAGGACTTTCTTATCATTCTCTAATGATAAACCATGGTTTACTGGGAAACTCAAACACCTTCGTCATGCCAAAGAGGATGCTTACAGAAGTGGGGATAAAATCTTGTATAACCAGGCCAGAAACAGATTGACAAAGGAGATCACAGTTGCTAAAAGGAACTACTCTGATAAACTGAAAAACCAGTTTTCATCCAACGACCCATCATCAGTCTGGAATGGCCTGAGGAACATTACCAACTACAAGTCACCATCCCCCCGATCTGTGGACAATCAACACCTGGCTGACGATTTAAATTCATTTTACTGCCGGTTTGAAAAGCCCTCATTCACACCACACACCCGGTCTGATCTGCACTTCACACATTCAGCATCACCTCCTGTTCTCCAATTATCACTCCCCCCTCCTGCCATCCAACCTGAGCTTAAGGTCTGTGTGGAGGACGTGAGCCGAGTCTTCAAAAAACAGAAGACTAGGAAAGCCTCAGGCCCAGACGGCATCTCATCTGCTTGTTTAAAAGCCTGCGCTGACCAACTGGCCCCGGTCTTCACGCAGATCTTCAACAGATCATTGGAGCAGTGTGAAGTTCCCTGCTGCTTCAAACGCTCCACTATCATTCCTGTCCCCAAAAAACCCAAAATCACTGGACTTAATGATTACAGACCTGTCGCTCTCACGTCTGTGGTCATGAAGTCGTTTGAAAGACTGGTGCTGGCCCACCTGAAGGACATCACTGGACCCCTGCTGGATCCCTTTCAGTTTGCTTACAGAGCAAACAGGTCTGTGGATGATGCAGTCAACATGGGACTGCATTATATCCTGCAACATCTCGACAGACCAGGGACTTATGCAAGGATCCTCTTTGTGGACTTCAGTTCGGCCTTCAATACCATCATGCCTGGTCTTCTCACAGCCAAACTGACCCAGCTCTCCATACCATCCTCGATCTGTCAGTGGATCACCAGCTTCCTGACGGACCGGCAGCAGCGAGTGAGACTGGGGAAACATACATCCAAGACACTCACAATCAGCACTGGTGCTCCCCAAGGGTGCGTTCTCTCCCCACTGCTCTTCTCCCTGTACACTAATGACTGCACTTCTAAAGACCCCACTGTCAAGCTCCTGAAATTTGCAGACGACACCACTGTCATCGGTCTCATCCGAAACGGTGACGAGTCTGCTTACAGACTGGAGGTTGAACAGCTGGCTGTCTGGTGCAGTTATAACAACCTTGAGCTGAACACGCTCAAAACAGTGGAGATGATCGTGGACTTCAGGAGGAACAGCCCAGCACTCCTCCCACTCACCATCATGAACAGCACTGTGGAAGCAGTGGAGTCATTCAGGTTCCTGGGCACTATCATCTCTCAGGACCTGAAGTGGGACAATCACATTGACTCCACTGTGAAAAAGGCCCAGCAGAGACTGTACTTCCTTCGCCAGCTGAGGAAGTTCAACCTGCCACAGGATCTGCTGATTCAGTTCTACTCAGCCGTCATTGAGTCTGTCTTGTGCGCTTCCATCACTGTCTGGTTTGGTTCAGCTACCAAATCAGACATCAGGAGACTACAACGGACAGTCCGGACTGCGGAGAGGATTATTGGTGCCCCCCTGCCAAACCTCCAGGACCTGTACTCTTCCAGAGTGAGGAAGAGAGCAGGTAAAATCATCACAGACTCCACTCACCCTGGACACCACCTGTTTGAACTGTTACCGTCAAGACGGCGACTCAGATCACTGGCCACAAGAACATCTCGGCACAGGAACAGTTTCTTCCCACAGGCCATTTCCCTCCTGAACAGTTAACACTCCTCCCAAGGCATATGCCTGTAAGTGCAATACTACCACTGTTTAGTGCAATATCCCACAACTCAGGTGATACTTATATGTAGATTTATTTATTTATAATATTCAAAACACTGTAAATAGGTTCATAATCTGTAAATCTGAAAATGTCTATTCTGACTAAACCCAACTGTGATAGTTTTATTCTCATATATTTATATTTTTATTTTTTATTCTTATAATTTGTAGTATTATGTTTCATGTTGTATTTGTATATGTCCACTGGAAGCCTCAGTACCAAAACAAATTCCTTGTGTGTGCAAGCACACTTGGCAATAAAGCTCTTTCTGATTCTGATTCTTCTGATTCTTCTGATTCTGAATGAGCTACTAGGGATACAATATCTATTTAATAAAGCAAGAATCATATATTTCAAAATTTTGGATTTAAATCAAAGGAGCAAAAACTAACACTTTTCATTTTACTCCTGAACTCATCAACACAATGGTGTACATCAGTGTCCTTGGCAATGAAGGTGTCATCAAAATAGGGTTCCTCTGACCTTAATAGAAGAAGAAAAATATATATGTTCAGTGTCAGACATTATATGTTCTGTTAATTTTACATTAAGTAAAACAATTACAAGTTTAAAACAACTAACCCTTTTGACTGCCGAAATCGGTACACTTTTCTGTTGCCATCTGCACAAAGAGCAAACATGTTGTGTGTGTGTGTGTGTGTTTGTGTGTGTGTCACAGTCCATGCACAGCCACTCTTCTGGCATGCAGTCTCTGCAGCGAATGACGGCAGGAGGTGTGTGTGTGTGTGTGTGTGTGTGTGTGTGTGTGTGTGTGTGTGTGTGTGTGTGTGTGTGTGTGTCTTCTGGCATGCAGTCTCTGCAGCGAATGACGGCAGGAGGTGTGTGTGTGTGTGTGTGTGTGTGTGTGTGTGTGTGTGTGTGTGTGTGTCTTCTGGCATGCAGTCTCTGCAGTGAATGACGGCAGGAGATGTGCAGCGGCTGCAGTTTTCTGGAGACACATTGCAGGACAGCAAGCAGTCGATGTGATAAGACCTTGCTCTCCTACACTCATCTTGGGCTACAGATTGGCACAAGCACCATGATGTGGATGTTGAAGGATACTTGGTGTCTTGAACATCTGCTGAGGTCAGAATGTCCTGCAGTTTCTGCATCTCACTGTCTAAAAGACAGAAATAAGAAAATAATAATTCCTTTCACGCTTACTGCTAACTTGCTTATTACAGTAAGGACAGGTGTCATCTTACCGAATAAGTGTTGAGAGCAGTTTGATTGGGTAACTGTGGGAACCTCATCAGACGACTCAAAAGAGTAGCGTCCTCACTGCCAACCATGGAAACAACTGAAAAGATAGATAGAAAGGAAAGAAAGAGATAACAATTTTCATGTCTTACAAGCATATAATACAGTGTTCGTATAGGGACGTCCCGCGTAACGTCACACCATTTGGAGCAGCCATTTTGACGGAATAGAAAATGCTATACCGCCGGTGATAATACAGCTCGTCGCGAAATATTTCTATCATGCCCGAGCGATGCTGTGCAGTTGGATGCGATCAGATAACGTTACGTGATCATACAAAAGGAATATCTTTATACCGTATCCCAAAAGAAACAAAACGGAGAAACAAGTGGTTGGCGGCAATAAACAGGCAAAACTCTGATGGCAGTGTTACTGTTTGGCTTCCAAATCAACACAGTCCAACTCAACACAGTCCAACTCAACACAGCTTTGCAGTCTTCATTTTGGATCAGGTAAGTTGTCCCCTCGAAGGCTAATGAATGGTTTCCCGGAAATCGGGATCAAATGTTATAAATCCACTGTTGCCATAGAAATCCGCAATGTGTGTGTGCACACTACCATTCAGCATAACATAACAGGGCCCTCAAGTGTCACGCATTGAGCGTGACAGTCACCCATTTCGGTCTTTTGTCACACTCTCCCGCCACACATTGTATTTCTCACGGTGAAAAACTATTTGTAATATATGTAATATGCCGCAGCGCCCAAAACTCTGGCCGAGCCGCTCTCACTCTGGAACCGGCAGGAATCAAGCGCGTCTCCTCTGGTGTGGTTCGTCGAGCTACACAATAGCCAATCAGAAAATAGCACTATTGTATCTGGGTAAGATTTAACACAACAACCAATGAAAAAAATGTACACGGTTCTAATGGTGTATTGGTTGACTACATTTTTCTACGTTTTTTTGAACGTTAGCTAGAAACAGTATTAAAGTAGTAGTAAAGAGTAGAGAAGAGAGCCGTGGAACTGCTCAGTTAGCTTCAGAGTCAGTAACGTTACTGGTAATTGCATTTACCTAACACACTGTAGCCCAATGTCAACACGTTTTTATGTAATTATATTAATAGTATAATAATATACTAATAATATATATTACCCACGGCAATGGATCTATTATTAGGGGTGGCCCACCCCTAATAATAGATCCTTTGCCACTGAGTAGCTGACGGATGTATTCCGTCAAAATGGCTGACGCGCGGCTAGGGGTCACGTGACTGGGAGATCCCTATAGTGACTTCAGGCTATAATAGGCTGATTGACATGTCTGACAATTCCATTAATCTCTAAAAGTGTTTTTTCATCATAATCTGGACATAATCTTGAACTGTTAGCAGCATGAACTTGACACTGATTGCTTCACTTCCACTTCATTTCTGTGGAATTGCTTAGCATTACAGTGAAGTCAATAACATAAGTAACACATCCACCATGTGGTGTTTCTAATGGCACAGTTTAATTATTAAATTATTTAAAACCAGAAACAGAAATCCTATTAACTTTTACCATATAAAAAAAAGGAAAAAGCTGTGCACTGGAAGCCCCAGAGTTTGGTGGTCTATGTTTTAAAAGTGACACAAAACCATATATATGTTACCTAACAATTAGCAAGCTGAATTCTGTATACAAGGGGCAGAGTTATACTTAGTTAAGAAGCATTGGGTGCTGGGTTATCACAGATAATCTTTTTCTTCTTTTCAATTCTATTGATAGAGATAAATATGGCTTTGCAAAAATCTTTGAGCCTCTTTTAGATGACATAAAAGTTCAATCAAACTAACAGCATCACAGATGTGGCGTCTCATGAAAAACTTGCCTTTTCTTTTGGGGGACATTGTCAATCCTGAAAGTGTTCATTTAGTTGGAGAGATATGCAGCATTATATTTGCTCCTGTTGTAACCAGAGGTCTTGCAGTTTTCCTGAAACAGCTCATCATAGATCATCATAAACTGTTCAAAGAAGTTTATCCTGACGAAATCTCATCCCAAAACACCACTTTATGACACATTATCCTAGTGTGTTGATTGAGTCTGGACCTTTGTCAAAACTGTGGTGTATGAGCTTTGAATCTAAGCATAATCCTCTTAAACGGCAGACATATGCTGTTTACAATATCAGGATTATATCAAATACTCTGGCTTACAAAAACCAGGTAGAGCAAATGCATTGTTGGAAATTTGGGGACCCGTTAGTTCATACAATATGTACAAATGCAGAACCTGTTGTTCATTCTCTGTGTATAAAAGGCTCAGACGTTTTTTTGATGCCTGCCGCTTTAAGACTCTTCTTCTGTGGTTACGGTGAAGGAAGTGCGTAGTGTGTGTTAGCTATAGTGGGAACGAAAACAAGTTCAAGTTTAACAGTTATAGTTTAGCCCACGTACATGGGTTGATTAGCCTCTTTAGTTCATCCTGAGAAATCCAGTTTTCAATATTCCATGTGTTGAGTGAATGAAGAAAAGTAAGTGATTGTTATTTTTGTTGTGTTTATGTTTCTATATCGTAGATTCACCGTGTATTAACGTGCCCAGCGTGATGAGTGATATTTCTAGTGTAAGAACAATGTTCATGCTGTAAACACTGCAGGAAATAATAAGTTAAATTTTGTGAGTTTTCTGATGTCTAAGTTACGTAGTGACATTTATAACATTGAGGTAAGATTTAATATCGTGCTCAGGAGACCATGTGCGGACGCTATTGTGTAGTAGCCCTGTCTGGCCTGAGGGTGTCGCCATTGCTCCGTCTGTTAACCCTTTTAATACAGTTTGAAATGTAAACTGGTCAGTGAGATAGGTGAAGCTCCTTATATCTATCCAAAGAGGGATATCCTCATTTATGTAATTGTAGATTATGTTTAAAGGGGCATAGCAATGTTTATTGAGATATTTATGTTTGATGATCCTGATTTGTATTATGTGTGTGGATTTATTATTCATGTTGCATAATAATTTAAGTACTGGAACTGTTTAAAATGACAGTACCTAATTGTGATTTATTTTGTTTTTATTAGACCATAATGACCATGGATATTGGAATGTTCTGATGAGTACTGCTGGAGCTCAATACAGTTAAAGGAAGAAATTACATCTCCTCGTCTTTATTCCCGTGTCCTGACCGATACACCATCCTGTTTACTGGCTGAAACCCTTAATGAACTAGCCCTACTTGATTACCTCACTAACAAATGGTCCTTCGAGCCGGATAGCAGTATTCAGGATGGAGTCAGATGAAGAGATGTATCCTGATATGAGACCTAAACGTCAAATACGTCGACCTGCCAGACTTCAGGACTTCGAAGTGGACTATATGGGATATAGTAAACGAGATCAGTCACAATGGGGCTTGACATCCCCTGCCTTGGATAGGAGGGTGTTCTTCACTCGGGAGGGTCCCGACCAGATGATTCCCTTCCAAACAGCCCACCCTCACTCTAGTGGCTTCCCTGGGAATGCTGCTCACCCTGAGATTCCTCAGCTAGCCCTAGACCACAGCCAGAGGAGAGATTTGGATGGGTTTATCCAGCCTGCGCGAACACCCTCATCCCATCAGAGCCCATATCTGGATTCTCGTTTCCCGGAGGAAATCAGAGCTATTCGAGAGGAGAATACTAAGCTGCTCCAAACACAACAGGCCTTCCAGACTGGCATACAGGAACTCAATGAAGCACGGCGCGAGATGAAAGAGCTACTGGAAGTAGCCCGCTCACTGAGAGCAGACCTGGCCCAAGTTAATAGCACCACCTCAAACTACAGTAACCCCAGATCTCCACAAGCTGGTGCTGTAGCCTCAAGGAGTTTCACTGTTGCAGCACACTCAAAGGAAATGGAGCAGGAGGACTGGCCTGATCCTCCACCCTGGCCTGAACCTGACGAGAACCTGTCGAGAGGCATGTGCAATCTCAGGGTCGAGGAACAAGGGCTAGACAGTAGCCAACTCAACTTTCCCCCTGAAGCTAGAGTATATATGCCTTGTAAGCCTCCACTGCCTCCTCAGCATCCTGCTCCTGCTTCTGATAAAGGGATGTCACCATACCTTTCTACACGACCCTCTCAGCTGCTCACACACCCTGCCCCAGCCAATGTACCTTTAATGCAATCAGCGCCTGCCCGAGCCTACCATCCCTTAGCAGCTACTGGAGCGGTACATGGCATGCCGCCACCTAAACAGTTTATGCAGCCACCAGGGAATGAACAAGTGTATCGAGGGCCCCAACCCACAATCCCAAAGTTTATTCACCCGGATCCCAGTGAGTTTGCACGGCTTCGCATAGCTCTAGAAAACCTACTCCCATCTAATGCTACAGAACTCTTCAAGTATCAAATACTTGTGGATCATTTAAAGCTGGAGGAAGCTAAGCTTATAGCTGATGCCTATCTAAACTCACCAACCCCCTATAGTGACACTATGTCAGCCCTCCATGATAAATTTGGTCAGCCTCATCAACTTGCCTTAAAGAAGATAGCAAGTGTTCTAGAAACCCCCGAAGTAAAGCGTGGTGATACTATGGCATTCCAGAAGTTCTCTCTCCAGATACAATCTTTAGTTGGCTTGTTGCAGACTCTGGGTCCTGAAGGGGAAATCGAACTCAACTGTGGCTCACATGTTGCTCGTCTGCTGAGTAAGCTCCCTCCAGAACAGCGAGCTGATTTCCGTCGACATCAGTTCAAGCAGTTAGGAGCGACCCATACTCTACGTGATTTGGCAGAATGGCTCCGGTATGAATCATGGTGTCAGGGCTTCGACAGTCAGGCTACTGGACGCAGCATAAAGGAAAGGCAGAACGTGAAGACTGATGGTCGTCCTGGAAGACAAACGGTGACCGTCCTACATGGAGCTGCTGAGTCGGCAGGGACAGCCTCTTCATACCAAAAAGAGAGTTCAACCAGCAGAGGGGCCAAGAGTAAAGCCTACTGTGCCTATTGTGAGAGTACTGAGCATTATCTCAGTCAATGCAGTGCTGTCACCAAACTCTCCAAAGACCAGCTTAGAGAGTGGATACGGGTTAACAAGCGGTGCTGGCGCTGCGCACGAACTCATCAAGCAGCTCAGTGCACATTGAAGAAACCCTGCAACATCTGTCAGGGAAAACACCTACTGGCTCTTCACGAGATAAATACAAGAGCAGAGAGGGGCAATAAAGAAGTAGCTGTTAAAGAAGAGAGCTGCTTAATCAGCTCTGGGGCTGACTCGCTCTACCTGGACAGACCTGGAGCCGGGAATCGAGTCATGTTAAAGGTCGTCCCTGTGCTTGTACATTATGAGGACCGGACACTTGACACCTTTGCGATCCTCGATGATGGGTCAGAGAGGACCATGTTGTTGCCAGCAGCAGCTAAGTTTCTTGGCATAAAGGGCAGTCCTGAAGCTCTTCCTCTGCGTACAGTTCGTCAGGACATCCAGATCCTCCATGGCCACACAGTGTCTTTCCATGTCTCACCAGCTGCAAACCCTCACACTAGCTATAAGATCAATGGTGCCTTCACAGCTGGCCGCCTCAGCCTAGCACAGCATACTTACCCTATTGACCGCCTGCAGAGGAAATACAAACACCTAAATGGCATTCCCCTGCCTGCCTTAAGAGATGCTCAGCCAACACTCCTTGTAGGCTCCGACAACCCTCAACTGATAATACCTGTCGAGCCAGTCAGACTTGGTCCACCAGGTGGCCCAGCCGCAGTCCGCACCAGGCTTGGGTGGACTCTTCAAGGCCCTACCCCATTCATGGGGCGGCAAATCCAACCTGCACAGTGTCTGTTTACTTCATCTACGCCACCAATGGATGAGCTTTACAAGCATGTTGAGAGGCTCTGGCAAGTAGACACTGTGCCTTACCGACACGAAAGAGAGGTGACTCGGTCAAAGCAGGATCAGCAGGCCGTAGCATTGCTTGAAGCCAAGACTGTCCGTACTAATGTAGATGGAATTCTCAGGTATGCCACACCATTGCTGCGCCATGCAAGCATGCCACCTCTGCACTCTTCGAAGGAGTCAGTTATGCCCATGTTACGTAGTACTGAGAGGCGACTCTTAAAGGACCCCAAGCTAGCGGAAGCATACAAGATGGAAATGCAGAAGCTCATTGAAGCAGGTGCTGTGAGGGAAGTTACTGAGGAGACCTCTACCAAAGAAGGATGGTCTATCTCACATCATCTCGTCAGCCACAACGGGAAGAACCGCCTTGTTTTCAACTGCTCTCACCAGTACCTTGGGCAGACCCTGAACCAGTACCTGCTACCTGGCCCTACCCTTGGTGCCCCCTTGCTGGGAGTCTTAGTGAGATTTCGTGAACATCCCATAGCGGTTAGTGGAGACATTAAGGGGATGTTTCATCAAGTCCGCCTTATCCCTGAAGATCGCCCTCTTCTAAGGTTCCTGTGGCGGGACCTGAGGGTGGAAGAGCCCCCAAGAACATTTGAGTGGCAAGTTTTGCCTTTCGGCGCAACCTGCAGCCCGTGCTGTGCGACATACGCCCTGCAGCGCCATGTTGTTGACCACTGCCAGCCAGACGATGACCTGAGATTCTCGGTTGAGAACTGCTTTTACGTTGATAACTGCCTGCAGAGCATGAGTACGCCAGGTGAAGCCAAACTGCTGGTGGATCGGCTCAGGGGTCTTCTGGCTTCTGCAGGCTTTGAGTTGCGTCAATGGACTTGCAATGACCCAAGCGTCCTGAGCCACTTGCCTCAAGAGGCCAGATCTGAAAGCCTGGATCTGTGGCTGGCACAGGATAAGTCCAACCCTCTGGAGTCAACACTCGGTCTCAGCTGGAATTGGGCAACCGACTCCTTGAGCTACAAACATAGGCCTGTGACCTACGAGGTACCAACCCTGAGAAACATCTACAGAGTTCTAGCTACTCAATATGATCCCTTGGGTTACATGTTACCTTACTCCACCCGAGCAAAGCTCATCATTAGGCAGCTGTGGGATAAGAAGCGAGGTTGGGATGATTCTAACTTACCCTCCGAACTCCTGCAAGCCTGGTCAAGCTGGGAGGCTGAACTTGAGTCCTTACCTTGCCTTACCTTTCCACGTGCATATGTTCCTGCGGACGCAAACCTTGAGGGTGCCAACCGTGAGGTGCACATCTTCGCCGATGCCTCTGAGCAAGCTTATGGAGCTGTAGCTTACATGAGAACTGAGGACAAGGAAGGCCAGATCCACCTGTCTTTCATCCTTGCTCGTTCACGAGTAGCTCCAAGACGTCTGCATTCCATACCACGCCTGGAGCTTTGTGGAGCTCTGGTTGCAGCGCAGCTGCATCGTGTCCTTGAGAGGGAACTTACCTTGACAGTGGCTCGAACTGTGTTGTGGTCAGACTCCACTACAGTACTAACCTGGCTACACTCCCAGTCTTGCCGCTACAAGGTCTTCGTGGGCGCCAGAATAGCGGAGATACAGGAGTTAACAGAGAAGTGCACTTGGCGCTACGTGGACTCGGCGAACAATCCTGCTGATGATCTTACGAGAGGGAAGACCATGGAGGCCCTAATAGATCCCAACCGATGGTCTCAAGGACCTCCCTTCCTTCTCCAGAACCCAGCCACCTGGCCAGAACGACCCAGCACCGAGCCGTTTGAGGACAAAGGTGAACTCCGGAAGGCCACCTTCTGTGGAGTAACGGTTACCTCACCAATGTCGATCAGCAGGGATGACAAGGTGTACCACACTTGGCAGGAGCTCATAGATGCCACTGCTCAAGAAATCCTAGGACAAACCCCTTCCAGATCACTGCCTAATGCTGAAGAGCACCAACAGGCAGAGATGATCGTTCTCCAGCGAGCCCAGCAACAGTCATTTCCAGAGGACTATAAACTCCTTGCAGCAGGGAAACCCGTCTCACCTGGGAGTCGATTACTTACCTTGGCTCCGGAGTTAGATAAATCCACAGACCTCATAAGAGTAGGAGGTCGGCTCCGACGTTTGGAAGGTCAAGACGACTTAACATTGCACCCTGTTGTCCTGGATGCCTCACACCCAGTTACACGCTTGCTTATCCAAAGGTACGATAGCAACCTGCATCATCCTGGTCCAGAGCGAGTCTTTGCAGAGATGAGGCGGTCATTCTGGATAATCCATGGAAGGGAGGCGATTCGCAGACACCAGCGTTCTTGCGCCGAATGTCAGCGCTGGAGAGCTCAGCCTTCCATTCCCCGAATGGCGGACCTTCCCGCAGCTCGTCTCCGGTTACACAAACCAGCCTTCCACTTCACTGATGTGGATTGTTTTGGGCCCATGTTTGTGAAGATGGGCAGACGCCAGGAGAAACGCTGGGGGATAATATTTAAGTGTTTAACAACCAGGGCGGTACACTTGTATCTCCTCAGAAATATGGATGCGGATGCTTACTTGATGGCCCTAAGACGGTTCATCGCCAGAAGAGGGACACCTGCAGAGTTGTTGTCAGATCAGGGGACCAACTTTAGAGGAGGAGAACGGGAACTTAGAGAGGCTTTTGCCAGTATGGAGCCAACCTTGCGGAAACGACTCGCGCGTCAGAGGATTAAGTTCCAGTTTAACCCGCCAGCAGCACCACACTTTGGTGGAGTGTGGGAGAGAGAGGTCCGCTCCGTCAAGTCTGCACTTTATACCTGTGTGGGAGCCCAACCTGTTCATGAAGACGTCCTTCTTACAGTTCTCCTGGAAGTTGAGGCAATTCTCAACTCTAAAGCATTGGGTTATGTATCTGCCGACATTGCGGATATCGACCCTGTGACACCAAATAGTCTGCTTATGGGGCGGCCTGATGGATCCCTTCCCCAAGTGGTCTATCCGGAGACGGAGCTTCTGAGCCGCAGACGTTGGCGGCATTCACAAGTTCTCGCTGACCAATTCTGGTGCAGATTCATCAGAGAATATCTCCCTGGGCTGCAGACAAGACAGAAATGGCAATCCTCTTCTCCTGAACTACTGGCTAAGGCTGTTGTCATGCTGGTGGACCCGCAGCTACCTCGAGCCCAGTGGCCCATTGGACTTGTAACCAAGATTCACCGCAGCGACGATGTGTGCATTAGATCCGCTGATGTGGACATCAGAGGACATGTGTACACCCGACCGGTAGCTCGGTTGGTGATGTTGCCAGCTCTCCCGTCTGAGGAGGACGATGCCTCTGTGAGCCCTTCTCAGCCTGACTGATAAGCCTTTTAATGGAAACAAATGTGCTCGCACATTTGGGGGCGGCTGTATAAAAGGCTCAGACGTTTTTTTGATGCCTGCCGCTTTAAGACTCTTCTTCTGTGGTTACGGTGAAGGAAGTGCGTAGTGTGTGTTAGCTATAGTGGGAACGAAAACAAGTTCAAGTTTAACAGTTATAGTTTAGCCCACGTACATGGGTTGATTAGCCTCTTTAGTTCATCCTGAGAAATCCAGTTTTCAATATTCCATGTGTTGAGTGAATGAAGAAAAGTAAGTGATTGTTATTTTTGTTGTGTTTATGTTTCTATATCGTAGATTCACCGTGTATTAACGTGCCCAGCGTGATGAGTGATATTTCTAGTGTAAGAACAATGTTCATGCTGTAAACACTGCAGGAAATAATAAGTAAAATTTTGTGAGTTTTCTGATGTCTAAGTTACGTAGTGACATTTATAACATTGAGTTAAGATTTAATATCGTGCTCAGGAGACCATGTGCGGACGCTATTGTGTAGTAGCCCTGTCTGGCCTGAGGGTGTCGCCATTGCTCCGTCTGTTAACCCTTTTAATACAGTTTGAAATGTAAACTGGTCAGTGAGATAGGTGAAGCTCCTTATATCTATCCAAAGAGGGATATCCTCATTTATGTAATTGTAGATTATGTTTAAAGGGGCATAGCAATGTTTATTGAGATATTTATGTTTGATGATCCTGATTTGTATTATGTGTGTGGATTTATTATTCATGTTGCATAATAATTTAAGTACTGGAACTGTTTAAAATGACAGTACCTAATTGTGATTTATTTTGTTTTTATTAGACCATAATGACCATGGATATTGGAATGTTCTGATGAGTACTGCTGGAGCTCAATACAGTTAAAGGAAGAAATTACATCTCCTCGTCTTTATTCCCGTGTCCTGACCGATACACCATCCTGTTTACTGGCTGAAACCCTTAATGAACTAGCCCTACTTGATTACCTCACTAACACTCTGGAATATGGGACCGAATAAGTGGAAAACTGACACAGTTCATGAGTCAAACTCAGATAGTTTCAGTTGAGTTGTAGGAATTGTTCTCTGCCTAATATATATATGTGAAATAGATATAATAATACCCTGAATAATGACAATATGGACCAGGTATACTACCACATCCATTTTGATGTTGTGTTTTCAAGGTTTGAAAAGTGCTTAAATTTAGATTAAATGCTTGAAAATGCTTGAAATTGTTACTATTTCTTTCACAACAAATACCTATCTGACTGAATAGTTTGTTTATTAAATGGGGAAATAAATCATTTGCTGCGGCCCGAGCGTGATTGTTCCCGGCGCCCCCCGCAGTGTTGTTCTGGTTTCACACTCAACGTGATTCTATCGAATCCTGGTGCGTTTGCGTGCATCTTACGTCATCGCAAACGTGCATGACGCGTGATAGAAAACATAATGTTGGTCAATATATTGTGTTTTTTTTATTAATTTGGTGGTATTATGCGCAGCTGAGTGAACAACACAGGTTTACTGTGTCTCTCATTTGGCTTTCTGCTGATTGCTAACGCAGGAGACAGTGGATTTCCATTAATTTGTTGCCCTGAGTCCACCCGCTGTGTGTGTGAATACACTGCAGACTCACTCTCGCTCTTATCCAAGGCAAATTATCAACACCATCACCCCTTACATGTGTTTTATTTAACTAAATACATCATAATCAGCTAAAAAGTATGCGCAGGTCACTTTACTTTCTGAACAAGTGCGCACCCGAGTCCGTGTTGCTTTCACATTCACGCAAACCGCAGCACGGTTGGAGTCCAACCGAACTCAGAGCGCCTCCTCCAGGCAGGTTCGGTAACCCAGTGCGCACCCGGGTCCGCATGACAGCGTTCACATTAGTGATTTTTCATGCAAACAGTGCTCCGTTCCATTCCGAACTAAACTGCCAGTGTGAAAGCACCCTAGAGTTTTCAAGTAAGCCAACTGAAGTAGCCTGCTGTACACGTTAGCGCCTATTTGTTTACGCTATAGTAACTGCTAGCTAGGAATTTGCAGACTAAGTGACTGAGGGCGCTTTCACACTAGCAGTTTAGTATAACTAACGTTAGCCCAGTGCATCATAACAATCGATCATTGCTGAACAGAAATCGTGTCAGATGGAGTGTCATACAAGTAGCCTACTGTAAGGTTGAGGATGGCCTTATGCAATATTTACACTGCTCTATTCAAGTAGATAAATGTATAGCCTATAGCCACAAAGTGAACATTTAATGACTTGAATATTGAAATGACTTCAAAAGAGGTAAAAGTGGGTCAAAATGTACATTTTGTGCATTCAATATGTGCAGATGGTGTTCCAGGACAGGTTTGCAAACCCCTTATGTTGATAAACTTGATGTGGGGCACCAAAAGGCTAACCTGACACATCTGTTTGAACTGTGAAAAGGAATTAAAAAAGTGGCATAATAGTTGATTCATTTATTTTCTCTTTTCAAAGGGCCGTTGGGAGAGGGACGAGAGAGGAGTGAGAAGCTGTTTTGGAAATCAGGAGCTTTAACTTTTTTTATAGTTAACATTTTGATACTTGTGTTTTATAAAGTTGTAAATGTGCAATGTTCTAATAGTCATTAAAATTGTTATTATAACTTGCTTAATAAAGTAAAGCATGAACTACTGCTTCTGTTCATTGAATACCTTTAACATTTTAGTGTAGTTTAGTGGATTACATGTAATGTTTGTATTTAGGGGTGTACTGTAAAATAAGGTAACCCAAACAAATATAGCAGCCCATATATATACCTGTTGTGGCCCATCATCAACCCATGTGGGCAGACTCCTGTAGGCCCTAAACGTTGGATCCGAGTTCTCATTTTTGAACTGTTTTGTGCCGTCACGGTTGCCACGGTGATTGCGCGTTGTGTGCGACTTTTGTTTGTTTTGTTTTATTTTAATAAAGTACGATTCCCAGTCACGCAGACCCCTGTCTTCTTCCTTCATGACTCTTGAACCTCATCACACTTTTATTTCATTAAAATGAATTAACCGCAAGAAAAGTAAGGTTTAATACTAAATTGGTTATCATAGATGTTACTGTATGTCGAATTCATTATTGTGATAACGCTGTGCAGTTTTACGTGTTCTGAACAATTGGTGTAAAAGTACATTCGAACATACCCACATAATTTGCCAAAATACTGATAAATCTTTATGTATAACACATGCTAAATTTATTTACATGGCCATAAACATCAGACGTGATAACAATGTCAATAGGGTGGCCATTTCCATAACACCAAAAAGGAGGAAACATATATTTTGGTTATCGGTTTTATTGGGGGGGGGGGGTTCCAGGAGATTCCAGCAGTTTTATTTGGGGGGGGGGGGGATTCCAGGAGATTTTAACTAATTTACGGGCATCAGGGAGCCGCTATCAAATATGCAGGATTTTTATAGGTTAATTTTTTTTAAACAATTCAGCGCAACTCCAAAAAGGAGGACAAATTAGAGTCCGGCTTGAGGCTGCACCGGACGCCGGACAGGGGACAACTTCCGCATTTGTCAAGGACTCCACGCAGTACGAGGGGAAACCGAGGGTGACGCGGATATGACGCAATTGACTGGCGACTCCCAGCTCCCCCCTGCTGTAACGCCCCGTTTCCTTGGTTAAAATCGCAATTTTCTCATGATTTAAAAATAGTTGGAAACATTTGGGATATTGAAAGTAATCAACTTAACAAAATATATAACACTGGCCTTGAGATTATGGGATATTTTAATGCAACATTCTTACATATTGTACCTTTAATTGGAGAAAGGTCTGGTTGTTACCTAATAAATATCTCATTACAAAAACAGATTAAGGAAATTTCATTTAAGGATTATTGCACAAATTTCACCCTGCTAAGCATTTTCTATCCAAGTTTAACCAAGACATAGATGTAAACTGTTCATATTGTTTATTGCAACCAGAAACTGTACCTCCTATTTTCTTGCATTGTCAATATAAAAGTATTCCAAACTTATAAATTACTAATTATTGTGCAATTTTCTTTTGCTATATGAACATGTAATTTTTTTTAAATTATGGAAAAATCTAGAAAATTAGGCATATATGATTAATCTTGTAATTACTTGTTAAGTTTCATATTCACCTTTGTAAATTCAACAATCAGAAACCTCTTTTTTTCTGTGGTACTCAAAGAACTAGAAAATGATGGAGATTACAAACAAAAAAGCTGTTAAACCGGTTTCTTTATTTAATGCATTTAAGATTTTATTATAATTTTTTTTATTACAATAAAAAGCAGTTTTATATATGGTGTAGCCTATTTTATTTTATGTACATCCTTTGCATTTTTGTTATGTATTTTGTGTTCAAGCATTCATAATTATGAAGTCGGTTTGCCAAACATCAGTAAACCTTAGAAGAACAGCACAAGTGTAACCTCGTTTATATAATGTTTCAGAACACTGTTAATGGTGTTAAACATTTAAAGTCTTTAGATGAAAAAAAGCAGTTGATGACGCAGAATATATTTTGCTACAGACTAAACTGATTTCTGTTAAAGATTGAATCGTACAGACACACGTCGTAGCACGTGACACACATCAGTCAGGATCGCACAGGTGAGTCTTAACAGCGATCTCAAACTGAAAGTGTTTAAAGACTTCTGGATTCTGTTCCTGTAGGACAAGAGCGTCTGAACTACTGCAAGTAAGCTTTAATACTTACACCATTACAGTTATCTGGGGGAATATGAGCGGATTTCATATGAGTTAGTGTGATAATGATTAAGTTATAACTTATACCTGTTGCAAAAGTAGAACGACCAAAAACCAGCCAGGAATTACTCAAACAAACCATTTTATTGAAATTAATTTAACAGAAATGAATAGCCTAGTGCTTTTTTCTAAAAAGGTTTATTTCCAGTTTTATGATGTTGTTTTGTATAATGTGAAATCGAAATTATTCTTTGGACAATTGCAGTCTTTCCGGATAGTGAAT
Source organism: Siphateles boraxobius (assembly GCF_051911475.1). Lineage (NCBI taxonomy): Eukaryota > Metazoa > Chordata > Actinopteri > Cypriniformes > Leuciscidae > Siphateles > Siphateles boraxobius. Next base: position 881,291 of record NW_027509198.1, on the reverse strand, counting down.
GTTTAAATCAGGGTCAGTGACACGACATGTTCGTTTCTGAAGGCGGAGCATAGATTAATGTTTACCAGACATGCCCGTATTTTCCGAGCTTTATACAATAAATGTTGTGAATTAACTGGATAATATAGTATTTAGTGCTGCAATGACATTGCACAACACCAAGATAACCGACCTTCTCATCTGAGCTGTCATTGGTCTTTCACCGCTCGTCAATGTCAACGTATTGGAGATGACCAATCAAATCAAAGTAGGCGGGCTTTATGTTGACAGAAGCTGAGCGCGCGACACTTGAGTTTAACGGTCATAAAGTGGAGATAAGATTAGAGTTGCCAACTTCAGCAAAGGAGAATAAGGGACGACCTTGGTTCTTTATAGGAAAATAAAGGACATAAGGACACTCAAATATTTGTAATTTACCACGTTTTTGTCATTTCACTGTCAGAAGACAAGTATGTGTACAATAAGTATGTTTTTTTTAACTGAGCTAAAAAATGTGCTTTAGCTATTTATGTACAATTTAATTCTAAAAAGAATTAAATTATCATATTACAATGTCACGCCTGTTACACACAAACCACTGCCTGAGCAGTAGCCTACCACTACAGAACTGTGACAACACAAAATATGAGGAGCAGATTGTTCCTTTAAAGGGGAAATGAAGCAGTCAGTCAAGTTTACATGATTTACAAGATTGATTTCCACTACAATAAAAAATTATGTAAGAAACATGACAAATGTTAACATATAAAAGAAACACCGTTATATATTTCGCGGCAAGGGCACTGCCATTGTGCTGTATTATAACGGGTGACGTCACGGGGTGGGTTTGCTCTGTGCTGAGTTCAGTAAAATACAGTGAAAGATGCATGTAAGCTGGTCGAACCAGCGAACAACTAATGTTAGGTACAGTTAGCTAACAGCTGTAAGCATGAACTAGCTAACGCTAACTTAGTGTTTAGCTAGTGAACTTTATTAGTACCAGACAAAAAGACGACGTGTAACGTTAACAAACTGCACATGGAAACATTGTTTGCGATGTCTGCCATCATATTCCCGTCTCTTTGTCAACACCATGGTTGCAATACATGGTCAAGATCATCGTCTTGACAGCAGATGGATCGTGCTATCGTGGCGTAATAATCTGTTTGGTTGTAAAATGTACCTGAATGAAATTAATCAAATGTATCGTCCTGTGGAATCATTCATTCACAGACAGCATACGAATCTTCCTGTTACGACTGCGAGTCGAGTGTGAATTGAAAGCGCTTCAGACGATTCAGTGCGTGCAGGAAACCGAACAGATCATTCAAACTGATTTGCGAACCGATTTAGACAGATCTGCCAACATGTTTGATGAAGTCTTTGAACAAAATCGACAAAAAAAAAGAGTGATTCATTTGTAAATTGAGCATCGCTCATCATGCCCATAAAAAAGATACAGCGCGCTTGGAAAACTACGCATTTAACAACATGTTTGCATTAAAATAAAGTGCGCCATTTGCATCCCTGCATATAACGAGATTTGGGCCATACAAATTACGGGAGTTTCACGGGAGAAATAACAAAACGGGAAGGGGGCGGGACATGGATGTGAAATACGGGAGACTCCCGGGGAAAACGGTAGTGTTGACAGGTATGAGCTACAGCTAATACACCATAACACCATAATTTGTATGGCCCTGTATGGCGTTATTTTTTAGTCAAAAGTTATGAGTGTGTAAGACATGCTCACGAGCACATTATGTTATTTCACACGCGCAAAAATTAACCTTCAGCTGGCATGATAAAAGTACTCGCGCACAAATTCAACAACCGAGAGGTGTACAGGTAGCTGCGAGCGAGCGCTTGGCATACTCTCATAGGTTAACTCTGCTTGTACAGTGGAATCCTGCTCGCGCGCAGCGGGCTTCTGCTCGCGGACTGCTGTTTTGCTCACGCAGTGGATTTCTGCTCCCTCGAGTCTACATGACTTTTGACAATTTGGGGGCGGAACCAAGGAGGACACTGACCCTCTTATGATTGGTCACTTTAATCGTAATCACAACCACAGGGACATCTTTGTACTTTGATTGACAGCTCTCATTACAGGAAGCACGGAGTCAAAGTATCTGACGGAGTTTTTTTTATTTTTATTGAAATATCAAGATTTACAGACAAACATGGCTGCATAACTTCCTTTTCTTTAGAATAGGATACAAGGACAATATAGTCAGAGGGAGCAGCTCTTAATACAACAAGAATATAAATGTAGTCTTAGTACAAAAATAAGGATATTTGTAAGCAAAATAAACATTTTAATAAATAAACGGTAAGGAATTATAATATAACATGACATAAGGGGAGAATTCAGTCTTTTTTCATCCATTTATCTTAGTTGGGAAGTGTTTTAGGGTATCATATATTTTTTGTGCTTTAGGACCTTTCAAAGCTAAGGATTTTATATACAGTTTAAATTCATTTAAAAAATAAATAAAATAAAAAACTCCGTCAGATCCTTTGACTCTGACTTCCTGTAATGAGAGCTGTCCATCAAGGTACAAGGATGTCCCTGTGGTTGTGATTACGATTAAAGTGACCAATCATAAGAGGGTCAGTGTCCTCCTTGGTTCCGCCCCCAAATTGTCAAAAGTCATGTAGACTCGAGCGAGCAGAAATCCACTGCGCGAGCAAAACAGCAGTCCGCGAGCAGAAGCCCGCTGCGCGCGAGCAGGATTCCACTGTACAAGCAGAGTTAACCTATGAGAGTATGCCAGGCGCTCGCTCGCAGCTACCTGTACACCTCTCGGTTGTTGAATTTGTGCGCGAGTACTTTTATCATGCCAGCTGAAGGTTCATTTTTGCGCGTGTGAAATAACATAATGTGCTCGTGAGCATGTCTTACACACTCATAACTTTTGACTAAAAAATAACGCCATACAGGGCCATACAAATTATGGTGTTATGGTGTATTAGCTGTAGCTCATACCTGTCAACACTACCGTTTTCCCCGGGAGTCTCCCGTATTTCACATCCATCTCCCGCCCCCTTCCCGTTTTGTTATTTCTCCCGTGAAACTCCCGTAATTTGTATGGCCCAAATCTCGTTATATGCAGGGATGCAAATGGCGCACTTTATTTTAATGCAAACATGTTGTTAAATGCGTAGTTTTCCAAGCGCGCTGTATCTTTTTTATGGGCATGATGAGCGATGCTCAATTTACAAATGAATCACTCTTTGTTTTTGTCGATTTTGTTCAAAGACTTCATCAAACATGTTGGCAGATCTGTCTAAATCGGTTCGCAAATCAGTTTGAATGATCTGTTCGGTTTCCTGCACGCACTGAATCGTCTGAAGCGCTTTCAATTCACACTCGACTCGCAGTCGTAACAGGAAGATTCGTATGCTGTCTGTGAATGAATGATTCCACAGGACGATACATTTGATTAATTTCATTCAGGTACATTTTACAACCAAACAGATTATTACGCCACGATAGCACGATCCATCTGCTGTCAAGACGATGATCTTGACCATGTATTGCAACCATGGTGTTGACAAAGAGACGGGAATATGATGGCAGACATCGCAAACAATGTTTCCATGTGCAGTTTGTTAACGTTACACGTCGTCTTTTTGTCTGGTACTAATAAAGTTCACTAGCTAAACACTAAGTTAGCGTTAGCTAGTTCATGCTTACAGCTGTTAGCTAACTGTACCTAACATTAGTTGTTCGCTGGTTCGACCAGCTTACATGCATCTTTCACTGTATTTTACTGAACTCAGCACAGAGCAAACCCACCCCGTGACGTCACCCGTTATAATACAGCACAATGGCAGTGCCCTTGCCGCGAAATATATAACGGTGTTTCTTTTATATGTTAACATTTGTCATGTTTCTTACATAATTTTTTATTGTAGTGGAAATCAATCTTGGAAATCATGTAAACTTGACTGACTGCTTCATTTCCCCTTTAAGTGCATGTTTATTTTTAAGTGTTATTTTTTTTTAAACAATAGCCTAGAGTTTGTTAAAGTGAATGTGCATGTAATGGGCTTTGATAAGCCTAACTTTTTTATAAACACAAATGATTAAATGTAGACATATCCTATGTAGAAAAGTTACAGTAAATGTAGAAAAAAACAGTAATTTCATGGTTTACATTTTTATGAACAGTGAAAACAAATGTGCAAGAATTCAACAGAATAAAGTGCTAAAAAAATACGATTTTGACCTTTTCTTTCTTTTGTTATCAGAACCTGCTCATTTTTTCCATGAGTACTTCTCATTTCTCACAGCTGGAAGGATTTTGTCACGTAGGCAGAGGAAAACGAGGAGTCCAAAGGTACAATTGCAAAGCGATTACTTATAACACACAAAGTGGGCAGAAGGTACACACACGTAAATGTAAAGTAGAACAGACAAAAACTAACTGAACAGAAAGGAACTAAATACAGACACCAATGAACACAGATGAGTTGAACACAGGTGATAATGGTGATGATGATGACAGGTGCGGGTAATGGTGGAGTGAGTGCAGGTGTGAAGACATGAGGGATGCTGGGAAGTGTAGTTCAGACGCTGAACCGTGACTGTGACAGATTTGTTTGTCATGAAATACAGTTTTGTTAAATTCCTAACACAGTGTGTTGAAGTTAGGGTCGCTTTTCATGAGTTCAACAGAGCATCTGTTCCTCGGGTCACTCCACTTGTTTTTCCTCCTGGAGAATATCCTCTCCATGTAGCCGGTGGATGATGGAATACTAAGGACAGATAAGACTAAAGCCAGTACGTGTGGAAGATCTGCGGCTTGAAGCGCTGTCCTCCACGTTCTAGCTGTCTGAATGCTGCCGCTGGTCATGTTCTCTCAGCTGTGTTGAGACATGGAGTCGGCAGTGACACAATCATCGTAAAGTGATTTGTAGCTTTTGAATGAGTTTAAAGGAATACTCCACTTTTTTTTATTTTTTTGTAACCTGGAGACATTTGTGAGAGACGATTCAGAAAACATTTCCTTTGGTGCAGATCCTAAATCCACAGGTAAATCCACTACCTAATCAATGACACAAACTTAGTGGCGGTCAGGTTGGAAGTTACCCAGCTGGGGACTATTTCCAGGCGCTGTGTAATATCATTGCGCCGCTGCACTCACGGTACGGCAGTGAAGTTCCTTGATTATTACGCAGGAATGAGAGTATAGTTTCTAGCCATATCAGCCTAGAAAATCATAACTTTTTATTTTCCGTCAGTCTTAGTACACGATGTAACTACAGAAGAGTCAAGTTTTAAATGGTAAAAATGTCTCAACTCTTTGGTAATTTTTTTTGAGAGAGATGCTAAAAGTTAGGGGTGGGAGATATTGACAAAAATGAATATCTTGATATTTTTTTTCAATATCTCGATATCGATATTCAGACGATATTTTTGCAATCCTTCAAAGAAATATGTGCAAACTGGCAAAGAAGTTCCAGTTGGTCTTTTGACTTGCTGCATTTGACCTATTATTGTATAGAATTACTAGTACATAACGATATGAGACATTATTGATTTAAAGACTCCAAAACTTTTTAAAATAATAAAATATTATTCAATAAAGTCTTTATTGTTTTTGTATATTTTTAATAGGGGTGTAATGGTTCACAAAATTCACGGTTCGGTTTGATACGATACAGTGGTGTCACGGTTCGGTACGTTTTCGATACAGCAAAAATAAAGAAATGCCATAGAAATTTCCTATTTATTAAAAGAAAAATTATTTTTAAGTAAGTGTGAGTTTTCCTACATCTTGAAACTTTTAGTTTTATTAATGGGGGTAATCTTTGAAGGATGAACAAATAATGTTTTGGTCATCACATTAAAAATAAAATTTAAATAACATATAACATTTGAGTTTTGAAGTGCTGGAAAAAGATTGTGTGACGTACTTGAAAGCATTTTAATATTTCTGCCAAACTTCCATGGTTACAAGTTAGTGTTACTACATTAAATCCATGGTGAATGATCTGTGGACTTAAAACCTATAACTAGTTCATTCATGGAACAATGTTTCTCCTGGTTTCCACATCAGCGCTGTTTGATCAGCTTATAACGGAGAAATTGTAACGCTTCTCACTAGATCTCGTAGCGATGTTATTACTTAAGAGGGGAATTCAAATGCTTTGTTTACTGGATCTCTTATGTAGTACCGGTGTCGCTTAATCAAGATTGGCTCGCGCTGCACTGACATTTATCCGAACTGATAAACGGTCCGTGAAGCACAAAATAATGAGTTTCGTTCCGCTTTCATTTCATTTGCCATTTGATGTTGCGCAACGTTGTGGTGTTCGCTCCAGCGCGGATTTTGGTCGGCAGGAAAAATGGTCCAACCACCGGGATGGTTCGGCTTGTAATGCATACCAAACAGATCTCTTGGGAAAATGTATTCCATCTTTTGGACTCATTATACAACGCAATTTTCTAATGATACAAACACGAAGCTCGCCACTTGAGGACGCTACAGACATTTAAGAAAAATGTTTTAACTTCCGACTTCATTTTTCCGCAAACAACGCATATTTTGCCTTTTCTAGCAGCTATTTTAATAATTGTACATCGGCTTTACTCTTTACGATTTTGGATTGTTGCTTCAACCTAAGAAACGTCATAACACACAGGTAAGAACTTCGTAGTTGTATATTGCATATTAGTAGCAGCTTAGGCTACTCTCGTGCAATTGAGGAACGATTGTGATTTTGTACAAAGAAATAAAATAAACAAACCCCTACAGTATTAAAATCGCTACATATAATTGTTTAGAAGGTTATAGTGTGCATTATTTGTTTTCTCTTTAACTTCCTTCAGCTCTTTTCATGTTTGGGGGGTCGGATTGTACAAATAATGAAATATTCGATATCCCAATTTTGCATATCGTCCAGACAACAATTTAATATTATCGTCTAAACGATATATCGCCCACCTCTACTAACAGTCTAATCAGATTCAATGATCTATGCTAAGCTATGCTAAAAGTGCTACCGCCAGACCCGGAGATCGGCTGAATAGATTCAAAAACGGTAAAACTCAACTGTTTAACTCTAGGGAAGTTGGAAGCTGAGCCTATTTCCAAAAAAAATGGCGTGTTCCTTGAAATTTCTCTGCAACCTTCTCCATATCACCAAAGTCAAGTTTCTCAGACTGGAGAGACAAAGGCTTCAGTGAAAGAGCCAGTTGTCCTCAGTGAAGTCAAACCATTTCTTCACATACCTGATGGCACATGCCCTCATTATACATCTTTAATACGTTTTCTTTTGACAGTCCATCTATGATATTAAAAATCCTTTCATCGGGAATGTGAAGGTTTGACAGTTCTTCACACAAAATTCTTTGAGTTTTTCTCTTCTTTTTGCAGAGCTTGAGAATAATGCATATATTTTGAGAACAATGTTCTCTACATCCACTGACAACTCATCTTGCATGTTTTACTGTATTGTGGACAATGTGGGCAAGACTGTTGCCTGGTAGGAGGAAGCTGTTTTTCTTCTTCAACTTTGTGTAAACTGAGTTGTGAACACCATAATTCACATTTGTATGACTTGATCCTATACAGCAGACTCATTAGGATTCTCCACAAAATCAGACATTTTTAGGGATACTCCACTCTCAGGAGTGAAATACTGAATAGACAGAGGAAACATCTTTTGATTGCCCTTGTTAGATGCGTCTGTTTGAGTGGAAAATGGGATGGGTTTCGACCCCTTCAAAAAATTACCCACTTCAGCAACTGACTCGGGGGCAAGAACGTTTTTGACAATAGTCTCCGCTTTTGTACGTCCACAGGACATCTTCTTCTATATAACTGTTCTTGCTGTATTTTGGATCAAATAAATGAAGCCTTGGTGAGCAGAAGAGACTTCTCTTAAAACATTAAAAATGTTTCCGTTCTAATAATTTTGGCCACCACTGTGTCAGTGGTGGCCAAAATTATTAGAACAGAAATCTGCTTAAATTTGATCAATACATTCAATTGGAATAAGTCACTATAGGGCTTTTACCAATCAAATTGAACTCAGTATCAACAAAAATATTTGTTTCCACTACAGAGAAAACAGAATTTGTATCAGAGGTGGCATTTAGATGTATAAAATTGAATACAAATATGCAAAACAAGCATGAAAAACATTGTTTTATCGCTTTGCACGTTCATCTTCAGAACACAAATTAAAGTTATTTTCATTAAATCTGAGAGCTGTCTCACTCCTGTATGGGCAGAAAGTTAGTAAAGACAATGTTTAAAATAGTCCAAGTGACTACAGTGGCTCAACCATAAATAAAAAACAAAACAAAAAAACATAACGACTTTATTCAACTATTCATTTTCTTCTGTGTGGGCCTCTGAGTGAGTTCACGTAGTGTAACAGCACAGCATTTCTGGGTTGTGTGTCAGAACGTAGGCTCACTATTGGCTGGCGCTAGTCATGTGTGTGATGCGTGTGATGCTGGCCAATGGTGAGCCCGTGTTCTGAGATGTACAACCCAGAAGCGCTGCACTGTTACACTACGTGAACTCACTCAGAGGCCCACACAGAAGAAAATTAATAAAGAGTTTTTGCGCACAAAGTATTCTTGTCGCTTGATAAACATATGGTTGAGCCACTGTAAATTGTTATAATTATAAATTATAATGGTTAGATTAAAAAACATTATTGAATTAGGCTATTTCATGAAGATTATAAAGCAATCAATAGGTAACCACCATCAGCTGATCTCGTTTCACTTTAGCTTTCTTTGCTGCTGCAAATATGTTTAACAAACACAGTCATAACAGACAAATAAGACAAAAGATATAATAAGAGTTAAGAGCCCAACTAATGGAAACACTAATCACTGTTATGGTGACTTTTAATGAAACACATTAGAGTTAAACCCTTCAATTCTCAAAAACTTTTGTAGACGTCTGACAGAAATCAAGTAAATATGGTTATTAATAAGTCAAGCTGGTAATGCTGTTTGTGGAATTGTTTAATCCTCCTCTGCTGAGATCTGGAGATATTTAAATGTCTTCTTTGATCTTCAGTTGATTTAATCTAAGGCTGTGTCTGAAGTCAGTTGTAGTTCTTGTGTTTCTGCTCGTCTCTTTTTCTGTTCTCTTCTTTGCTTCAGTGATTCTGCTTGTTAACAGGCTTATTAAGGCTGAGATGACTCCATATTTAACAGAGGTGGGAGTAAGTCACACATGTGCAAGTCACAAGCAAGTCTCAAGTCTTAACCTTCGAGTCTCAAGCAAGTTAATATTTTATAAAGGCAAGTCAAGTCACTGCCTTACGTCAAGCAAGTCAAGTCAAGTCACTGCCTTACGTCAAGCAAGTCAAGTCAAGTCACTGCCTTATGTCAAGCAAGTCAAGTCAAGTCACTGCCTTACGTCAAGAAAGTCAAGTCAAGTCGTAGCTTGGGTCACAAGTCACTGGCAAGTCATACAAATAAATGCGCGTGTTTTTCCGAGGGAGAACGCGGTGATGAGTAAAATCCAATGACACCACAGGGAACTTAATGTAGGTTTTGAATGAAGCTGAAAACTTTAAAAGTATTTATTTGCTTGTTTTTCATTAGCTATTGTAGTACCACTCGTGCAGTATACCCTATTTCAAGTCTGACTACGCCACCCCCTGATAATGGGCAGGAGGAACCACAAATCTTCCTATGAATGTAGTGTGGCTAATAATATGTTTATCCCCGCAAAGGGACAGTAAAGAAGAGGCAGATATATCAATGTATTCCAAATTTATTATATATTTTAGTGCAGAAAGACGTAGAAAAGTTATTAAAATGGATCTTAAAAATACTAGAATAAATGACTGGTGGATTTTCCTCAATCTAGGAAGGTCAGATCTGCCAATGCAAAACCCCTGCTCAGGAGGCCTCTGGGGAGACAGAAACAGGAGACAGCAACCCAACACCAGTCGAAGCATGCACCACAGCAAGCTCTACACACCTAAGATCTTTAGATACCACTACAAAATATCACACCGTGTTGTAGTTATAAGTACACACCAATACAATGTCTCTCCCAGTGTGGTCCCCAGAGAAGAGGCAAAGCATCAGCATAGATCCGGCCTTTTACAAGGATAACCTACACAGAAAACATAGTTAGGGAGGAGAACCACCAGCATAAATGGCAACCCTTAGTCAAGAAAAATAAAATAAAAAATGCTACTATGAATGTGGCACATGAACGACAAGATTAACCACACAACAACAACAAAAATCAAACAACAAAAAAACAATAAAGAAGTGCTTATCAATCACATGAAAACAGTGGCTGGCCTGGTCCCTTTTCAAAAGAAACCAAGCATGTTAGTTAGTTACCAACCTCATTAAACACCATAGCATAGTCAATTCAAACATAACACAAAAATACAGGCCTACTTTTCCAGTATGCTCAACTGTCCCACAGCACATTAACACATGCAGAGAAAAGGTGAATGTTCCATTGCTACAGACAGAGAAAGTAATTAAAACTTGTTTAAATGCAAATATAAAACATTCAATGGAAAATGTACATAGAGGCATTTACCAGTGCAGCCCAGCAGCTCGAGTCACACTGGGGGTGATCGCATAAAGGTTAAACCTCCAGACAGAAGCCTGTGTCCTCTGTGAAGAGTAGACACGCGCTTCTAAAATTACCCTTAAAAAAATTGAAATAAATAAATATTAAAATTCAATAGCAGTGAGTAAACAGGTTCCACAATGATCCGTTATACCTACATAAAAAAAGGAGCCCAACTCACACAACAGTGTCCAGCATCAACACAGAAAAGGTCTGCCTTGCAGGCAGCAAACCTTTATCGCTTCCTAATTAGTCATGTGACCTTACCACAGATCACATGATCCCAAGTGTTTAGTGAATGTGCTGCAGCTGTGTTGTATGCCTGCCTGAGTAGATCCCCACACTATGAAAAGTATAAAAGTATAGGCCTTATACAAAAGTAGTTTCTTGAAAAATATCTGTCATGTTAGTGTTAATAATGTTTCTGTCATGTCAGTTTTAGTAATGTGAGTATCTGTCATGTCAGTGTTAGTAATGTGAGTATCTGTCATGTCAGTGTTAGTAATGTTAGTATCTGTAATGTTAGTGTTAGTAATGTGAGTATCTGTCATGTCAGTGTTAGTAATGTTAGTATCTGTAATGTCAGTGTTAGTAATGTTAGTATCCGTCATGTCAGTGTTAGTAATGTGAGTATCTGTAATGTTAGTGTTAGTAATGTGAGTATCTGTCATGTTAGTGTTAGTAATGTGAGTATCTGTCATGTCAGTGTTAGTAATGTGAGTATCTGTAATGTTAGTGTTAGTAATGTGAGTATCTGTAATGTTAGTGTTAGTAATGTGAGTATCTGTCATGTTAGTGTTAGTAATGTGAGTATCTGTAATGTTAGTGTTAGTAATGTGAGTATCTGTCATGTTAGTGTTAGTAATGTGAGTATCTGTCATGTTAATGTTAGTAATGTGAGTATCTGTCATGTCAGTGTTAGTAATGTGAGTATCTGTCATGTCAGTGTTAGTAATGTGAGTATCTGTCATGTTAGTGTTAGTAATGTGAGTATCTGTCATGTTAGTGTTAGTAATGTGAGTATCCATCATGTCAGTGTTAGTAATGTGAGTATCTGTCATGTTAGTGTTAGTAATGTGAGTATCTGTCATGTCAGTGTTAGTAATGTGAGTATCTGCCATGTCAGTGTTAGTAATGTGAGTATCTGTCATGTCAGTGTTAGTAATGTGAGTATCCGTCATGTTAGTGTTAGTAATGTGAGTATCTGTCATGTTAGTGTTAGTAATGTTAGTATCCGTCATGTCAGTGTTAGTAATGTGAGTATCTGTCATGTTAGTGTTAGTAATGTGAGTATCTGTAATGTTAGTGTTAATAATGTTTCTGTCATGTTAGTGTTAGTAATGTTAGTATCCGTCATGTCAGTGTTAGTAATGTGAGTATCTGTCATGTTAGTGTTCGTAATGTTAGTATCCGTCATGTCAGTGTTAGTAATGTGAGGATCTGTCATGTTAGTGTTAGTAATGTGAGTATCTGTCATGTTAGTGTTAGTAATGTTAGTATCCGTCATGTCAGTGTTAGTAATGTGATTATCTGTCATGTTAGTGTTAGTAATGTTAGTATCCGTCATGTCAGTGTTAGTAATGTTAGTATCCGTCATGTCAGTGTTAGTAATGTGATTATCTGTCATGTTAGTGTTAGTAATGTGAGTATCCGTCATGTTAGTGTTAGTAATGTGATTATCTGTCATGTTAGTGTTAGTAATGTGAGTATCCGTCATGTTAGTGTTAGTAATGTGATTATCTGTCATGTTAGTGTTAGTAATGTGAGTATCCGTCATGTCAGTGTTAGTAATGTTAGTATCCGTCATGTTAGTGTTAGTAATGTTAGTATCCGTCATGTCAGTGTTAGTAATGTGATTATCTGTCATGTTAGTGTTAGTAATGTTAGTATCTGTAATGTTAGTGTTAGTAATGTGAGTATCCGTCATGTCAGTGTTAGTAATGTGAGTATCCGTCATGTTAGTGTTAGTAATGTGATTATCTGTCATGTTAGTGTTAGTAATGTGAGTATCCGTCATGTTAGTGTTAGTAATGTGATTATCTGTCATGTCAGTGTTAGTAATGTGAGTATCCGTCATGTTAGTGTTAGTAATGTGAGTATCTGTAATGTTAGTGTTAGTAATGTGAGTATCTGTCATGTTAGTGTTAGTAATGTGAGTATCCATCATGTCAGTGTTAGTAATGTGAGTATCCGTCATGTCAGTGTTAGTAATGTTAGTATCCGTCATGTTAGTGTTAGTAATGTGATTATCTGTCATGTCAGTGTTAGTAATGTGAGTATCCGTCATGTTAGTGTTAGTAATGTGAGTATCCGTCATGTCAGTGTTAGTAATGTGAGTATCCGTCATGTTAGTGTTAGTAATGTGATTATCTGTCATGTTAGTGTTAGTAATGTGAGTATCCGTCATGTTAGTGTTAGTAATGTGATTATCTGTCATGTCAGTGTTAGTAATGTGAGTATCCGTCATGTTAGTGTTAGTAATGTGAGTATCTGTAATGTTAGTGTTAGTAATGTGAGTATCTGTCATGTTAGTGTTAGTAATGTGAGTATCTGTCATGTTAGTGTTAGTAATGTGAGTATCCATCATGTCAGTGTTAGTAATGTGAGTATCTGTCATGTTAGTGTTAGTAATGTGAGTATCTGTCATGTCAGTGTTAGTAATGTGAGTATCTGCCATGTCAGTGTTAGTAATGTGAGTATCTGTCATGTCAGTGTTAGTAATGTTAGTATCCGTCATGTCAGTGTTAGTAATGTGAGTATCTGTCATGTTAGTGTTAGTAATGTGAGTATCTGTAATGTTAGTGTTAATAATGTTTCTGTCATGTTAGTGTTAGTAATGTTAGTATCCGTCATGTCAGTGTTAGTAATGTGAGTATCTGTCATGTTAGTGTTCGTAATGTTAGTATCCGTCATGTCAGTGTTAGTAATGTGAGTATCTGTCATGTTAGTGTTAGTAATGTGAGTATCTGTCATGTTAGTGTTAGTAATGTTAGTATCCGTCATGTCAGTGTTAGTAATGTGATTATCTGTCATGTTAGTGTTAGTAATGTTAGTATCCGTCATGTCAGTGTTAGTAATGTTAGTATCCGTCATGTCAGTGTTAGTAATGTGATTATCTGTCATGTTAGTGTTAGTAATGTGAGTATCCGTCATGTTAGTGTTAGTAATGTGATTATCTGTCATGTTAGTGTTAGTAATGTGAGTATCCGTCATGTTAGTGTTAGTAATGTGATTATCTGTCATGTTAGTGTTAGTAATGTGAGTATCCGTCATGTCAGTGTTAGTAATGTTAGTATCCGTCATGTTAGTGTTAGTAATGTGATTATCTGTCATGTCAGTGTTAGTAATGTGAGTATCCGTCATGTTAGTGTTAGTAATGTGAGTATCCGTCATGTCAGTGTTAGTAATGTGAGTATCCGTCATGTTAGTGTTAGTAATGTGATTATCTGTCATGTTAGTGTTAGTAATGTGAGTATCCGTTAGTGTTAGTAATGTGAGTATCCGTCATGTTAGTGTTAGTAATGTGATTATCTGTCATGTCAGTGTTAGTAATGTGAGTATCCGTCATGTTAGTGTTAGTAATGTGATTATCTGTCATGTCAGTGTTAGTAATGTGAGTATCCGTCATGTTAGTGTTAGTAATGTGATTATCTGTCATGTCAGTGTTAGTAATGTGAGTATCCGTCATGTTAGTGTTAGTAATGTGAGTATCCATCATGTCAGTGTTAGTAATGTGAGTATCCGTCATGTTAGTGTTAGTAATGTGAGTATCCGTCATGTTAGTGTTAGTAATGTGATTATCTGTCATGTTAGTGTTAGTAATGTGAGTATCTGTAATGTTAGTGTTAGTAATGTGAGTATCCGTCATGTTAGTGTTAGTAATGTGATTATCTGTCATGTCAGTGTTAGTAATGTGAGTATCCGTCATGTTAGTGTTAGTAATGTGATTATCTGTCATGTCAGTGTTAGTAATGTGAGTATCCGTCATGTTAGTGTTAGTAATGTGAGTATCCGTCATGTCAGTGTTAGTAATGTGAGTATCCGTCATGTCAGTGTTAGTAATGTGAGTATCCGTCATGTTAGTGTTAGTAATGTGATTATCTGTCATGTTAGTGTTAGTAATGTGAGTATCCGTCATGTTAGTGTTAGTAATGTGATTATCTGTCATGTTAGTGTTAGTAATGTTAGTATCCGTCATGTCAGTGTTAGTAATGTTAGTATCCGTCATGTCAGTGTTAGTAATGTGATTATCTGTCATGTTAGTGTTAGTAATGTGAGTATCCGTCATGTTAGTGTTAGTAATGTTAGTATCCGTCATGTCAGTGTTAGTAATGTGATTATCTGTCATGTTAGTGTTAGTAATGTTAGTATCCGTCATGTCAGTGTTAGTAATGTGAGTATCTGTCATGTTAGTGTTAGTAATGTGAGTATCTGTCATGTTAGTGTTAGTAATGTTAGTATCCGTCATGTCAGTGTTAGTAATGTGATTATCTGTCATGTTAGTGTTAGTAATGTGAGTATCTGTCATGTTAGTGTTAGTAATGTTAGTATCCGTCATGTCAGTGTTAGTAATGTGAGTATCTGTCATGTCAGTGTTAGTAATGTGAGTATCTGTCATGTTAGTGTTAGTAATGTGAGTATCTGTCATGTTAGTGTTAGTAATGTTAGTATCCGTCATGTCAGTGTTAGTAATGTGAGTATCTGTAATGTTAGTGTTAGTAATGTGAGTATCTGTCATGTTAGTGTTAGTAATGTGAGTATCTGTAATGTTAGTTTTAGTAATGTGAGTATCTGTCATGTCAGTGTTAGTAATGTTAGTATCCGTCATGTCAGTGTTAGTAATGTGAGTATCTGTAATGTTAGTTTTAGTAATGTGAGTATCTGTAATGTTAGTTTTAGTAATGTGAGTATCCGTCATGTCAGTGTTAGTAATGTGAGTATCTGTAATGTTAGTTTTAGTAATGTGAGTATCTGTAATGTTAGTTTTAGTAATGTGAGTATCTGTAATGTTAGTTTTAGTAATGGGAGTATCCGTCATGTCAGTGTTAGTAATGTGAGTATCTGTAATGTTAGTTTTAGTAATGTGAGTATCTGTAATGTTAGTTTTAGTAATGTGAGTATCTGTAATGTTAGTTTTAGTAATGTGAGTATCTGTCATGTTAGTGTTAGTAATGTGAGTATCTGTCATGTTAGTGTTAGTAATGTGAGTATCTGTAATGTTAGTTTTAGTAATGTGAGTATCTGTAATGTTAGTTTTAGTAATGTGAGTATCTGTAATGTTAGTGTTAGTAATGTGAGTATCTGTCAGTATCTGTAATGTTAGTTTTAGTAATGTGAGTATCTGTAATGTTAGTTTTAGTAATGTGAGTATCTGTAATGTTAGTGTTAGTAATGTGAGTATCTGTCATGTTAGTGTTAGTAATGTGAGTATCTGTAATGTTAGTTTTAGTAATGTGAGTATCTGTCATGTTAGTGTTAGTAATGTGAGTATCTGTAATGTTAATGATTATTGATGAAATGTCCCAGAGTACCAAAGTGTTCATCCCACCAAAGTCAGGTCATGGGTCTTCTATGCCAGAGTCACCTTGCATCATAACCACCCAACCAGAGTCTCGTGAAATGGCTACCACTTCAGAGTCAAGTCACGTCATTGCTGTCAAATCAGAGATTCATGAAATGGCTGTCATGTCAGAATCAAGTTATGTCATGAGCATCTATCCTGAGTCTTGTAACCGTCTTCCTATCCACTCTTAGTGAGACACGGAACAAGATAATTTTGAGGGAGGGCCCCACAGACCAAACTTGTTTTAGAGTATAAAGAGAGCATACGCAGTTCAAAGATAAACCTAAACACACCAATAGAAAAGCTTTCAGTTTATATCAGACGACCCACACCAGTATATTTACATAAACACCACTCAGCGAACACTGAGTATAAAATAATAAACCCAAAGATTCATCCAAATGCATTACTATCATTGATAAGTAGCAATAAAAATAAGAACTGAAAACCCTAGTTTTTTACTGTCCTGTAATCCATAGAGTGCATCCAATGCCTTGTCTCATAGAGTCAATGGTTCCAGTTGCAGCAATGGAGAGAAACTGAATAATAGTCACGTGACAGAGATGATGCAGTAACTATTTAAATCCACAGTGATTCCAAATCCCATACGACTGCAGTCAGGCAAGCCATTGTCCTTAGGGTATATAATTCTCATATTCCCGTCGATTTACCGCCTTGAGCCTCATCGACAAAAGGAAAAATAGAGGATATTCAAAGAGTCCTTTTACAAACACAAAAATACATACTAGCATTAGCATGCCGGTTTCAAACCACACAACAGCCAAAAGAACCAACCCCCCCCCCCCCCCCCCAAAAAAAAAAACAACACAAAAATAACCTTAATTGACATTACAAATCATACAAAGAAAAGCAATTACTTGATTGAGCTTGAAACAATAGTTTCTCAATCTGGACTCTGAGCAAATTGTGTGAACCAAGAGAGAAGAACCAGCTGGCCCAATTGAATCCACCTCATTGTCACTAAGGCCTTTTCTCAATACCAATACGCACACTTCGGACTTGCGTCCTTGATAGTTCAGACTTGCCAAGTTCGACTCAGGAGAACGAACTCCCGAGGACGAGAGGACGCGAGTCCGGTTATTCTGCAAACGGAACCGCTGCATTTTTGATCGCGTCACTCAGCTCGCTCTGGCTACTCCGGTTATCTCTTTATGTAAATATTTTAGGCAACTATAAAACGAAATATGGTATAAAGTACAACTCTGCCTTTTTTCATCAACAATAAAACTAAATATGTAATAAGACACCACTCTGCCTCTTTTCATTAAAAAACAAATCTTAAACATATTAATGGCCACACAAATGTGGTTCAGGCACCGCGTGCATTGATTATCTTCACTGCATATATTTATAAAAGTATAAGTAGCTTAAAAGGTATAAGAAGCTATACAATGTCTGTTATAGGACAACTTAGTTTGAATAAACGAGCAGACACTGATTAGCTACTTGCTCTACGTTTATTTAAAATTAACAGCAAGACAACTAGAAGTGAATTTGCATTCCATTAAATGAATCACACACAGTAAACAAATCCTTAACAAAACAAAAAAAAAACGTTGCAATGAACGTGGTTTGTTTTAAATAAATCACACATAGTAAACAAAACCTTAACAAAAAAAAAAAAAACTTTGCAATGAACTGCAATTTAGACACGCAAACTGGGTGCCGGTGCGTTGAGACATGCTCGGGCAGATTCGGCTTGAAGTCGTTCAACCTTGGATGCGGCGCCGCGCGCACTGTTACAAAAAAACCCGTGCACACAGCCAAGCGAAATGGGATCTTGCCGGTCTTTCGCACCCAACGCGTAATTTTTGCCGCGCGCATCTTCGCGCTCGTGCAGACGTGTCCAACAAGGCTTTACTCCGTGTCAGCGCGCTCTGATCTGTAAAGGGGCACAGACCTCTCCCGAATCATCTCCAGCACTCAGCCTCCGAAGCACCACTAACTCCAACTCCGTTTCCCTCGTAAGCTGATATTAGTATTTAAACATTCTCTATAATAAAAAATGTTTGTAAAAAATATTTTAATAACACGGTTTGGCGGTTATAGAGTTCTAATGACGGTGTTCAACTATAACCGTTGGTCTCACAGTTATATAATAACCGTCACACCCCTAACGATAATATTGTCATATTGCCCAGCCCTACTGTACATATATTTAAAGTTCCTTTCAAAGTAGGGCTGTGTGATTAATCGAAATCGTAATATAATCGCGATTTCTAAATCGCTTCATAGCACGATTTTTTCCGTGCTCCTGGCTCCAACCTCCCAGTATGCTATCTGAACCAATCAGAATGCAGCGTGCCTAAATTGAGCGTGAGAACAGAACAGACCGGGCGGGTACCAGAGATTCAGTGAACTGCTAACAGGTGCGCGTGCCAGATGAGAGCGCGAGTGCATGGAAATATTGGCGCAAAGGGGCTTGCCTCACCAAGTTTCTTTCTCTGGGAAGGTAAGGGAATAACATTACCTGATTGGTTTACAAGCAGTTCCCTCCGCTGCGGCTGTCAGTCATTCTCCATTCATCATTCAAACCAGGGTGTCCACGAATCCTTAAAGTCTTAAATCTTAATTCATAAAAAGTCTTAAAAAGTCTTATTTTTACTAATGAAAGGTCTTAAATTTTCGATGACAATTTGACTTAGACATATCTAAATAGCGTACTTTTTTATTTATTACAGTTTTTTACAATTGCTAACACACAATTTTGCAAGCAATGCTGGTTTTATCAAAATACTTAACACAATTCACAAATGCACACACCCAAACTGCAAAATACCTCATATCTCCTGCAAAATGAAGCACTGCAACCAAAACTACATATAGCATTATCAAAATCAAACTTTTGCACGAAATGGTACACACTTCATTTATATTACCAGATTTTTGTCTAACCAACTACACACTGTTGGGCATAATGAAAAGCACTCTCATCTTTAGTATGCTTTGCCATAATACTAAAATAGTTCAAATTGTAGAAAATTCTTCAGATTGTTCACATGACAGAAATATTTGCAGATACACACACATGCTGTTGAAACATTTATTTTTTTATCTTTCACCAAACAAGTCAGTGCAACATATGCACAGCAGATATATTTACATTGGCCTGAACAAAAATATGCTCACAGAATACAGTAAACTGAAAAACAAAATTGCAGAAAAAATATATATATAAAAAAAGAGGCAAGAAAAATAATTAGGCAGCATCTTGCCGCATAGCTGGGTCAGGCCACATCACAGGCAATATCTTCCCTTGCCAGACATCGAGGGAAGAAGCGCCTAGAGTGCCTTATCCATCCCTGAATCACACCCACATCAATCTCCTCATGCCTCTTCCATAGCCTGCACAAGAGGCATGCGCACAAAGGGCTGCCGGTCGTAAACCTTCCACCGCCATGCTGAAAATAACTCTTCTAGGGGCTCCTACCCTTCCTCTTCTTCCTTTTCCTCTTTCTCTTCCTCCTCCTCCTTCTCTTCCTCCTCCTCTTTCTCTTCCTCCTCCTCTTCCTCTTTCTCTTCCTCCTCCTCTTTCTCTTCCTCCTCCTCTTCCTCCTCCTCTTTCTCTTCCTCCTCCTCTTCCTCTTTCTCTTCCTCCTCCTCTTTCTCTTCCTCCTCCTCTTCTTCTTCCTTCTCCGCTTTCTCTTCCCCCTCCTCCTCTTCCTCCTCCTCTTCCTCTTCCTCCTCCGCTTTCTCTTCCCCCTCCTCCTCTTCCTCCTCCTCTTTCTCTTCCTCCTCTTCTTCCTTTTTCCTCCTCCTCTTTCTCTTCCCCCTCCTCCTCTTCCTCCTCCTCTTCCTCTTCCTCCTCCGCTTTCTCTTCCCCCTCCTCCTCTTCCTCTTCCTCCTCCGCTTTCTCTTCCCCCTCCTCCTCTTCCTCCTCCTCTTCCTCTTCCTCCTCCGCTTTCTCTTCCCCCTCCTCCTCTTCCTCCTCCTCTTTCTCTTCCTCCTCCTCTTCCTTTTCCTCCTCCTCTTTCTCTTCCCCCTCCACCTCTTTCTCTTCCTCCTCCTCCTCTTTCTCTTCCCCCTCCTCCTCTTTCTCTTCCCCCTCCTCCTCCTCCTCCTCCTCTTTCTCTTCCTCCTCCTCTTCCTTTTCCTCCTCCTCTTTCTCTTCCCCCTCCTCCTCTTTCTCTTCCCCCTCCTCCTCTTTCTCTTCCCCCTCCTCCTCCTCCTCTTCCTCCTCCGCTTTCTCTTCTCCCTCCTCCTCTTTCTCTTCCTCCTCCTCTTCCTCCTCCTCTTTCTCTTCCCCCTCCTCCTCCTCCTCTTCCTCCTCCTCTTCCTCTTCCCCCTCCTCCTCTTCCTCCTCCTCTTCCTCCTCCGCTTTCTCTTCCCCCTCTTCCTCTTCCTCTTCCTCTTCCTCCTCCGCTTTCTCTTCCCCTTCCTCCTCTTCCTCTTCCTCTTCCTCCTCCGCTTTCTCTTCCCCCTCCTCCTCTTCCTCTTCCTCTTCCTCCTCCGCTTTCTCTTCCCCCTCCTCCTCTTCCTCTTCCTCTTCCTCCTCCGCTTTCTCTTCCTCCTCCTCCTCTTCCTCCTTCTCTTCCTCCTCCTCTTCCTTTTCCTCCTCCTCTTTCTCTTCCCCCTCCACCTCTTTCTCTTCCTCCTCCTCCTCTTTCTCTTCCCCCTCCTCCTCTTCCTCCTCCTCTTTCTCTTCCTCCTCCTCTTCCTTTTCCTCCTCCTCTTTCTCTTCCCCCTCCTCCTCTTTCTCTTCCCCCTCCTCCTCTTTCTCTTCCCCCTCCTCCTCTTTCTCTTCCCCCTCCTCCTCCTCCTCTTCCTCCTCCTCTTTCTCTTCCCCCTCCTCCTCCTCCTCCTCTTCCTCCTCCTCTTCCTCATCCTCCTCTTCCTCTTCCTCTTCCTCCTCCTCTTTCTCTTCCTCCTCCTCCTCCTCTTTCTCTTCCTCCTCCTCTTCCTCATCTCCCATTGTTGTTGTAAAAAAGAAGGTGCTCACCTGTGGTCTTTTCATAGTACTTACATCCTGATTGAAGTGTTAACCATTAACCATTGAGGTGTTTGACCAGCTGGCACATGTATTAACCAATTAGCTCATGTAGTGTCATTTTAAATGGCAGTGTTTTGAAATGGCAAACATGTGACTTTATGTCAGATTGTTGTGTCTTATGCAGAGAACCGTGTTCAGTGCATTTAAAAAGTGCCATTTTGAATTGCAAAATGTGTGTAAAGCAGAAAATGTGTTTAGACTTTTGGAGACTTGAGAAGAGGTTTTGCTCTCTGTGTCAGTTTAAATAATTGAGCTGTGCATGTCAGTTTAGTGTGTTAGCAATTGGAAAAAACTGTATTCGTACTTTGTGGATTTGCTTGTTCACGTGACGTTTCGCGTCACTTTACCGCCAGCATTACGTCTGTCTCCTGCACACGAAGAAAGCGGGGCCCGGTTCTTATCGCTAAGTAGTTCTTAACGTATTCCTTAACCTCTCTCTTAACGTGATGGCACGATTCCCGACACGTTCGTACGGTAAGTATATCTACTGTAAGTCACACTTTCGTAAGGTTGGTCTGGACCATTCGTAAGCTCTCTCTTAGCGTTGTTTGAGCTCAAGATGCTAGTCGCCGCCACTGTGCAGCAGTCTTTAGAAATCAGCGCAGCGCAGTACAAGTCAAACTATGGTATGTTGACAATGTTGTGGCTCAAAAAATGATTTTATGTTATGGACATTTGAAGACTAATAATAAAATATGTTCGCAATGGATACAGGCCTATTTATGAAGTTGACTTTATTTGGTATCAGATCTAATATGGTGGTAATTAGCCTAGGCTATTTCGTAATGTCATTAAAGCTTTTAAATTGGCAATCACTTTTGATAATTAAAATCTGGCAAACAATCTGGCTCTAAATGGCTAAGATCTATAAATGGGTAAGCATGGTGGTGTCCAGTAAGCGACCAACTATGGCAGCGATCCAACGTGTCCTTGTATTGAATCAAAGACGGCGCCGCCCGCAGAGCCGAATAAAAAAAATGTCAATTTTTTTATTCGCCAAAACTTAAGCCTTTTTGAAATTTTGCCTGACGTCCTGCCAGAACCTTGGTGTGCCTGATCCGGAGGCAGCCATCTTCCTTGCTATGTCGCTCCATAGCTCTTTTTTGTTGCTGTTGCACAAGTTATTCCGAAACCTGGAAAACAGTGTCGCCTTGTGCAAGCTCACCTCGTCCAGCAAAATTTCAAGTTCCTCTGACGAGAAGCTTGGTGCCCTTTTTTTACGTTGCTTCCCCACCATATTCAGTATCTAACTCTCTCTCTCTGTTCATTGTAGATAGGTTGCTTTTTATTGAAAACATTAACCAATGGCAATCAATAACACAATAAACAGAAGTAACTGCAGCTGCTTGCCAATCAATTATGATTGTAAAGTACCTTACCATTACAGTTTTTTCCAACTGCTTACACACATTTTCACTTCATGCACAAAATGCAAAATGCCTCACATCTCCTTCAAAAATGTAAGACTGCATTCAAAATGCCATAAACACATGTCAGAATGAAGCATTTGCATCAAATGGCAAACACTTATTTCATAATAGTGCAAACCATGTAAACATTGTTTTTCTAAATCTAAAGCTCTTTGGTCTTTCATACGCTTATATCTACATTTCAATACAATGTTCTACAGTGAAAGTAATCTTCTGAGAGGGGTAACAAGTACACTGTATTCACCAATGCAATGTAGAAACATAAAATATTTATTAGGCCAAACATTACTGTTGTATACAGTAGCATTCAACAAATCCATAAACATATGTAAACCAAAAGTATATTCTTTATAATACAGTAAAGAACACAATTGAGTGTGGGGGGTCTCTGTGCATCGTTGGCATCCATTGTTCAAAACAGGTAATCTGACCTTTGACCTATTATAGGCTTATACTACAGTAAAGCAGTGATTGGTTAGTGATCAGTAAAGCAATTAGTGTTTGCACATATGAGGAGTGTGTGTGTGACCTGGTGAATAAGTGTAGCATTTTGATTGGTTGTGTTTGGAAAAGGAAATCAAGTAAATTCCTGCTAGATTTTTGTGTTTTAGGTAGAGAATTGTGTGCAGTGTTTTGAAAAAAGTTTTTTATGCAATTGAAAACTGAGTCAAAGGCTGAGAAATAGCTTATGGTTTTGGAGATTTGGTGTGTAGGTTTGCACTTTGAGTGAGAGGTTTCAGGGCCGGAGTGGGACTCATTTTCAGCCCTGGAGTTTCATGCCTTAGACCGGCCCACTTTAGTTACCGACTGACTATATTAAAATAATTAATTAAAACCTCAGTATATAAGTCAGCAATAGAGCACTCTTCTGTACAGCCTTGTAATTCATTGTATTTTTCAAAAAATATAATTTTCTATTCAGTGCAAAAGCCGTACACAGGGTTTTATAAATACAGAGGTCCCAAAAGTGATCTTGCTAGGGGGTTGCTCATATTATTTTTCCACTGTAATTGTCAAAGAACTTAGGCTATGTATATCTGTGTTAAATAGGAATCCATTGCAATAAAGTTATTCTCATTCTGGCCACAGTATGCAATAGGCTATTGTTCTCCTCTCTTATCTCCCTCTCCTTCTCTTGTTCTTCTTCTCTCAGTCTCTTTATCTTTACCTGTAAACATCCCCTTCCCGAAGCTGAGCTTTGATTGATACAGTCTTTGCAAACTGATTATTTATGTCGTCGTTTAAAACTTCGATCGTAAAACAGCTGTTTAGTTTTGCCACGTACATCTTATCTCCTGAAGCGTCGCGTTGGGATTCGCGCGCGGCTCGCGCTTCTGTGAACATAAATCCTGCTTTGTCACCTCAAACATTTTGACATATCACAATTTGATCATTTAATTAATAGTCTATATTTTACTGTTAACTTAAACTATGTTAAAATAAATGTTACTAGGATAATTTGAGTCATGTTTCATTTGCATAGAACGTGTTGTCTTTCTCAACGCCGTAATGCACCTTCGCGTGAAGTGCAAAATCGAGTCCTGAGCAATCGATGCCAACTAATTCAGCACCTTCACTTGGGACAGCGCCTTTGTAACGTCGAACGTAAGAGGCAGCGTTCTAAGAAGCTTTCTAAGGGACACCTCGGGGAACACACTTAGGAACCTAAACAACTTTGGTAAGATATATCTTTCGAGTCTTCTTATAGCTCGCTAAGAGTGAGCGTTATTGGGGAACCGGGCCCTGGTTAATTTCGGTTGAATTGTAAGTTTATTCTTAATGTGCGTAGTGGTGTGCCTATAGTCTATTATGATTGTAAACATTGGCACTGCGAGCTGACATCGCATTTGTATCTCATGCTTGCTTTCACTGCGTGATGTGTCAGTGTGTGCAGTTATAGGTATGTCCCTAAATGAGTTTTTGTCTCATATTTATATCATATTATGTTGTTATCATACATTATCACATCAGCACGAGGGCCGTTTTCCCATGCACAATAACAAATGTGATATTTATTTTATATAACAGTTAAATCATGAACAATAAATTAACATTGTGAGTTACATAAAACAATATTGTCAATATTGTTTGTTTTCCCTGTATTTCGCCGACGAGAATTTGAAAAAGAAACCGTAGCAGAGTCTCAGTGCAACAGGCAGCGATGATTTTTTTTGACTGAAATCTGCGTTTTGAACGAATCATTTTAACGATTCAATGAAAAAATGTTTCCTGAATGAATCAGCCGTTTGAACAAATCGATTGAATGAATGACTCACTAAGACAGTGACTTGCCGCCGCCTACTGGCGGTTTTAGTTTCACATTTAAAGTACCATTTAATTTAAATGTTACAATTAGAAATCAGTTCATATTAAATATTGAATAAAAAAAACGATCTCATAGCTTTATTTATGCAATTGTAAATGGAGTGTAAATATATTAATGCCAGTTCTGATGCCGCTTCTTTGTCACCTCTGCACTGCAAAGATGGATTTTGATTTAATTTAACTGGTAACAGTGGTATTGTGTTATTATTCTAATAGAATTTAATTTGAATGTTAGAATTTGACATACAAGGTGATGCATACCTCTCAGTTAAAAAAAAAAAGTTCATATATAGGTGAAAATGCCCCTGAAAATCAATTTAAGGTTGCAGATATTTTTTTAATTAAAAAAAAAATTATGTCACTGCTGTGAACTGACCACTGCATAGAAAATGAAAAATATGTATATCTTCGTGAGTCAGCTGTCAACAACAGGCCTAAACCAGCCATGGTACCAGTACACAAACACAATCAATAAAATATCATCTAATTATTATCAACAAAAGTTTGAAAATAGAGACATTTTTTTTGCGCACCCCTAATGTAAGGTATTAATTTTGATTTCTTTGGGTCTTAAAAAGCCTTAAATTTGACTTTAAAAAGTGTGCAGATACCCTGTCAAACAGCGCGTCGCGTTCGGTTACGACAGTCAACGATGAAACTCTCCAAGATGATTCAATGTTAATATTATTATACTTGATCTGTAGATAAAGCTCTATGGTTTCGCATTAAATGCCTATCTTGCTGGACTGTACCTTAATCATGTTCGTTTCTACCGTGTGTCTGTTAGATCACAACACTGGAGAGCACTGTCTATAATTGTTCTTCACGCGCACAGTAACTGAAATTTAAAACTGTTAAATGAAAAGGCTCAATAAACTATTGCATAGATAGATACTGTATAATACACTATGCATCGATATGTCTTTCCTTTGTGCTTTGAACTTTTCAATGCGGACCCGAAGATCTGCGCGATGTGACTCTGTGTTGCTTCAAGCGCATCATTCTGCGCTCGGGATGCGCATAAGCGCTTTGTGCCGCACTGTATAGGAGTCTTTCATAATCATATCATAATACTTTTGCGCAATGAAAGATTATTAATAGCCTTTTTTGTTCTGTCCTATCTATCATATGTTGTTGCCTCATTAAACAGCTGTGATATACTTAATATATCTCTTAATTTTATAGTAGACTATATAATTACATGAAATATTAATATTACATGAAATTAATGACTCTGAATTTATTCTTATGGGTGATATGAATTGGGACTGGCTGTCTGGGAACTCTGATTGTTTTAAAGATTTGTGTAATGACTTAAATTTAGTGCAACTTATTAATGAACCGACAAGAATAAATCCCAAAGCAGAAATAAAATCTACTCTCCTCGATCTAATCATAACAAACTCAGTTCATAAATATACCTCAACTGCCGTATTTTGTAATGACGTCAGTGACCATTGTGCAGTCGCTTGTGTAAGAAATACAAAAATCCCCAAGGTAAAACCGCGCATCATCCTAAAAAGACATTTTAAAAGTTTTGAACAACAGGCTTTTCTGCATGATCTGTATCATAGTGAACTTAGCAGGGTGTCTTTGTTTTCGGATGCTGAAATGGCATGGGATTTTTTTCATTCAAATTTCAGCTCCATTGTAAATAAACACGTACCAATCAAAAAGTTTAGGATCAGTGGTAAGGACAACCATTGGTTCTCAGACAGTCTATCAGAGCTAATCTGTTTGAGAAATAAATTGTGGGCACAAGCTAGATTCTCCAACTCTTCTGCTGATTGGACTGCATTTAGAACTGTACGAAACAAGTGTACTTTGATGATTAGAAAGTCCAAATCTGAGTTTTATTTGAAGTCAATCACAGATACCTTAAACAAATCTTCAAAGTTTTGGAAATCAGTTAAATCTTTGTCAGGTGCACGTGTGACCTCACACCTCCCTGAACAGATTCTCATTGGTTCAGATGAAATAAAAGACAAAGCAGTCATAGTCAATCAGTTTAATAAACACTTTATTCAGGCTGGACTCATATTTAATCAAACCGTAAATAAATCTGTCCCATGTCCTGCCATGTCAGCATCTGAAAATGTAAATGTAAATGGGGAATACTTTCATTTTAAACCGATATCAGTGTCAGAAGTTCATAAAGCCCTCAGAGACATTGATCACAAAAAGTCAGCAGGTACAGATAATCTGGATCCCTTTCTGTTAAAAGTGGCAGCTGATATTATTGCTGAGCCCATAGCGCATATTTTTAATTTGAGTCTTCTTTCCAACTCCATTCCCAAAAGTTGGAAAGCAGCCTATGTCCTCCCTTTACATAAAGGTGGAGACCCATCAGAATTGAATAATTACCGTCCAATATCAAAACTCTCTGTTCTGTCAAAGATCTTGGAATCATTTGTGAATGTACAGTTAAAACAGTATTTAGCTGACAACAACATTTTAAATAATTTTCAGTCAGGGTTCAGAAGTGGCCATAGCACTATTACTGCTGCTACTTTAGTGACAAATGATATTATTGGGGCCTTAGATAAGAAGCAACACTCTGCTGCATTATTTATTGATCTTTCTAAGGCATTTGATTCAGTTGATCATGGATTGTTATTGACTAAACTACGTTCAGTTGGTTTAAGTGAGAAGGCTGTTGCATGGTTTCAAAATTATTTTGTAGATCGTACTCAATGTGTTTATGCTGAAGGTTATAAATCTGATTTTCTTGAGATAACTAAAGGTGTCCCTCAAGGATCAATCTTAGGACCCATTCTGTTTTCAATTTTTATAAATGATTTGGATAGAGATGTTCAAGCCAAATTACATTTATACGCTGATGATACAGTGGTCTATACTCAGGCGTCCACCATTTCTGTAGCAGTGCAGGAACTTCAGACTGCATTTCAGGCATTGCAAAACACATTACTGAGTCTAAAACTGGTTTTAAATACACAGAAAACAAAGTTTATGGTTTTCTCAAAAGCTCGGGCACAGATACTTGACAACTGTGGCCTCTTGTCCTTGGATGGGAAATCAATTGAGAGAGTGTCTTCATACAAGTACTTGGGGATATGGATAGATGATAAGCTCACCTTCAATGAACACATTATTGTTTTAGTCAAGAAACTTAAAGTCAAGCTCGGCTTTTATTTTAGAAACAAATCTTGTTTTACTTTTAGTGCTAAGAAGAAACTTGTGGAAGCTACTTTTCTGTCTGTAATTGATTATGGAGATATATTGTACATGCATGCTGCATCTTCCATCTTGCGTCATGTTGATTCAGTTTACCATGCATCACTACGATTTATAACAAATACAAAGTCCCTTACCCATCACTGCATTCTTTATGATTTAGTTGGTTGGACATCACTTAAAATTCGTAGACAACAGCACTGGTATATCTTTATTTATAAAGCTATACTTGGCAAACTTCCACTGTACCTCTGTAACCTCCTCTCTGTCTGCTCTGGTACTTATCAGCTACGCTCTTCAAAGTGGTTGCTTTTTAACGTGCCACGAGTTACAACCGAATTGGGAAGAACTGCTTTCTCTTATTTAGCACCTTGGGGGTGGAATAATCTACAAAAAGAGTTAAGGCTAGACACCCTTATGTCCATTAATGAATTTAAAACTTCTGTAAAGAGTACTGTGATGGAGACATGTTCTTGTTTTTCTTAGGAGTCTCATTGTGTTCTTTTTGTACTTCTTTTATCATGAAAATGTAATTTGGTGTTTGTTGTGTATGTATTTGTTGTGATTTGGCTGCTACCTTGGCCAGGTCTCTCTTGTAAAAGAGATTCTGAATCTCAATGGGACCTCCTGGTTAAATAAAGGTATAAAAAAAAAATAATAAAAAAAAAATAATTGATCTATTTGATTTTTGTTATCTTGTTTTTCATGAATGTATTTTACAACAATACAAAGAGCAATGTGTAATGTTTTACCAGATGTAGTGCTACATGATAAAGCTCTAATTGGTTTCCTTTGGAAATATGTTTCAAATTCACACAGAATGCATTAAAACTGAAGCATGTCTGTTTGTGTCAAAATCGTGATTAAAATCAAAATCGAAAAAAACATCAAGAAATCGTGATGTTTTTTTTTTTTGTCCATATCGCACAGCCCTATTTCAAATTACTTTTGGTGTAATAAACAATTCTGAGTGGTTTCTTTGTCTTGCAAAAGACATTCACGCAATCCTAGACCTTCCTTTTTAATGTTACAAACTTAACAAACTTACAAACTTAGACCTTCCTTTTTAATGTTACATACTTAAAAAATTAGGTTGAACTAAAATTTAGTAAATCACATTTACTGAAAGAACAGTTCCTGAATTTTTCCACTGAGCAACTAGTTTTACCTGCTTGATATTTCCTCTTACTCAAAGTTGAAATGTGGACATGTATTTTTTTTTGTATTTTTATAAAAATATTTTTTACATTTCCACCACAACATTTCCTGGACACAACGACAAAGCAACATAAACATCCTCATATTTTAACCATACTTATGAACTACAGTTTGTGAACTAGTGTTGAACATTTTATCTCACCTCCACTCTGGCAGTTTCTCACTAAAATCAAAGAAAAAATGAATGACAGTCACTTTGTAGACATTAATAAAATCATATTAATATTTGTAGCTTTTATTATAATTTTTTTATTGTTTGTTAGCTTAAGATTCATTATTAGTTCTTAATTTTCATCTTCATGTATCCCTCTGCACTATCATGATTTTAATCTCATTGTCATGTCCAGGTCATGCTGAGCATCTGATTGTCTTCACCAACACAAAGATACCAGTGCTGAGCTGTTTTCAGTGGCAGTTTATCTGCAGTAATGTCAGAGGAGCGAGGAAAGGACTCTCTCTCTAAGATGAGTCTCTCAGAGAAACAGAGGTAAGACTTCGACTGTTTCCACAGAATCATTTTAAACACTACTGGAGTTTCAGATTTGTCCTGTACAGAACAAAGTCTGATCAACAAGGAGTGTTTTCTCTCACCATTGCCATGTCAAATGCTGTGCAAAACAACTGAGAACTTCCGATAAATGTTTTTAGATTGTCACAGGTTAAAATGACTTGAAACTGATTTCATATTTAATTTACAGGAACATTTAGCACATGTGAATAGGTTTAATGTACCATACATGTAAAGTTCTGGACAAGATTAAAGTGCATTTAATTACAGTTTGAAGGTGCACATTTAGGGGATAGTACATTTAAATAATGTGGCAATTTTAGTTAGAACATGTCAAATATACATGTCAAACATATATATCACAGTTAATAACTAACTTACAGTTAATAACTAACCAAATTTTTCGGTTTGCATACCTACCCGAAGTGATAAAATAAAATAAAATTCTGCATCAAAATTTATAGACAAGTAGTTTGTTTAGGCATGGTTTGTAAGGAATTAGAAACCTGCGCACATATATTCAAACGCACATAACTATAGAATCAATTCTTAATGCGCATGTGAACGCCATCAGCGTCTATCACAGGTTCGCGTTTAAAGTCTGTTTAGAGAGAACGGTGTCGTCTTAGCGGCCCCTAATTTAATAACAATGATCATTTAGACGGAAGTGAATCAATCAAAACTAACTTTAGCTGGAAAAAACATTCAAGAACCACTATTAAACTCAACCAATCTCTGTTACCTTAAATTATATGTTTGTCTCTGTAAAGCTGCTTTGAAACAATCTAGATTTTTAAAAGCGCTATATAAATGAGGATGACTTGACTTGACTTACGTACAGAACTTCTACCATGACTGTAGATGTTTTGGGACTTTGAACAAATCATTTTAACATCACACTTGATGGCCACTAGGAATTAGTTAAAATTAACATTCAAAAACGAATAGCTAGAAGAGATGAACAATAAACGCCTAAAATCGTCACTCTTTACAATCTAAATGAGTGGATATTTTTAAAAGAAATGTAAAAGTTTTCCTCTATTTCTCAGCTTCTTATTTACTGCACACCATTTAATTATATGCAGAATTACAGATACTAGATGAGATTTTAGTTTTAATATTTTACGTATGGCAGTCATCTGATTACTACGGAGCCCCTAAAGGGACGTGGTGGAGGAAAAAATTTGGGATGGGAGAAAACAACTAATTTTCAAATTTTTTGCACTCCCTTGCAAAGATATTTGCGTTCCCACACAAAAACTGCTGTGCGATCGGACAGACACTCCATGTTTAATGTCCCGCTGGCAGTGCTTCAGAGATCCGTACGTTAAAGGGTAACTAAACCCCTGGTCAAAGCCTGACTCCACCCACTGGCAATATTTGAAAAATGCTGGAAAAGTTGGCAGAGCCCAGCGGAGATAGAGGGGACGATCCGAGGGCGGGGCTGAGCGGGGGGGCGTGCACCTGAGACCCGCAGTGACAGCTGCTGTCAAACTAGCTAAAATGGAGTGACGCAAGTAGCTTTGCAACAGAGCGGTCATTTGAAGTCGAGAACTTTTCTCCCCCACCTTCACCTGAAGTGGAGGAGGGTGAATTGTCTGTGGACACCAGCTCAAACTGCGGTCTTAACCCCCGCATCGCGATCGGCATCCGATTATTCTTATATTCAGTCATTTTGAGGTAATTTTTTCCGGGATTATTATTACTATTACGTTCATTATATTTTGCTGCTATGTGAAAAAAATAATCAGCAAATCGCGCCGGCGCGTTTGTCGACACCAGAGGATTAACTTTAGCCTAATAAGAAGGAACATAAATTGTGATTAAAAATATATGCTCACTCACATCATGACGCCGCTGCGGTGGTGGAGTTCATGCAGGATTGGAAGAGGTATGAAGAGCAGCGTTTGGCAGCGCGAGCTGTGTGGAGAAGCCCATTTCCACCTCCATTGCGTTGGAGAAGCAATCCCACGTAAAATTCAGGTTGCACACTGGAGCAATAGGCGAGATTAACTACCTAGGCTACACGAAATAATCTAAATAACTATATAAATGCTATGCTAACTAGATGCTAATATATATCTATCCTGATCGTTTTCAATACTCGTAATTCCAACTCCTGACTCGCTACAGTAGTTTTGACGGAACCAGATGCTTTTATACCAGGGGCTGCCAAGGGCGTGGCGAGCTCGCACCAAGGGCGTGACCGAGTGACGTCAGAGAGTATTCTACGTCAGAGAGTACCCCTACTGCAGGAGCTTTCCGTTTAACCTGAAGAGGGCAGCACTCAGACATTTTTACACCATATATTTGAAAATTAAAACACTTTATACCCAAATGTCAAAAAATGTACTCGAATCAATGAACAGCATTTATGAAGCTCCATTCTTACAGATAATTAACTAAAAAAAGTTGTTGTTTTAGTGTTTAGTTACCCTTTAACAATGGAGCGTTTCATAGTGTTTGAACTTGGACTCAAATATAAAGTAATGCAGTCAGTGAGTGCCTCAAGGAGTTCAGTAAAGTTGGCAATATATTCACTGATTCGAACTTCCCGGATTTATAACTCATGAGCTAAACGTTGTTATAACACAAATGACACCTAATAATCATAGCAACGTAGACAACAAGCTACAACCCAATTTTCCTCAAAATCAGCTTTAGAATATAAATTGACCTCCATGAGCAGGCGGCTGGAAGACAACTCTGAAGGGACCGTCTGCAAATTGCAAAAAATGTGCTACAAAAATATTCAATAACTTTAGTATTACACACTGTAGCGTCACCAAATTCAGTGGTGGCTCGTCAGGGGAGGCAAGGGAGGCACAGCCTAACCAAAATTTTATGTTTCAGAATGTGTATTTCTTGTTTGTAATTTCACCTCTGTAATTGTAACCATCACGCGCTTCTTACCAGAATGTGCCGAATCTGTGAAACACGAGTACGTGGGGATAGAGGAAGGGAGGGGGAGGCAAATCCATAGCCGGAGACTTGTGCCTCTGTTGGTAAAAATGTTGTGCCAATCACCATCGAGTATTTCACGTTCATCGATTAGGAGTGTTGAGAAAAGTAACATGGCAGAGGAGGCTTAATTCCATTGGTATATCAACCAATCATTGACATTACATGATATTAGTTTAAACTGCTACCGCTGATAAGGAGAGTAGAGATTAGGGGTGTGCAAAGCAGCCGGTATTTGTATCTGTATTTGTATTTGTTGAGGGGGAAAAAGTATTTGTATTTGTATTCGAGTAAAATCCAAAATAGGCGTAAAAATCTAGTTTTTTTGCGTTACACTTCTAATTTACGTTATAGTGTAAGTATTCTTTAATTATATAAATCCAGCAATGAACATGTAGCCTACCAAGGAACGTCATTGAAAAGAAAATAACATAACAGCCATTACCTCATCCATGGTTAAACCAACAACTAATAAAATACCATTGTGAACATTATGAATCCCACCACCACCCGTCCTTGTTGGAGGACGCTGAACAGACAGAATAAGTAAGGGATAATGTTCCGGCCAAGATGGCGTACTAGATAGCAGCATAGGTTAATCGCTAGCAAGGTCTCAAAGTTTTATTTCTTATTTTTAGACTTTTCCCAAACGGTTTAATAGAGATTTATTTTTTTATCACCTAAAGATGACAAGTAGAGCACGTAACTCTGAAGAGAAGGCCGTGAGCAGTAACAGAAATGATCATGATTATGAGGACGCGATGGAGGTTTCTGCTGAAACTAACAAACGTGTCTTGGAGGAATGCGCTGCTGAGAATTTACCTGTCACTCCCAGCAAAGTTCACATAATGAAGAAAGTGCGGCCTGATCAGGTGGAAGATATCTCTAATGCGGATATACTTGAGGCAATTCACTCCCTCGGCAGACGATTTGACAAGCAGGAGAAAAAACTTGAGGAGCTGTCCAAAAAAATGGAAGAGAATTGTATCGCCATTTCTGAGGTTAAGGAAGAGATGAAAGCACACAAGCAGAAGGAAGCTATATTGGAGCTGGAACTTTCTGATATTAAGAAAGAAAATAAAGAGCTGAGGTCAAGGGTAGGAGAATTGGATCGCTACAAAAGGCGTTGGAATTTACGCATCAAAGGCTCGTCAGAGAAACAGAACGAGAACATCCGACAGGAGGTGATAACCCTGCTGGCCAAGATTGCTCCTGGTGTGCCCTGGGAAATGGAAGAGGCGGTTGACACGGTTCATCAGATTGGAAGAAGAGAAGGAAATCGTACGCGCCAGATCATCATACAGTTTTCGAAGCGAATCTACAGAGATCAAATATGGACATTGTCAAAGGGATCAACAGTGTGCAAGGAGGCAGGCATTCATTTCGCTGAGGACTCAAACAAAGAAGACCGAGAGGCTAGGGGAGTTCTGTGGCCACGCATTAAGACATAACTGTCACTATAAGTTTCTCAGAATACAATAGTGGTCAAATACTGAATCTTGAGTATTATATCTTTTTAATGATGTATAGTTTGTCAAGGTATAACATTAAATCTGATAGTAAATTTGAACTAAATAAAAAAAAAACCGCTTCAGTGCGCCGACGCTCTGGAAACGGTTAACAGGTTAAACAAGCACGAGCTGAAGGGAAAGTGGCATACTTTCGTGGTCCCTTCGCCTTCATTGAAGGGAAGCAAATTTTTGCCTGATGGTGAAGTCTTGGAAGATGGGAAATGTGTTGTTTTTTAAGAGACTTTTTTTGTAAGTGTTGCACTTTATTTTTCTAATCTCATTGTCGATAGCTTTTTGACACTCTCGATCCGTACACTGTGAGTTCCAGTGGGCGTATGTTCTCGTTGAAATCTCGTTTATCTTTTTGTTCGTTAAATGCAAGGGGACTAAAGGACAATTTAAAACGCAAAGGTATATTTTTGTTTTGCAAGGGACAGAAGTCACATTTTGTTTTTCTACAAGAAACTCACTCTACTGAAGAAGATGCTGCTTTTTGGAAGATGCAGTGGGGAGAGACAATTTTGTTAAGTCATGGCTCTAATCGTTCAGCAGGGGTCGCCATATGCCTTAACAATTGCCCTGGGAAGATTGTGACTTTTCAGTCTGATGCTCTTGGTCATTGGCTTGCTGCTGTGGTTATTAGTGAAGGTACTTTTCTTATTTTAGTTAATGTTTATGGTTATAATAGTAGTGGGCAAAACAAGGCTTTATTTTCTAAAATTACAGATGTTGTCACACAGCTTAAATCGAAATTTCAAACAAATTTTGTACTAATTGGAGGTGATTTTAATCTAGCACCAGATGAATGGCTGGACAGATCTCCTTCTAGTTATACAAGTCACCATTTTAATAACATTATTCAGGAGTTATGCCAGTCAAACTCCCTTAATGACATCTGGAGGTTGAAGCATCCTAATGAGTCCCAGTTTTCTTGGGTCAAACCAAATGGATCCTCTAAGTCACGGATAGATTTTTGGCTAATTACTGAGGAACATTCTGAGTTGGCCACTGACGTTTCCATTTCTGCCGCACCATTGACAGACCATTGCCTCATTTCATTAATTTTGACACCAACAACAAAACGTACCTTTAGGAAAGACTACTGGAAGTTTAATGCGGAACTTTTAAAGGACAAAGATTATTGTAGTCAAATAAGAAATTTGATTATTGAGATTCAAGATGACCTCACTTTAACTTCTAATGGGAATAAATGGGAGTATTTTAAATTTAAAACAAGGGAAGTTTCAATTAGATTTGGCAAACAAAAGAACAAAGAACAGAAGCAAAAAGAGTTCAATTTAATTCAAGAGATTAACACTTGTTGTAATACACAGGTAATGACTTAAGAAGATCTTGATAAATTACTTTCTCTTCAGGCTAAATTAGATAATTTTTATTTAATGAAAGCACAAGGAGCTTTTGTACGGTCTCGTGCAAAATGGTTGGAGAAAGGAGAGAAGAATACAGCATATTTTTGTCAGTTAGAAAAAAGGAGACAGAAAAGCAATGCTGTGAATAGTTTGATTGTTAATGAGAAGGTAATCACAGACCCCAAATTAATATCCGAGGAAGTTTACTCATTTTATAGTGATATTTATTCTTCTTCATATTCTGTCAGAAATGGTCAAGAATTTCTAGAAAAGATAAAAGATTTTATTCCGCAGATTGATATTGAATTTAAAGAAAGCTGTGATGTAGACCTGAGATTGGAGGAAATCGATTCCGCTATTAAAAAAATGCCTTTAGGTAAATCTCCCGGTCAGGATGGTCTGACTACAAATTTTTACAAAATTTTCTGGGAAGATTTAAAAGATTTGCTGTTTAAAGCTCTAAAGGATTGTTTTGATTCTAACTCTTTACTTCCAACTATGAAGCAGGGGTTGATCATTCTCATCCCAAAGTCAGGCAAAGACAAAAGAGTTATTGATAATTTGAGACCGATTACCCTACTCAATGTTGATTATAAAATTCTTACATCTGCTATTGCAAACAGGCTAAAATTTATGTTGAGTCAAGTTATAAGTGAAACACAGTCTGGTTTTATTAAAGGAAGGTTAATACACAACAATATTAGACTTATTTTGGATTTAATTGATTATGCACATTTGATTAAGGATGATGGGTTTATTTTGTTTCTTGATTTCTATAAGGCATTCGATACTGTGGAACATACGTTCATTTTACATACACTTACATCCTTTGGATTTGGTTATAAATTTGTCAAATTGATAGAGATGTTGTATAAAGATATTAATAGTTCAGTATCGCTTCCAGGTGGGACTTCTAAGCGTTTTAACATAAACAGAGGTATTAGACAAGGAGATCCGACTAGTCCCTATTTGTTTATTTTAATAGCTGAACTTTTGGCAATTTATGTGAAAAATAGTAAAGATGTTAAGCCGTTGAATGTTTTGGGGAGTCAGCTATTAATAAGTCAACTAGCAGACGATACTACTCTGTTTCTCAGGGATGCAGAGCAGATCCCAGCTGCCATTAATTTAGTGTCACATTTTTCCAAAGCTTCTGGTTTGAATTTAAATTTAAAAAAGTGTGAGTTGATGGCAGTGCATAATCGGACTGAATCTCAACTATTTAATATTCCATTAAAAAATGAGGTAAAATATTTAGGTATTGTTATTACTAAAGACACTAAAACTAGAGAAAAATATAATTTGGCTGACAATATAACAAAAAGTCAAAATATGTTAAATGTGTGGTTACAAAGGGATATTTCCATTTTTGGCAGAATTTTATTACAGAAAACTGAGGTACTTTCTAGGCTGATTTATCCTGCATATTCTTTAGGTATCTCTGACAGGTGGATAAAGGATATCAATCAAATTCAGTATAAATTTCTTTGGAAAAACAAACACCATTACATAAGAAAATCAGATGTAGTGAAGCCAATCAGTGAGGGAGGTTTGAATATTATTGATTTCGATGTTATGAATGGCACTCTTAAATTGAGATGGCTCCAAGCTTTCCTTAGGAATAAACATTCTGTTTGGTCGAGTTTTTCTTCCAAAATCTTTGATTTTTTGGGGGGCATTGATTTTCTTTTGAGATGTGATTTTGAGCCAGCAAAACTAAAGTGTAAATTGTCGTCTTTTCATAGTCAGGTATTATTGTATTGGAAACTGATTTACAAACACAATTTTTCCCCACATGGTTGTTCTTTGTGGAATAATAAGTGTATCCTTATTAATAGGAAATCTGTGTTCTTTCAGGACTGGATGGATAAAGGTGTCTGGTCCATTGTACACATTATGGATGGGGAAGGGAATTTCCTTAGTTATGACAATTTTTGTGAAAAATATAATATTATTTACACTTATTTGAAATTATATGTGGCTTTATTAAAAGCTGTTCCTGGTGGTTTGGTTCAGCTGGTTAAAGGTGCATTGTGTTATTCACCTGTGATTCCAAGATTGAAGAGTTTATTCATTTCTGGTTATAATTTTACAGAGGAGGGCTGTAAGATTAAAGTTTTAAGATCATTGGTAAATATAGAGACTTTCCCTTGTAAAGTCGAAAAGAGACCTCTTATATTTGATTTCCCGAAAGACAAAGTGTGCCAAATTAGAACAAGATTTCTCACTTTTCCTCTTTTTCCAAAGGTAAAAGAGGTTCAGTTTAAAATTATTAATGATATTTATCCTTGTAATGATTTCCTCAGACACAGATTTAATATGGATTGTAATGAGTGCTCTTTTTGTGAAGCAGACATAGAGTCGTTGGAACATTTATTTTATTTATGCAAATTCTCAAAGAAATTCTGGGATGACCTTTATGTTTGGTTAAGTTTGAAATATGTAATACCTGACTTTAATTTTAAAACTATAAAGTATTTGTCTTTTTCTTCGAATTACGATCATGAATTTTTGGTGAACAATATTGTGATGTTGGCCAATTACTTCATACACAAATGCAGATTCTTTAAGAACAATCCCACTTTCTTACTTTTCCATAAAGATTTAATGATCTTCTTCAAATCTTTAAGACTTGTGCATAACAAAAGAGCCCTTAAATTATATAATCTTTTGAAGGTATTTTTTGATGATAACCCCCTTGTGTAATATTTTATTTATTATTTATTTTACTTTTTGTTCTTTGTGTTTTATTTAGATTTATGGTGTTTGTTTATATTTTGTGCTGCTATTTGGACTTCTTTGTAATCGAATAAGATTTGTATCTTAAGGTTTGTTTGGTGTTTGTATCTTTCTTTAAGCAATAAAAAAAAAAAAAAAAAAAAAAAAAAAAAAAAGTAAGGGATAATGTATAGCGAGGCGGTTGATTATGAGCCTGACGCGAAGCGGAGGGGTCTTGAATCAGCCTGAAGGGTTTGTATTCGCTATAACAACCACCTCGCTATACATTATCCCTTTTACTACATGGCTACCTACCAAATAAATCAATAATTTGACTCAAAATATTGATTTAAAAAGGAGTTTATTGATTTAAAAACTATTGTATTGCTTCCGCTAAAAAAAATAGTCCGTTCCGTCTCTACGTTTAGAATCCATGGCAACGCTCTGTTTTTCGTGGCAACGGTGTGTTATACTTAGCAGCGGTCTGTTATTAAGAAATAACCATGGAAATAACAGACCGCATTCTACATTAGAGTTCAACCAAGCCATGTAATAAAAACAAATAATTACGGAGCTAACAGAGCTACGTAAACAGAGCGAACATGAGAGCACCCGGCTGCAGACGTCAATAATGCAGCGTAATGAAATAATCTCCCGATTAAACTCCACTTCCCGAAAGTTATAAACTGCCTCCGGAACCCAGTTAAGGTACAAAAATCTATTCAACAAAAATAGTAATGCAGTTAAGTGTTTTTTCGCTCAGCCGAGCCCTCTCTGTTGCTGTGTGGAGCAGCCTGTGTCAGTCACCTCTTCCTGAACGTCACTCACTCACTCGCGCACTGCGGTCTCGTGAGGAAACGCAGCTTTTTGATATAAAGTTTTTCTTGTTCCCGAATACAAATATTTTCTAAAGTATTTGTTCGAAATAAGTATTTGTAAAAAACACGTTATTTGTGCCTTTCCGAATACCGTATTCGGGTTCGGCTCCACCCCTACTAGAGATATTGAATATTTCATCGTTAACACATTTATTAAACTACCATTCAAACAACAGCTACAAATTACAAATAAAACAAGACCCCATGCCAAAGTTGGATAGGCTTGATAGGCTTCAGCAATGAGCTTCACTAAACAGCCGAACAAGCTCTTTTAAAACTGACATTTAAAAGGAAATAAAAAATAAAAAAAATTTTGTTTCAAGTGATAGGCTAGGACTAGGTTAGTGAACTTATATTTATATTGTCTTAATGTCTATGTCGTTTTCTATAAATATTTAGATACATGACCAAAAAAGTGACTGGTAAAATTGTGTGTCTCTCCTCTATTTTTAAACACACCAGCCGCCACTGACCAGACTCAGTTCACACATCAATGGTCTCCCACTGGTCATACTACTACACTTAGTTATACAAAATGTGCTTTTGCACATTTCATATAATAAAAATTATTCAATAACTTACTGTATCACATCAAATTCAGTCCACACATCACTGCTCTCCTGCTGGTTATACAACGCTTAGTTCGGCAAGTAATAGCACATTAAAAATAGGCCTATTTTTTACTCAAATTATGTTAGTATGCAGCTAACATACTAGTTACAATCATACCTTTTGCATGATAATTGCTTACTGAATTTGATGGCATTACACTGTGTAACAGTGTGAAGTTTATGAATATGTTTTCTAATAACAGTGAAGTTACTGATTTTGTTAAATAGTAAATAATCATAAAAATTATGCATTTTTAATCAAAGTGTTCTAGTGTAACCAGCAGGAGAGCAGTGATGTGTGACCTGAATTTGGTGACAGTACAGTGTGTCACAGTGAAGTTATTGAATATTTTTCATAATCTAAAATGTGCAAAAGGATTTGGGGTTTTGCACATTGCAAATGGTCCCTTATTCGGACTTGTCTCTCAACCCCCTGTTTGGAGACAAATTTATATCATAAAGCTAGTTTTGAAGAAAATTGTAGGTCGTTGTCTACGTTACTATGATTTTGAATAGAATTCAGCTCACAAATATTGATATTGATGTAGGGTATCTGGACTGTGTCAGGATGACTCATGCACTTATACATGTAAGAATGCTTTTAACCTCTCTGACTCTGGTTCATAACTCAGGTTGGGCACCACAGAGTCTGCCCCTAATGGCGTTCAGTGACACTTTCATGGCGAACTGAGTAAAAACCAAGCCTCCCCTTTCCAACGAGAAGGAACTTGTGTACGACACACAGCAGGGGGGGGTCAGGCCTCAAAGATGTTATCTCCTCAGAGCCAAGCCAGAATGGAGACCAGAGCACATTCAAACACACACACAAGAACCTTTCTCCAATATCCTCACTGTAAGGACTGGGCGAGGGGTGAATCTGAATAACTAAATACATCCTAGCTAAAATCCCATTGCCTTCAGGCCCAAAAAGCCTGGATGTAAATTAACACACACACACACACACACACACACACACACACACACACACACACACACACACACACACACACACACACACACACACACACACACACACACACACACACACACACACACACACACACACACACACACAACCACACACGCATCCCCCACAAGTGAAGCCCGCTCAGGACAGAGCGTGGTGTCCAGTTACGAGACATTTTTATGACTGACTGGAATGTCCCAAAGAAGGTGATTCTAAAGAGAAAGAAACTTCTCTTTTTAGACATTTAACCAGATATATTCGATGTGTTTTTATGTGTGTCCATTTGCCCATGTCACATTGGAATGACTATGATTTTATCGTAGCTTAAAGTGAATTATAAATACCTTCATTATGCATTTTAAATATAACTGTCTATTCCCATAACTTGTACACATAGTTCTGGACACCTCCAGAATGCTTTCGGTGTGATCAATCAGAATACGTACAGTAATATCCAGTAAAATATAGTTTACTATGTTTTCCATCTTTGGAGTGAAAAGAGACCAAAACTAACATCACTGGTGTTCTTAGATAACAGCGTTTACGACCCAAAGGAATGTTCACAGAACTGTGGCTCTCTCTGAATTCTAACCAAGGAGGAGAAATGAATCCTGTATTCATATATATATATATATATATGCTATTATATATCCACTTGAGAATTGTATGAACAATGTATCTAAGTTCCCTATTTCATGAGTTGCCTTTTTGTGGTTTGGTCTATGTTTCTCGACAACTCTTATGCGATAATGTTTTAAACTTTGCCAACTAATGTTTAACCAAATCCATTTGTGGCAAGTTTGGTCTCGATTAACTCCAATCTTCATTCCCCATTTGTTAATTGACATTACATTTTGCTAAACTTTGTGACACATTAGTATTATAAGAATTGTGAAGATTCTTCTCTTAAACACCCAATGAAACTAGAGATTTAAATGCCTGGTTATAACACAAAGGGTCATAAAATCTCCCTCCAAAGGGACAGCTCCTGATTGGACCCTCTTCCAAAAGAAGGCGGAAACGTCAGGTCTTCAAAAGGACTGAATACCAGTTTATCCCTCTCTTACCCTCTTGTCCTCGTGTCATAATGTAAGGTCTCGCCTCCGGGCGAGCTCTTCGCCTTTCTTTTATTTGTTTCTAGTTTAGTTTGTGTTTTTCAGTCTTAGATAAGTCTCCGTGTTTAATTCCAATCGACGTTTGAAAAGAACACCGCGTGACATATCTCTTCAGCAAATCCATCTACAAGGGACCTTTAAACGAGCGCGCGCTCGTTTTGAAGGAGAAACAAGCGCACGTGACCACGTGGCGAGAGACGCACACGCGCTTCTTCTCCAGCCATGCAAAGATGTAACGTTAACTACGCGTGATTTCCCCGTAGAGATCTTTATTTCTTTTCTTTGTTAGTCAAAGTTTTGTTTTCCGTAGTCGACTCTGTTCACTTCCACAAAGTGAAACGAACTTAGACGAACTATTTTCCTTTGGTAATGTTACCCCAAAGACTTGGAAACTCCGTTCAACACGCGCGCCAAGCAGCACCTAGTGACGCTTCCTAAAGGACTCCGCTCACGCACGCGCAGGAATGCCGCGCCACAGAGAGACCCAGAAACTTAAGTATATCTCTTTATAGAGCTTCTAAGAAGCATTAAGATTATGTTTTCGTGTTGTTACAGACAGGGGACTGTCAGGGGAATGTTGCCAATGCTCTCTCTCTCTCTCTCTCTCTCTCTCTCTCTCTCTCTTCCTCTTCCCCTCTCAAACGTGTTTCCATTGTCCACACTATATGCATTTCTCGTTCACCGATGCCTTATCGTGTTTTGTTTGTTTATTATGTTTGTAAATACATATATCC
The DNA here is from genome assembly GCF_051911475.1 of Siphateles boraxobius. NCBI lineage: Eukaryota > Metazoa > Chordata > Actinopteri > Cypriniformes > Leuciscidae > Siphateles > Siphateles boraxobius. Next base: position 838,617 of record NW_027509198.1, on the reverse strand, counting down.
CATGTAACCGTAGTAAATACATAAGTAGTTCTGCCGTATTAAATTCATTATATTCATGTTGATTGTTTACTGGCTCTTTGCTCATTTTCAAGTCCCTTAAGTGAAAGACCTTTAGCTACAAGCTTACAAATTAAAGATACTTTAAAGAGTATTTGTTTATAGGGCAGGAAACCCAATTCTTGTGGCCAAAAAATTGCTTTTCCTGAAATCCTATAAAGTAGGATGATATTGTGGATCCCCACAAATATTATTCAGACAATTGAGCTAATTAATTTTGCCTGTTTCGCAGGACGTGGTCCTTGTAATTAATTACAATCAACTTGTGGTTGATTGCAAGGATACGCATGCATGCAGGTAAAATGACATATCATCCCTTATCAGGAGATTTATTAACATGTAAGACTGATCTAATCCAAACATGTATGAATAATTATTAATTACCAATTATTAATTATGATATGCAAATCCCCCACGGATTAGATCCGCCCCTGAGTCTTTACATTGAATTAGCTCACAAATATTGATCCGGGAAGTTCGAATCAGTGAATATATTGCCAACTTCCCTGAACTCCTTGAAGCAATCACTGACTGCATTTCCCTATATTTGAGTCCAAGTTCAAACACTATGAAACGCTCCATTGTTAACGTATGGAGGTCTGAAACACTGCCAGCGGGACATTAAACAGGAAGTGTTTGTTCAAAAGTTTTGCTTGGCAACACAAATATCTTTGTGAGGGAATGCAAAAGTTTTGTGAGGGAATGCAAAGTTTCTCTTGGGAACGCAAAGGTTTTGAAAAATAATTTTTTCTTCCATCCCAATTTTTTTCCACTACCACATCCCTTTAGGGGCTCCAGAGGTTACTGCCGTCAACAGTGTTTGTTTACTCAACAGATTTAATTAAAAAATTGTTTTTGTTAAACTGGGCTTAATTAAACATGAATCCTGCAGTATCTCCTGTAGTAAAGTGTTTTATCGTTCTGCTCTTTGTGTCATTAGTGCAAGATCAGGCTCACATGTGTCCAGCTCTGTGTCTGTGAAGAGTGACCGCTCAAAAGAAGATGGACCAGACTTCAGTGAGAGAAAACCATCAACTAACAAAAGGTGTTTCATGTGTTTCTTATTGTTGGTCACACATTGACTATAAGAGATTATTTTAGCAAATATTTATCATGAAAGTTGATAGTTTATATATTGTTCCAATTTACAAACAGCAGTTCTATAAAAACCTATAAAAAGCATCAGCGAAAGATTGAAATAATTTTTGTTAAATTATAAATCTATTTTTTTTTTGTAATTGTCATGATTCCTGTCTGTGTTCCCTTGTCTTTTTCCATGTTTGGTAGTTCCCTGTCATGTTTAATGTTTAACTAGCCTCTCCAGGTGTTTTATATTAGCCACGCCCCCTTGTTATCTTGTTTAGCTTGTTTTCCTGTCTATTTATTTTAAGTTGTCAACGTTGTATGTTGGCTTCCCTGTTCCCGAGTCCTGTTATGGAGTCTGTGTCTAAATATGTGTTAGTTTCGAGTTTATTTAATAAAATCCTGCTCCACGTGGATCCTGATTCTGCATCTGCTTCAGCCGCATCGTTACAGAAATGCCCATTTATTTTAGTCTGCTGCTGACAACGTTTGCACAACAAATTAAAATACCTATTGTCAATGTAGAATTTACTATATATTTATGCTTAAATAGATGCTATACTTTAACAGTGTACACTTAAATAGCTAATGTTTTCTTTTACTCTGTCAAAAATAATAATATTTTGCCGGAAAATTGAGTGTTTTATTTTATTGGCTAACAGGCTTCAATGTGAGACATTAGACTCAGACGTTCAGACTCACAGGAATAACGAGAATTTCAAATTCAATCTCCTAGGGATCTTCCAGGTAGGAAAACACATTTTCTTAAATGTTTGTATTCATAAGAAACAAATAGTTAAATGTTTTAACTAGTTTCTTTTACAAATATTTGTAATTACTGAATTAATAGTTTTTACCAAATATGGATGTGGATCTGGTTAAATTGTGTTGTTTTGTCTCTTATTTTATTTGCTTTGTTTGTAGGATCTTGAGAGAAAAATAATAATATTTCTGAAGAATGAACTTGAAAAGTTTAAGAAAATATTACAAAAAGAGAACACACAACACTTAGTGAAGGACTTTAATGAGAATAGATGCAGTATCAAAGCAGCAGCTCTTGATCTCACACTACATTACCTGAGAGAGATGAAGCAAGATGAAGCTGCTGATGCTCTAGAAGGTAAGAGACTCATGCGCATCTGTCTGATTGTCTCTTATAAATGTAGGAGAGACAATTAAGACTAAAACGATCTGTTTTCTGTTCCTGTGTTTAGATGAACTGTTCCTCATTCATCGGCTGAAATGTGGCCTAAAGAAGAAGTATCAATGTGTGTTTGAAGGAATAGCAAAGCATGGTGACTCCACACTTCTGAATAACATCTACACAGATCTCTATATCACTCAGGGTGGCAGTGAACAGGTCAATACTGAACATGAGGTGAGACAGATTGAAGTTGCTTCCAGGCGTCATGAAGCACAAGAGATGCAGGTTGAATGCAAACATTTGTTTGAAGCACCTGAACAAGACGAGGAGATCCGAACTGTACTGACAAAAGGAGTCGCTGGCATCGGAAAATCAGTCTCTGTGCAAAAGTTTGTTCTGGACTGGGCTGAAGGAAAAGAAAATCAAGATATCCGCTTAATTTTTCCTCTTCCATTCAGAGAGATGAACTTGAAGGAGCAAGAAAAACTGAGTTTAATGGACCTTATAACTACATTTTTCCCAGAGACAAAAGGACTGAACCTTACAAGAAGGAATCCATTCAAAGTCCTGTTCATCCTTGATGGATTGGACGAATGTCGCCTTCCTCTGAAGTTTGATTGTAATGAGACGTGGCGTGATGTATCGTCACCAGCCTCTCTGGATGTTCTCCTAACGAACCTCATGAAGGGAAATCTGCTTCCTTCTGCTCTCGTCTGGATCACCACCAGACCAGCAGCTGCCAGTAAGATTCCTCCTGACTGCATCGACCGGCTGACAGAGATACGAGGATTCAGTGACGCACAGAAGGAAGAGTACTTCAAAAAAAGATTTACCAATGAGAATCAGGCCAACACAATCATAGATCATGTTAAAAAATCAAAGAGTCTCTTTATCATGTGCCACATCCCAGTCTTCTGCTGGATTTCAGCCACTGTTCTCCAGAACATTCTGGAGGAGAAAAGAAATATTGATGAGAAAAACACTCAGGCTGATGCGATCTCTAAAACTCAGCAGGAATCAAACACTGAAGACACTCCCAAGACTCTGACACAAATGTACACACACTTTCTCCGCTTTCAGATCCAGCAGAGCCGCCGAAAGTATGATGGAGAATACACACTAGATGTTTCCTGGGATAAAGACGCCATCCTTTCACTGGGGAAACTGGCATTTCATCAGCTGGAAAGAAACAACCTGATCTTCTATGACACAGACCTGGAAGCCTGTGGTATTGACGTCTATAAGGCATCAGTGTACTCAGGCATGTGTACCCAGATCTTTAAGGAGGAAACAGGGATCATTCTTGGTACCATGTACTGCTTTGTTCACTTGAGCATTCAAGAGTTTATTGCAGCCCTTTATGCACATCTGTTTCTGGACATCAACAAAACAAGTGTGTTTGTTCATGAGTCTACAGAACAGAAAAAGAAAAATGAAACCATGATTGATTTTCTCAAGACTGCAGTGGACAAGGCACTCGAGAGTGACAATGGTCACCTGGACCTTTTCCTTCGCTTCCTCCTCGGCCTGTCGCTCCAGTCCAATCGACGACTCTTACGAGGTCTGTTAACACAGCGAGACACCAATGACTACAGTAACAAGAAGATAGTTCGACTATTACGAGGTCCGTTAACGCAGCGAGACAGCAATGACCAGAGCAACAAGAAGATAGTTCAGTACATCAAGCAGAAATTAGAAGATAATCTTCCTGCAGAGAGATCCATCAATCTGTTCTACTGTCTGAATGAACTGAACGACCAAACTCTGGTGGATGAGATTCAGACCCAGCTTAGCAAAGGAAGTCTCTCATCTGGTGACCTTTCACCTGCCCAGTGGTCTGCTTTGGTCTTTGTGTTGTTGACATCAGAGAAAGAGCTGGAGGAGTTTGAGCTTCAGAAATTCCAGAAATCAGACGAGTGTGTCATTAGATTATTGGCAGTCATCAAAGCCTCCAGAAGAGCTCTGTGAGTCACTTAATACATTATGTCATGTTTTGGTCTAATCCAGGGCGTAATAGATTATTTAAAAAAGATATATTATCAGTTTTTACTTTATATCTCCCAAAAAAATTATATTTTAAATGTTAAATTTCACAAGTTTTAGTTCCCTTTCAGTCGAGAACGTCAGACGTAGTCGACGGTCGACTGAATTGGGAGATCGCTAGAGAGCCTGTCTTCTTCGAGTACTATTGAACGAGCCAATGTAATTGGCGTGCGTGATTCGCATCACACACTCCGCCCCCGCGGCGCGGGTATAAATACGGAAGTGGATGCACGCACTAGTTGCCTTTCGCTTCGGAGCCGATCGTTTGATGTCTCTGAGAGTGCTGTTGTCTACAACGAGCGAGTGTGTCGGTGTTCTTCAGGAAGACTCTCCCAGTGCTGGTGTTCTACAGCGCGAGTGCAGCGGTGATCGCGAGCTTTGAGCTCTCAACTGCTGTTTTAACAGCAACAAATTTCTAAATGTTTGTGTGTGTTGATGGCTGGTTAGAGGGCGGAAAAGTGAGTGCTTCACTGTTTCAGTTCTCTGTTCAGTGTTGCCGCGGTCATTCCCCTGTGTGCTCCGGCACTGGTGACGGTCCTATTTTCTGAAAGAGCAACACGGGTGCGTTTGCGTCTTTTTCAAGATGTCATTCCGCCCGTGCGTTTCTGGGTGCGGTCGTTCCCTGTCTCTCTCTGATGGTCACAACGGTTGTGTCACGTGTTTGGCTTACAGCACGCTGAGACAGCTTTTGTGGACAGCTCATGTTTTCACTGTGGGAACATGACTGTCGCAGTGTTGAGGGCGAGACTTGCCTTCGTTCGCGGAGAGCGAGTCCCCATTTCCATGCCCCACCCTCGGGTGCTGTGTGGGATGGGTGACCGGAGGATAGTGTTGGATGTCCCGCCCGGTAACCATTCCCTGTGGGCTCCTCACTCCTCCCTTCCACTGCAACCACTGGAGCCTCCTGTGTTGTCTGCTGGTCCATCTGTAATGGGTGGGCCAGGGGTTTCACTCGGGGCTCCCCTGGAGGACAGGACGCCGATTGCAGCATCGGAGGGTGAGCTGACTTCTAGAGATGATGACTCGGCTGCATTGTCTCCCTCCGGGAGTTCAATGTTGCCCGAGCCGGATCCAGAATTATCAGCTATGCTGAAACGGGCCGCCGAGGCTGCCGGGCTCGAGTGGAACCTCCACCGTGTCCCGTTCAGTCTCGGTTGGAATCTGGAGTTTGGTATCTTGGGGCGGGCCGCGCTGGTTCTCAGCTCGCCGCCCCAGTGCCTTTCTTTCCCGAAATGCATGGAGAGCTTATCAGGTGGTGAACAGCATCTTTCTCTGCCAGAAACTGCCTGAATAGCTTTTCCCCCTCATTACCCTTGATGGAGGAACGGTGAAGGGTTGCGAGGTGTCCCTCCATTGAAGCGGTCTGTCGACACAGGTGCACCTGTGTCCGGCGGCCGCTGCCTTTTGGGGGGATCCTCGTCTCCCCCCTAAGGCCTGTGAGTTTCGTTCGTTCCGACGGGCAGAGCTTACAAAGCCTGTGGGCAAGCCCCTTCCTCTTGCGTGGCATGGCGTTGCTGCAGGCTAGGGCACCCATGGCATGCACGAGGGTAATCCAGACCGTGCGCTCATAGGTGAGCACCGCACTGCATCCGACCTCACCCTCCGGGGTACGGGTGTCGTAGCGTGCGTGATCGGTCTGGCGATGTCCACCTTGGTGGTCCAGTAGCGCCTTCGTTGGCTCAGCCTGGTTGGTATGGCGGATGCGGACAAGGTTCGGTTCCTGGTCTCCCCAATTTCCCAGGTTGGGCTGGTCGGCGACGCGGTGGAGAACTGCATCAAACAGTTCTCTGCCGCTCAAGCGCAGACGGAGGTCATCCGGCACATCCTGCCCCGGTGGCCAGCTGCTGCCTCCACCCGCCGCCGGTGGCAGCTCCTCCGCCTGCTCGTCGCCGTGGGCGTTCTCCGGCCGCCACTCCTGCTGGCCCTCCGCAGCAGCCTCCACCCAGGCCTCAGCAGGGAGCCGGCCGCAGTAGAGACGCCCAGCCCGCTCCAGGCGCTGCCAAGCCAGGTGGCAAGCGACAGCGAAAGCATTCCGGAGCGGGCCGCCCAGGAATGGATGAGATGCTCTTGGAGTGGCACGATCACTCCCTCCCCCCGGGTGAGGGCCGGGTGGAGCCTTTGTTTGTGTGTGTGTCTGTTCCGCCGCTGGCTCCCTAAAAAAAAAAAAAAAAAAGCGGAGCAAGCGGTACCCACACTTCAAAGAGAGAGCAATTTCATCTGTTCCTGGGTTCCAAGAGGGCCAGTCTGGCGGGTGTGACCCTGTATAGCCTTACACCCCTCAGCTCCCCCTTGGTCGCCAGCAGGCAGCTTGGTGCGTTCGAGGACCCGGTCATCCGCCTTCTCACGCGCCCCCTGCCGCTTGTGGAGACAGGTAAGTGTTGCACAGCACACTAACACCACTCTCTCTACTTTGCTGCCCCACCTCAGGCTCGGCTACCCCGCTCAAGTCAGTGATAGTCATCACATTAGGTGTTGAGCAGACGTGCTCCTGAAAATTCAGTGATATTCATCACACCGAGTGTTGAGCAGTGCTCCTGACTTGTGCGTGCTTATCTTATCCTGCTGGCGAAGGATTTGATATAGCTGCTCCTCCAGCCGGTACGAAGGCCAGTTGTAAACTCGTTCTTCGTGCTACTAGGGGGTGGGTCGTGACCATCTTGGCCCAAGATTGGTCTGCAGCTTTGACCTGAAAGACAGGTGCTTCAGATCTCTACCTCCCGCACCGCAGGCCATCCTGTGTGTTGCGTCTAAGGGTGGAGTATCAGTACAGTGTCCTTCCCCTCGAGTGCTCCAGAGCCCGTGGGGTCTTCAGGTCAACTGGAAGAGAGTAATCTCGCCCACGGGCTGAGTATCTCTTTTCTAGTTTTGGAGAGGTACTCGGTCCAACATGTCTCTCCAATGAGAATGTGTTCAGCTGGTGTTGAAGTGAGAAAGGGTCCCACTGAAAGAACTTTCAGAGGCTCCTGGGGTATATGGTAGTCGCAGCCTTTGGCTCCCTCCATATGTGACCGCTTCAGCGCTAGCTTCACGATCGAGTCCCGAGGTGACTGTGGCAGAGCAGCTCACCCTGTGTGACTATAGTTCATCCCGGTCTGCTGCCAAACCCTCTTCAACAGAGGGGCCATGTACAAAGGGCGTGTTTTAACGGGGGCCTGGGCGACCCCCGACTACACGGGCATTCGTGCCTCGAGTTGTTAGACATTGCGACCGTTGCGCAAGCTTCCCCTGCATGTCACAAACTCACCCGTCACCTCCTCCTTGGAGTCAGACGCTTCTGAGGGCGCCTTGTTCCACTCCTCCCGCTTACTCAATCGTGCCGCCATTGAGCCTCACGACAGTTATAGCCAGGGCAAGTGGAGACTCCATCCCCTGGGTCCGGCTGGGTCATGACCATTCCGGGGCCGCTCAGTTGCCCCCCCGGTTTTATTTTTCCGCCAGTGTTTGGGTAAACCGAGCGGACTACCCTTGGACAAACACTGGGACTCAGCTGCCCCAGGGGCCCGCAGAAATGCGTTTAACCCCAGTGAGCCTTCTAAAAGTGACTGCGACTCATGGTCGCCTTGCGCCTGCAAGTCAGTGAAATCATCACTCTTCATGTTGAGCAGAATGGCTCCTGAAACTCAGTGAAGTTCATCGCACTCAGGTGTTGAGCAGCAATGCTCCTGTAGCTCAGTGAGTCCATCACAGGTAGCTCAGTGAATTCATCACACGCAGTGCTGAGCAGAAATGCTCCTGGTGCTCAGTGAAGTTCCTCGCACTCAAGTGTTGAGCAGAAATGCTCCTGAAGCTCAGTGAGTTTATCACACTCAGGTGTTGAGCAGTAATGCTCCTGAAGCTCAGTGAACTTGTCACACTCAAGTGCTGAGCAGAAATGCTCCTGTCGTTCAGTGAAATTCTTCGCACTCAAGTGTTGAGCAGAAATGCTCCTGAAACTCAGTGAGTTTATCACACTCAGGTGTTGAGCAGGAATGCTCCTGAAGTTCAGTGAACTTGTCACACTCAAGTGCTGAGCAGAAATGCTCCTGTCGCTCAGTGAGGTTCTTCGTACTCAAGTGTTGAGCAGAAATGCTCCTGAAGCTCGGTGAGTTTATCACACTCAGGTGTTGAGCAGGAATGCTCCTGAAGCTCAGTGAACTTGTCACACCCAAGTGCTGAGCAGAAAATGCTCCTGAAGCCCAGTAATCTTCACATGTTGTGTTGAGCAATGCTCCTGTCTTTTGCGCCCGTCGCTTGCACCTACGTGCCAAGTCAGGAGAGGAACAGGTCTTCATAGTTGCCCCTTATTGGCCCAACTAGACCTGGTTCCCTTCAACAGCCTTCCTGACTTCCCCTGAGAACTCTTTCGGGGACGGGGCACGATGGCACACGCGTTCTTCCCCCGGAGATTCCGGGTGGTCTTACATCTGAACGCGGAGGTTCAGGTGGCTATCACAAGAACATGTGATAGTTACCATCACTTCTGCGAGCACCCCCTAGAATTGGGTAGAGTGCTTACGCCTTTAGAAGTGGAACCTAGTCGTTGAGTGCGTCTTCTCTCCAGAGGAGATCCTGAAAGCTTTCGATCACTTCAGTGCTCTCTTTCCTGCAAAATGGGTTGCAGTAGGCTGTTTTCCTTCACCCTCAAAATGATGTTGCCTCGGTGTTTAAACGACGCTCATCGTGTTGCAGAAGTATGCAGAAGCACGTTCTGATCGTCAGGTTCCTGAGGAGCAAGGTCTTGTAAATCCTTGTGTCCCTCTTTATCCTCTTGGGCCTTGTCCCTGGTGCGACTGCACTGCAGAGACCGCCCCTGAGCCACTGCAGGCAGTGAGTTAAAAATTCTGTTATATCAGTTCTCCTGCTCGCGTGGTCTCTACTAGAGGGTAGGGACTTGCTCGCTTTCGGTCAACGTATTGTGCCTGGAGTCTGGGCCGGCTAACTCTCACAAGCTGAGACCCCAGCTCGGATTGTGCCCAAGGTTCCTACCTCTCCCGTAATAGGAGCAGGTGGTGAGCCTGCAAGCGCTGCCCTGGAGGAGGCAGATCCAGCCCTGGCTTCTCTGTCCGTTCGCTTGGATGTGTACAGAATGAAAGTCATAGACCTCAGACCAGCTCTTCAAGTATCTGTTGGAATTCAGCAGAGAGGGAAGGCTGTTTCCATGCAAAGTTGCACTTAGTGCTTGCCTTCATTTCGGCAAAGATCCGAGATGCAACATGTCCACTTAGGTGTTGAGCTCCTCTATGATGAGTGTAAAGTGCTCCGTCTGGGCGTTGACGATATACTTTGTTAAACAGATTCTAGAGTTGGGGGCTGGACGACACCTAGTTGAACCGCTGCTTCCCGTGGGCTCCCTTCTCATGAAGCCAGTTTCACCGTGAGCCCGGTTCAAGTGTCGGCTTGCTGCGCCATTCCCCTCCTATGGACTGGATACGTGCGCCTTTCTACTCCAGTTGAGTTCCCTTAAAATTGAACCCTGTTGAGTTCCTCCACACCCCTCCGACGTCGGACGTGCGGAACGTCTGGTGTTAGGCCTACCACTCGTAAGCAGTGTGGAACCTGTGTTAGGCTGGGTCCATATGTTGCGGTCCCTTCGGTGACCCCATATGTGTATTCTTCCACGATACGGCTCCCTGCGGTGAGCCCGTGTCTTCCCTCGGCAGAGTCTCTCTGCCGTCACTGTCCGGTGTGTCTCCCCCCGTCTTAGGCTGGAGCCACCCCAGTGACATTCCATATGTTAGACTGCCCGGTTTCCGCCCAGTTCATATGTGTATTCTCCACATTACCTCCCTCTGGGTTGGATGTGGCTTCCGCAGCGTCCCTTCCTTCCAACGTACGGGGAACGCTTTCCCAGTGGTCCTGTAGGAACAGCAGTGACTTCCCTGGCCTAAGCCCTGTCCTTCCCGGCCTTAAGTTTGCGGGGGCATCAGGAGGCTTTGGTTTAGGCACTGGAAGGTGGCAGCGTTAGTGGCGTGTTCAATGGGTGATCCCAATTCAGTCGACCGTCGACTACGTCTGACGTTCTCGACTGAAAGGGAACGTCCTGGTTGCGTATGCAACCCACCGTTCCCTGAAGGAGGGAACGGAGGACGTAGTCCCCTTGCCACTACCGCTGGACCACCGCTGACCCCGGGTTACTCTCGGCTCCTCAGCGAAAAGCAACTAGTGCGTGCATCCACTTCCGTATTTATACCCGCGCCGCGGGGGCGGAGTGTGTGATGCGAATCACGCACGCCAATTACATTGGCTCGTTCAATAGTACTCGAAGAAGACAGGCTCTCTAGCGATCTCCCAATTCAGTCGACCGTCGACTACGTCCTCCGTTCCCTCCTTCAGGGAACGGTGGGTTGCATACGCAACCAGGACGTTCTGTAGTTTTAATTTTGGTGGACAAAACATATTGCAATGCAATACATAGATGATTGAGAGATACAAATAAACGTTTATCAAAAGCCTGTTGAATCATATCTGATATATACAATTTTACATGTTTTTTTTCTTCAAAAAAAAAAGTTGCTATAATCTAATAATTGTAATCTTAAAACATTAATAACTATAAAGAAATTCTTCGGTTTCTTCTCTTGGGTTAATTTAATCTGTAATGATTTCACAGCAAAAAAAAAAAAGAAGAAAAAATAACTACTGATTTAGAACTGAAAGGCCATTTACTTGCTAAAATGTATGAACTACTAATCAGATGACAGAAGGCATGTAGTAGATATTCAGCAGATTTTTTTTCGGCCAAGTTTTGATCAAAATTATAATTTAGAGGTCTTAGACATTCATGTATCAAATATGATACATTAGGCTTTATAGGGTTTATTTAGCAGAGGATGAAGCACAGCAGTATTGATATCATACAACACACTGTTTTTTTATATTTGTATATAAAAATGTTCCACCTAATTTCGTGATGTAATTTATTTCTCTTGCAGGCTAAATGATTGTGGCTTAACATACAAAAGCTGTTCAGCTCTGGCTACTATTCTTGGATCAGATACCAATCTGAAAGAGCTGAGCATGAACAATAATAAACTGCAGGATTCAGGAGGGAAGATGCTCTGTACTGGACTGAAGAATATAAAGTGTAAATTGGAGATACTGAGGTAAGTTGTTTTACAACTAGGGCTGTCAATCGATTAAAAATAATCTAATTAATTACATAGTCTGTGATTAATTCATCTAAATTAATCGCATACATAATTTTTGCTGTTAAAGTATTTTAAATATTTCAATTCAAATGAATTATTGAATAATCAAAATTAGTTACATTACATTTATCAGACGCTTTTATCCAAAGCGACTTGCAATTGCTATATTTCAGAGGTCACACGCCTCTGGAGCAACTAGGGGTTCAGTGTCTTGCTCAAGGACACATTGGTGTCTCACAGTGGATTCGAACCCGGGTCTCTCACACCAAAGGCATGTGTCTTATCCACTGCGCCATCACCACCCACCACATTAAAGTTCAAAAACTGTGATCCAGTGATCAAAGTCCAGTGATCCCCTGTATGCGCAATATATTCCACTCCCACGACTCCCACCAATACATCTCCTTTTGTTTTGTTTTCAGTGTCGTACTGCTGCTGGATTTATAACATAATGGTTTTTCGCGATGGCGGGTTATATGTTATGTCTGAAGAGGCAATTTGCAAAACTTCTGCTAACCCTCTGTCTTCTATCACTGAAACTGGTTTGCAGGACATTGCGATCAATTTAGCAAGGGCATTGCTCATTCGGTCAAATACAGATTTGCTAAATTTGCGTTTCAGTGTTTGCTCCATTGTGGTTTGAAGATGACGTTGACTGCTAGAGTTGGTATCACGGGACGTGCTAGGTCGTACCTCCGGATTAACGTTAACTCCTGGACGCTTTGCATTGATGTGGCACTTAAGAGTTGACAAACTCCGGTGATATGCAAATTCCTTGCTGCAGACAATGCAGACGACTTTATTTTTATCAACACTTCCATCAGGCCGTTTTTTACAAGTAAATGTTCCAATCAATGATCCAGGAAGCGCGTTCTCGTCTCCCTCCTTCATTTTACAGTCGAATGGTGGCTAGAACGGCTCCCAGTCAAAGGTATTTGGTACAACAGAAGATATTTTTAGATATTCTTTACTTTTAAATATATTTTGATTATGACAACTCAGAATAGATTTTTTAAGCCTCTGGGGTCGACAAACGTGCCGGCGTGTTTTGCTAGATTTTTTTTCACATAGCAGCAAAATAGACTTAAAATACAACGTCATTTATGGTCATACAGACTTAAGATATATGAAAAAATAAACTGTTAAATGTCTACCTTTTTATGTGTCCACTTACAATCACAACAAAACATTGTGGTTTTGTAAAATAAAGAAAATAAACGGTATGCTTTCTGCCTCTCCGTCTCAGTGAACATCTTTTCTGGAGCACGTCTCTAAACTTAAACAAAACTCAGCGAATACTAGTCACACAGGTAAGAGCAATATATCTTTATAGTCATTTAAGTGTCTACTTTTAAATTATCTAATTCAAAACTAAAATAAATTTTCTCTGTTTATGTAATCTGTATAAAAAGAGAGAGATATCAGTCATTCTCATGGCAACTCATTATCTGCTAATCACGCTACTGAGAGCGCGCGCTATTGGAACACAAATTATCTGAGGCGATCCAATATAAACCTGCCCACATCAACTCGCTAAAACACACCAAGCTTAATCAGATTCATGTACTTTACAAATGGATGCGACACTGTGAGGAATAATAATAGTGTAATAGTAAAATATTCCTGGAAAAATTTACCTCAGAAGTGCTGGTTTTGGTTTCATTTCAAGGAGCAATGGATCCAGCTGAGGATTGTGAATAGTAAGTTCTTTTTTCTTAAGGGCTTTGTTCTAATCGCAATATAGTGTATGTAAACCGCAAAAAGACTGTTTAAATATGAATCGCGTGTCTATGTGTGATTGAACGGCACAGATGCGCGCTGTTGTTTACTACAGGCACTACAACATGCTATTTTTACATGAACATGAACACATCTACTAGTTTAGCTTTTCCCAAACTATATTGCTATATTGATATGAGTACAAATCGACTGATATATGTTCAAATAAAATGTCTTTGTAGAAGCAACATATTAAATTGCAAATTAACATTTATATGCCCTATATTAATATATCATAAAAACGATGTTACAGATGAAATATGAATGTTTAAACAAGATTTTGTTACTAGTTTTGGATAGATTTTAAAGTTTTTACAGTAAAATAGACTACTGTCACATCAAATAAGCTTTTGTTCGCCAATTTCTGCTCATATGTTATATGTTCTCACAGAATAGAACGTTTTGTCAAAAATAAAGTAGGTATATTGAATTATCAACTAAGATGATATTATATTCTCTTAAAAATACAAACATGTACATACATGTTGCTCAAATATTACGGTCGCCCTGTTTGTGCGAACTAGAGTGTAATGACACCTTTGCCATTAATATGTTTATAAGCAACTGAAAAAAGCACAAATGTCAGGGCATGTCAAAACAGCTCAAGGACCCCAAAACACCTTAGACCGCTCAGGGTTAACATGTTATTGAATATGGCAATATTAGGTCCCTCAGCCAAATGAACTGACTTAAGCTTAAACCCGGTAGCCACCATGCACCAGTGCCCTCAAGCGTCTCCTAGTGGTATTGCACTTGACCCAGATACCTCTTTTTAGGCAATAGCGAGTAAAAATACAATAATAAAAACTAGATAACATTTAGACCATTACAGTGTTCTATATCTAATTTAATCACAGTTTAGATAAGGGTCTATTTCACAATGTTTCTCTTAGTAGGACGACAATAATCTGTTAAGTCACTCACTGGTTTGATTTACTGGCAGATAGACAGAAAATCTGACTGTACATGAATCATTATATATCAGAAATAACTGGTTAGATCAGGCATTAGAATTAACAGTTACTTACATGTTGTGGCATTACTGTCGAGTCCATATAGTAAAAGTCTGTTTGGTAAAACAGTCCCAATTTTGGCACAGGCTTTGCAAAGAATCCACAGTGAAATGTACCGCATACAAATAAATAATACTCAACTGAGACATTCACAGTGTTGAAAATAAATAACCACATTCCTAGTATTAGGATCTTTTAGAAGGTAATGTTATTTGTGGTCCGTCCTGTATAGCTCTCGTCATCTCAACACGCCAGTGGGCGGGGCCAAAGTTGCAATGGTGAAGTAGGTGTTGTTTTTCTTCTGCAGAGGCGGTCTTTAACCACTCTATTACAGTCTTTAACCACTCTATTACGGTCTTTAACCACTCTATTACGGTCTTTAACCACTCTATTACAGTCTTTAACCACTCTATTACAGTCTTTAACCACTCTATTACGGTCTTTAACCACTCTATTACAGTCTTTAACCACTCTATTACGGTCTTTAACCACTCTATTACAGTCTTTAACCACTCTATTACAGTCTTTAACCACTCTATTACGGTCTATAACCACTCTATTACAGTCTTTAACCACTCTATTACGGTCTTTAACCACTCTATTACGGCCTTTAACCACTCTATTACGGTCTTTAACCACTCTATTACGGTCTATAACCACTCTATTACAGTCTTTAACCACTCTATTACGGTCTATAACCACTCTATTACAGTCTTTAACCACTCTATTACAGTCTTTAACCACTCTATTACAGTCTTTAACCACTCTATTACGGCCTTTAACCACTCTATTACGGTCTTTAACCACTCTATTACGGTCTTTAACCTCTCTATTACGGTCTTTAACCACTCTATTACGTCATCAAGAGGCACGTTCCAGGACGAGTCGTTCGCTGGGCTTGGTAACAATAAAAGTTTTTGGAATAACAAGGAAGTTTTCAGTTCTGAAACTTACAGGATATTCAAATAGTATAATGACCTCTTATATGTAAAAAGCTCAAGGAAAATTAGATTTCTCCGTTCATGACCCCTTTAATGTATTTGGCTTCGAGGACTAGATCTGCTACGCTGATGATGCTGTTGATTATTGCTGCGGCTGCAGAGCTACTGCTAATAAATACATAGACATGCTGCTGTGATTATGTAAGATCTGCTGCTGCTGCATAAATAGACATTCATAAATCCCGTAGCAGATCTAGGCTGGTGGAGCTGGGGGAGGTGGAGGATTTCAGAGGAAACATGATGGAGAGCTGAGTACACTGACTCCACTTGGAGCAGTTCATGACACATTTCTTGTCTCTAACTCTTCCAGCACACTCTCCCACCCGTTCTTGGAGTCTAGCTTGTCCCAATGTCTCTCTCCCCAACATGTATTCAAGATCACTATGATTCACAAAATATAATGATAACAAATTATTATGTATACAAATAAAAAGTAATAATAATACTGAAAATAATATTACATGATGAAATTTTAGTCTTCACAGTAAATCATATAAACAGATGTTTGACACGGTGCATCATCAGGCATTATGGCTTGCCTTGAGAGCATTCAGAACTTCACCAGTTCAGAGTTTGTAGATTGAAGCCAATGTATCATCCCTTCAAAACAGCCGGCTGAAGCGATCATTACAATATGATTTTAAACTAAAAGCAAACCAAAATAACCCAGCCTTCTCTCTTATTTCCTTCTCTCTCTCTCTCTCTCTCTCTCTCTCTCTCTCTCTGAGTGGATGTTGGGAGTGAGTAGATGGAGTTAGTGCGTGTGAGTGGAAGAGAACGCTGTTGAATGAGTGAGTTTTTCTTCTATCTTTTGCGGTTTGTTTGTGTAAATCTTTTGTTTGGCAAGCATATTGTTGAGCAAGTAGAGACACTGACCGAAAACGCTGTCGATCAGTGAAAGCTGGTCGATATGGCAGCATCTCAAAGTTTGGATAACTGAATGGGGAGGCATGGCATTAAAGTCATCCCTGCGGAGCGTTGTTCTGTTGAGGATTAAACAATTGCAGTCGCTGAAGTAGTTGGATACTCTAGCATGTTTTCTGCAGCTAGAATGAATAGTGCCGTAGGGATTTTTCTTAATAGTGTAGGGAAAGGTAATGAGGTTGTAGTGAAAGGGATTGTCGTTAACGATGTGTTTATCCCGGGAATGCCTTTGGTCCAGCCGGCTAAAAGGATTACGCTTCCAAATGTACCGCCATTTATCAGAGCCAGGGCCGGCGATTGCTATAGTAGGCGGTTGCCTAGGGCGACAAATGTGTTGGGGGCGCGGGCGCGCTGTAGTGTCGCCCTTTACCACAGAATTATAATGACAAGCGAAATAAAAACATGTTTATTAAACATGATCATCCTAAGGCGCCCCCTCAGCCCCACGTTTAATTACTTGTCAACCTGATTATTAAATTGAATTGATGATTATTGTCGATCGTTTCTAAACGGGGGCGGGGGAATCGGTTTTGTTGACAGGGGGGTTGTGCTGAGGGCACGCAAGGTCTCGCTCTCTGCCGCGCGCTGCATGGTTTGGAGCACATAGCCTAAATCAGGGGTCGGCAACCTAAGGCACGCGTGCCAACACTGGCACGCGGAGGGTTAATCACTGGCACGCAAGCAAGCGCGAGAGGGGTGTATGTATTTCATTCAGATAAAGGAGCCTACCTCCCACCTATATACAGATCTACATATTGATGTAATAATTCCTTGTAGTAACAGCTTGATTTATTAAGTTAGGAGTTATTAATATTATTAAAGTGTGAGTATTAAACTGCACAGGTCAATGAAAGCGTGCAGCTCTAACAAACCAGTGGACAGAGTGGTCGCGCTGACCACTGCGCATCAGCGCAAACAAGTTATCCAACTGACACCTTAAAGCTCGTTCCGCTGTAAATAGTTAATGCTATAAATTTCAACCAAGTGTATAGAGTCCTTATTAAACATTCCATACATATTAAAATGACTGCGATGCATGTGGAAACTCCGTTCATGCGTACCTGATCACTTCATGTTTTTTCTCTGATTGGAAAGCTATCCAATCGTGAGACAAATGCCCTCTGATTGAGAGCACACTTTTACATATTCCAGATGAAAATGAACAAAATGCATATATGCATTATATATGCTTGTTGAAGTCACAAATGTAAATTTTACTCCTCCCAAATTGGTAAAAAAAAAAAAAAAAATCTTGCGAGTGTTATAACGGCTCCCGGTTTATAGATATGACAGCGCTGCTGCAACACGCATCTCTTCAGCAAGCCGACGTGCAAACTGGCGCAAATGAAACTGAAAGTTTAGCTTACATTCTGAAGCTCAACACACAGTTGTCTTCATTAAAATTAGTGAGATGCAGTTATGTTGCCAAGTGGAAGTGTAACACTTTTAACAAAACTGAAAGAAGTCAGTAAAAACACGAATGGCACAGTGATGAACTCGGAAACTTAAAAATGGCACTTTATGACAAATAGGTTGCCGACCCCTGGCCTAAAGTATGTTCTGTCTCGCATGCTCTAGATTCCAGGAAATTTTAACTAATGTACGGCCATCAGGGAGCCGCTATCAATATGCGGGGTTTTTATAGGTTACTTTTTTAAACAATTCAGCGCAACTCCAAAAAGGAGGACAAATGAGTGTCCAGCTTGAGGCTGCGCCGGACAGGGGGCTTAAAATCCGGACTGTCCGGCCAAAAAAAGGACGTATGGCCACCCTAATTTCGCCTATGGGCAACCCAAAGGCTAGAGCCGGCCCTGATCAGAGCTGATATAATTGAAAGGGAATTATTGAGGCATGGTAAAATGATGTCTAAAATCAGGAAGATCGCGTTCGGCTGCAGGGTAGGGTTGCACCTGCCGTTCGTAAGTTCTTTCTTAAATTGGAACGTAAAGTCCACACTAGAGGCTTAGTAACTACTAGCTAGTTTGTAACTAACTCTGTACTGGGTCAATATCACCATAGAGTGCCTTTCAACCCTCACAATACTCACACATTTTGATTTTAATTTACCATTCACTTTATGTCATGTCATAATAGTAGACACTCAAATACTATAATAAACATATTACCTGAGCTCCCACAATTTTTTTTTTTAATTATGGGCCATTTTTTAGAGCATAAAGCATAGATATGTCCACCCTGTCGTGGACATATAAATTACTGTTAAATATGTTTTCATTGCATTATTAAGATACAAATGATACTTTCTGAAAGGTATGATGTCCCTTTCCTAAACAGGGTTATTTGTTTGCTTTAAAATTATAAATACATAAAAGATTTTATGTAAATCATGTGTTTTTAAAGAAACTCATACAATTCGCACATGTATTTTTTCTTATTTGGAGAAATATTTGATTATTTGGATGCAGTTTTTTGTTTGCAGGTTATTGCCCCCACACATAGCACAATGGATTATATAGGTATGATTAAATTATTATTTTAAATATTATTTAAAAATACCAAGATGACAGGGTGGACGAGCCCACGACAGGGTGGACAAGCACACGATGGAGTGGACACAAAAAGCAGAACACAAAAAGCATTTCAAAATATGACAATGAAACATTTATTCAACTTAAAGAAATAAATCTCTTAAAAATAAATCTCTCAGCCTCTCTGGTTGAGATGAAAAAGTCTTTTCAGCAAAATGTAAAAATAAGGAAAATTATAACAATAAAACATCACAAGGCAAGTACATTAAATGTAACAATTAGTTTTTTATTTGTGGCCAAGAAATATTGTAGTAAATCAATTCTGTCAATTTGTAACATTTACAACACGTAGAACAACTTGCCCCAAACTGGTATTGCCGGACACTTTTTGCCGCAATTTCTGCCGCACTCAGAGGCATGTCCTGAGAACAGCAATGATTTAATGTTTTTTTATATAACAAAATATTATCTTATTATATTATATTATATTATATTATATTATATTATATTATATTATATGTTTCCATAAAATGTAATATAACATTTCTATAAATTGCAATATTAACTACAAATGAATGCTATGTCCACCCTGTCATGTGTATGTCCACCCTATCGAGTCTAAGTGGCCGACAGGGTGGACATTTTGAGCTTCAATTAGCATATTAGCTTACAACAAACTGTGACTAGGTAAATAGTTAGTCTAGTTGTTGAAGAGAATTTGGTATATTACATATTTAGTACATATCGTACATATTTGGAAATTATTGTATTTGAATCACTTCCAGTATATTTTATGCCGAAAGGGTGCACATGTTAAGCTTTGGCAAAACCAGTAAGCAAACTCATATGAAGAAAATTTGTTAGTTGTAAAATCAGCAGCTACTCGCCTCAGCAGTTGAATTTCCCGCCACTATAGAGATACAAAAATCTGTTGTCCTGGTGTTACTAATGGGGGTGGCCTATTCTTAAAGGGGCAGATTCCACAATACGACAGGGTGGACAACCATTTAAGGGACATGGACAAACTCTTCCTTTTTATTAAATAACAATATTGTTTTTATTATAAACTGATCAATACACTCAATTTGAGTAATATTATTAAACAAAATATTAATAGGAAAAAATAAATAAAAAATAAATATGATTTGACTATTTTACTTTCATTCAAATTTGATGAGCAGTGCCTGGGACATAGCAAAATAACATACACCCTCTTATACAAAACTATAGAAAATCTTGAAAATGTATCTAAAGAGCCAAATAATGCTACTGCTATGAATAAAACAACTTAGCCTTATATAACACACCCTTTCGTAGTCATTTGTATGTTACGTTATAATGGAAAATTAGTTATTAATTTTCAGGACACCAAAAGGCACCCTACAGTGATATTGTCCCTACTATATTCCGTTGCACCATTTGTTCGTGAGGCAGAACGTAGCTAGTAGGTCGTAAACTATCCATACAGTAATGCGTAGTCGCATAATATGACGTTTAGTCTCGATGAACCAATAGCAGCCTTCAACTACGTGAGCAGAAGTTGTGTTGAAATGCCGTGAATTTCTAGCCTGGCTAACGTCAGACCTTGGCCGTTTCTCAATGTGCGTTCTTGTCTGTACTCGTGTTCTTGTGGACTTGTGAAACGTCATCAGTTGCTGCCCAAGTACTGTTCCAATTCAAAGTTCACATCTAGCCAGTTCAAATCCCCGGATGTGTTCTGGTTCCCCCCTTTTACCGAGGATGCATCGAGAGGTGACTTGTGCGGACTTGAGACAGCCAGGTATCCCAGAATGCATCTCGCACCAACCAGCAAGCGTCAATTCGCTTATTTCACGCAGCCGTTATTTTGAAATCGAAAGCGAGGCTCCGGTGGGAAGAAAACCGGAAGTGTCGCCTTTAATCATAGGAGAGCCGCGAATGCGATGGCGTATTGTTGTGTTTAATGTAGAAATTAGTTATTCTAAAAATGTACATACATTTCTTTCATACTTTAGACTATATACAGTGAAATTCATTTATAAATTTTTTTTTCAGAAAGTAAAAAAAGAAGCAGGAACGAACTATATACATATCCTATATTGGATATTAACATCCAATAGCGTAAATCGCAGCAGCAGCTTCAGGTTGGTAGTCCAAGACATTGTTGTTTATCTTTACTTCCGGGGTTCTTCCCACCGGAGCCTCGCTTTCGATTTCAAAATGGCGGCTGCGTGAAATAAGCGTATAGCAGAGAAGGAAACCCGCGTAATATAAAAATACTACTGTTTCTGTGTCACGAATGTAATTTTAAGAGTGTTTCAGGTGAGAATGTAGCTGTTTAAAGTTCAAATCTGTGGTTTATTTATAAAGATAGCGCCTATTTGAAAAATGTATTTGACGTTTTCGGAGTTGTCAGATCCAGGCGATCACCGGGAGTTCAGCGCTCATTAACCCCGACTGGAACAGCTTTTCCTCGGCTAGTCCTCCTGATGTTTGCCGCTGGCTCTGATGTCTCTAGTCTTGTGGTTAAGATGAGATATAATTTGTCTTGTGTAGCCAATAAGTCTATAAGATCTTTGGTCTCATTCATCTATAGTTTGTTCCATTGCGAATCGTTTTGGCTGAGGGAAAGTGAAGTTTCATAACTTTATATATTTAGGCTATTTAACTTTAACTTTGTAGCCTATTAGGGAGCTGACTTATGTCTGACTGAATTGTTTGCTTTATTTCTCATTGTATAGCTTCTTATACCTATTAGGCTACTTATACTTTTAAACTGGATATTATTGATCATTAAAACTTTTTTATATATTATTTTACTATACATTCTCTTCACTGTACATGTATAATATAATAAAATGACACAACCCTGTCTCTGTTTGTTAAATGTCAGGGTTGTGTTTTATATTTTGTGTTGTTGTAAATTCACTGAAGATAATCAATGTACGCATTGCCTGAACCACATTTGTTTGGCCATTATTATGTTTAAGACTTTTTTTAATGAAAAGAGGCAGAGTTTTATTTTATACCATATTTGGTTTTATTGTTGCCTAAAATATACATAAAGAGATAACCGTAGCCAGTGAGTGACGCGATCAAGAACGCGCTGTTCCGTTTGCAGAATAACCGGACTCGCGTCCTCTCGTCCTCGGGAGTTCGTTCTCCTGAGTCGAACTTGGCAAGTCTGAACTACCAAGGACGCAAGTCCGAAGTTTGCGTACTTGGTATTGAGAAACGCCCCTAGTCTCATTGAGACGTGGGTCTGGGAACCACATGTTAATTTTCTCGTATTTGAGGCGTGGTTTACGATTGCCCAGAGCCGTTTATTGGGTGCTACGAATGTCTTATCAAACGCGCCTGTACGTAGCTCATAGCCAATCGTTTCAATTATACCAGATGACGTATATAGAGCGACAGAAATTAGACGAGGAAGAAGACTTAAATAAACTTGCGTTCTAAACTACTTGGAACAATATCTAAGGCTGCATCGAAAGGTAACTTCGCGTCTGCTGCCATGTTAGATCCATAGGTATAAACAAAACTGCTTCGGTGTGTCACATAGACGTCGTCATCGTCTTGCTGCTCCCTCCCCGTTCTGTGATTGGTCCCCTCGCTGAGGCCAAAATCTGGTCCATGGAATCCAGACTGCCTATACTCATAGACAGTAAAAGAAATGGACACAGCGACCCCATTGATTTCAACGGAGAAAACTGAAGCCGATTATTGCACTCACTTCCTGATGTCTGAGCGACTGCGCAGGCTCAAACTGAGCGTGACTACAGTCTGACAGTTGTAAATCTTCTAGTAGCTGTGCCAAGACAAACCTGAATCACCTAAATCCTCAAACACATTGTTGAAATATTTTGTCCCGTTGCTTTTATGGACTCTTTATCTATGGGCTTCTCCCTTGACTTTATGCCTCTATGTCCCCCGATTGCCTCATAGACAGTAAAAGATTGCCTGCGAGCTTCTCCTCCTGTCTATACGGTAATGTCTCTATTGTGCGACAGAAAGTTGTGGTTATGACGCAATCGTTAGCCTGTTTCTACAAAAACTGCTTCTACAGGGCCAAAACGTAAGATACAAAGTATTTGAGCCTTTTTATACATTGTCGTGTTTCTTTAGAAATAAATAATGGACAAATGAAGTCTTTGGACGCCTCAGATGTAAAGTTATTCGCTGTCAAAGTGACGCCAAAATGAATGGGAGTCAATGTAATGCTAACAGCAGGTGAAGATCTGCTACAATGGCGGCTCCCGCGAGGCTTCAACTTCCGATGGATTACACCCTTGCCTATACTAGCAGCGTTGGGAAACCCAGGCTAGTGAATTTCAGTTTATCCTTCATTCTAACTTCTTGTGCCTCACGTTACTAACGGTAAAAATAAGTTTCCATTAAATACGATACTTGATCATGAATAACATAAGTGTTTTTATATGTAAATAACATTCAGAAACTGTATTTGAAAAGAAATTAATAAGGATCAATAAATAAATATTGATACAAAAAACACAAGATATTACGTTTATGGATTATGACTGATATTTGACATGCACAACATGGACCAATGCACACAGCGGCGCTGTTTAGGACAGGTTCATGGTAAAGAGCCGCTAACAAAGTTATCTTTTCACATAATGTTCTCTCTCTTAAAATGTAAGCGAGTGTAAAAACATGTCAGCAGTATCATATATGTCTAAAGAACTGAAGTCTTTTAGGTAAAAGAAGAGCTTATAGATGCAGTTCAAGCTGTCTGTTATTTTATTCCGTTACTCCTGTAAGTAATATAATATATATTATTGTGATGTAGCTCAGGGTTCGTGTGTGTGTGATGGAAGGAGACTCGGGGTCGGCAAGTAGTGGAGCTCGTGCACTTTATTAAAGATCCTCTTTGCACAGCGCTTTCTTGCGCTCTCAAAATTAACTCAAAACAAAACACTCAATTTTCACATGTAAGGCAATACTCTTCCCGCTGACTACAGCTTCTCAGATCACCAACGAGGCAGCACTCTTTCCACTGTTCACAGCTTCATGAACATTTCGTCCCGATCGTCAGCGTGCACGAGCTTCCAGTCTCTCCCTCTCCACCGTTATCAGCACAGCCCGCTTATATGCGGTCTCCTCACGCCAATTACTGAAATCACAAACAGGTGTTCGTCATTTGAACTTGACCCACTTACTCACCGCTCGGCTCCGCCCTCGCTCTCCTGCTACAGACTCCGCTGAACCACGCCCCCCTCGCCACAATTATATAGTAATATATCAAACATAATATAATATGTTTGATTATTCATGGTAAATGTAAAAATGTTAAATAAAATAGAACAATAAATTAATAAATAATAGGCCTATATTAAAAATAAATAGACAAATCAGACTGAAATTTTCCATTTGAAAATCTTGTTAACATATGCTATTATAAACTCGTATGAGCAACAAATGATCTTCCGACTCTCTCCTGTGACACTGAAAGTAGAGATAAGATGGGCTGTCACTGGACAGTAAACACAACCGTAGGCTATACGCTCATTACAGCGCTAATGTTTGCACTGAGGTTTATTACGCATTTAGGAGAGTATTGCGAGAAGCTGCTTACATTAACCTAAAATACATTGGTATCAGCTTGTTTTCTACAAGCTGTTATTAATACAATTACATTTCATTTGGTTTGTCATGAAAAAAAATCTTCTAACAAGAATAAACATGAACAATTAAATGATCATTTTTGGCGTATAAATGGCAGGAGAAATTTCTAACCTGTTATTTCCCTTCACTCTGTAGCTACAGAAGTTTGTTGTTAAGAAAGTTGTAAAGGTCTTAATTTTCCTTCTGCTTTTTGAGTTTTTCGATCTCTAACTGCAGTTTTGTGTTTTGTAGCTGTAGAAACTCTCTCTGCAGATCCAACACTTCTTGTAGCGACTGGAGAGAGTATTTGTGTCTTTCTGCGATTCACAAGTGTTTTGGAGAAATTATGAAATAGTCTAAAAATAATTTTGAGGCTGTTCAAGGTCAAATTTAGCCTGGTAATACCAGACTCTGCTACTTCACTTTGCTTCGTACACAGAGTCTGGGATAGCATAATAGAGAAGTGTTTTCTCTCTCGCTAGGGGGCGCGTACTGAAGTTTAAAATCATTGGTTACCCGTAAGCCAATCAGATAAGTTTGTTTATGACGTATGTTATGCGCCGACACAGCCGCATCGAACCACAGACATCATGCATCGAACTCAAATCTATGATCGAACTTCCACTGTAAACACTTGATGATGCGAGCGAAATACCCGAGTGAACATGGCTGTAAACGACTTTTTTGATCTGTGAGTGATGTAATAGAATGACTGCTGCGCTTGACAGGGCACAAACGAGCAGAGAGAGAGAGAGAGAGAGAGAGAGAGAGAGAGAGAGAGAGAGAGAGAGAGAGAGAGAGAGAGAGAGAGAGAGAGAGAGAGAGAGAGAGAGAGAGAGAGAGAGAGAGAGAGAGAGAGAGAGAGAGAGAGAGAGAGAGAGAGAGAGAGAGAGAGAGAGAGAGAGAGAGAGAGAGAGAGAGAGAGAGAGAAGAGAGAGAGAGAGAGAGAGAGAGAGAGAGAGAGAGAGAGAGAGAGAGAGAGAGAGAGAGAGAGAGAGAGAGAGAGAGAGAGAGAGAGCGCGCGCCCCGGCCGCGCGCGCACTCCCACGTCTACAAACAACAAGAGCGCTGTCTTGCTCTCTCTCCCTCGCGCATATTCATAAAAATCAATCGACAAGATAGTAAGAGGTCGGAAGACCGCGGTTTCACGTGGAGCATTTGGAGATTTTTAGAGATTATAGACTCTAGGAACAACATCTCAATGAACAACATCTCAACTATAAAGGCCTGTCTCATATAAGTTAGACGCCTATCTCAAGTACAAGCCGGTGCAGTTCGACGATTTGGGCAAATAAAAGCCCGGGCTATTATTTGAAGTTTTACGGTATTTAAGACCTGGAAAAGAAAAGAGACACTGACCTGTCAAAAGGCTCCCCAGTTTCTCGCTGACGATCGGTAATAGTTGATAAATTAAACTTTTCCCAAAGGGAGTAGGGCCACAACATCACCTCCATTCAAAATGTTTAATACACACTCTTCGTGTTCGGGCTTCAGTTTGCTAATGCCGGGAATATTCTCCACAACAGAGCGAATTGCATCCGCGTCTCCATATCAGCGGTCGTTTTCGATTTCCCTGACCTAATCTTAAACACGGCGCTTACCGACTACGTCACGGCTTTCAGCCCGCCCTCTGTTCGTTGATTGGCCAGGCTGTTTTCAGGCCGGTGGAAAACAGAAAGATAGGCTGCTATCTCAGACTGACTACAGGAGCGAAATGAAATTAGCGGAAGTAGGAAGTCTGACGTAGTCAGGCTAGGTCAAATGAACAATAGAGTAAAATAATAGTTATCTAAGAAACAATAAAAGCTCACTTGGTTGCTTCTGGTTTGGCGTTCTGCTGGGCTTTGTCGTGT